>NW_021703769.1:85879817-86000846 GCF_005190385.1 Monodon monoceros
TCCATGCATCCACCCATTCATCCATCCATCCACCCATCACCCATCCATCCACCCACCCATCACCCATTCTTCCACCCATCTATCTCTCCATCAGTCTATGCATCCATCCATCTATCCATCCACACAGCCCTCAGGGAGCACCTGTGTCCAGCATCTCTGATAAGGTGAGCCTTGTAACAGGCTATTGGCCCATGGCTCAGACAAGGATGCTGGGGCTCAGATTCAGGAAGGGACTCTGATCTCCAGCTCCATGAGCCTCCCACTCTTGCTGGGAGAGTTGGTGCCTCATGTCCTCTCATTGTCTGGATGTTCCCTCGGGCCCAAGCCTCATGTCCCAGGCCCTCCCAGCTGCAGACATATCCCTCCGTCCCCACAGGCCGAGCACCAGGCTGGTCACAGGCAGATGTGAGGATGAAACCTAAGTCCCAGCTCCTGGACCCCTTCTCCCAGGGGGGCCCCACTCGACCTGCAGCGGAGACGGTGGAGACTGTCAAGGAGCCAGGACGTCGAGGGGGACGCTGAGAGGGGAGGCTGGCTGAGCTGTGGCATGTCCCGGCCCGCGTGGTGCACGCCCGGCCGGGCAGCCGCCCTCCAACTGCAACAAGCTGCCGCCTGCCTGCGGCTTCCTTCCTTCCTCCTGGATTCCGCCTGAGCTGGCCGGGCGGGGGTGGGGGGGCACTCCCCAGCTCCCTCCCACCCACGCCCTCTCCTCCGCTGTCTCCAGCCGGAGAAGAAGGAAAACCTCTTCCTGTGAAGCCGCCAGCCAGCAGCCAGGGCGGCCTCCGGCCGGGCTCCTGCCAGCAGCCCCTCAGCCCCCCACCCCGGGGCTTTCCAGAGCCACAGCGCCCCCGCCCGGCCCTGCTGTCCCTGCTGTCCTCGCATGTCTGCACGCGGTCATTCCATAAGGCTGGGCTCCCTCGGTCCCCACGCCCGCGGCCCTCCCTCCTCTCTGCCTGGCGAGCTCCTCTTCATCCTCTGGGACCCTTTGAAATGCCACTGCCCCGGGAGGACAGCTGGACTCGAGTCAGCAGGCAGGCTCTTGAGAAGGGGGGCTGTCGGAGGTGAACCCCGGAAAGGAGGGCGACAGGAGTCAGAATGCTGACTGGGCAGCTGCCCCCGACTCCCTGCGGGGTCCCCGGGCCCCTCCAGGCCGGGCCTACCCAGAGTCCCAGGCCAGGAAGCCGCTTCTCATGCATCCATCTGCGTTTCTCCCACAGCCCCAGGAAGGATGTTTGTGGCACGGGCAAAGAGGCACCCGTGAACTTAGAGCGAACTTTCAGCTCTGGGCTCGAGACAGCCCGTGTCTTCACAGGGTGCCGTTTTCCAGCTATAAATACTCCTCAGGACTTGCCCGCCTGGTGCTTTCTTGAGCCTCTCTGCCTCCCCGTGTCCTGCTCCTCTGTCTTTAAGATGGACCGTCCTGCTGTCCCCTGCTGGTCATAGGCTGGGCAGCCGAGGTTCCTGTGGGCTTTGGAAGGTCCCGTCCCTCGAGAGCTGGCGACACTCCCACAGGTCCGGGGATTCTGACCCCCTGAGCTCTGACCTTACTGCCCAAAGTGTTGGAACCACCACCTTGAAGGGAAACGGACCTTGGGTCTGGAAGCCGAGGGTCAGAGTGAGGTCTGAGGGCCACCTGGGCTCACCCTGCTGGTCATTGGCAGCAGGACGCACCAGACCAGCTGCTGGGCTGGGGGCTTGTCTGGCTGGGCTCATTCCCAGCAGTGAGAGCTGGGCCATTCTGGTGTCTCCAGGGCCATTGGGAATCTTTTGTGGGCCAGCAGCCTGGTTGGTGTCAGTGCAGACACAGGTGGGCCCCTTTGTGGGATTTCTGCATCGTGGGCCTCCTTGCAAATTCCATACATCTGAACTTTCTCCTCCAGCTGGAGGGACCCAGGACCAGGCTGCTGTGGCCATGTGACAGCCCTGCAGAGGGTGGCTGGGCAAGTCAGGTGGCAGGGTCCACACACCTTTCCCACCTACCGTGTACTCAGTCACCAGTGTGCATCCCAGCTGGAGTGAGGCAGACACCATCCGTCTCCCTAAACTTAGCAGCTCTGGTCAGCATGATAAATCCAGAGACCCAGACAGTAGCGTCACTGCACTTGGAAGAGGTGTGCCCACCTTCCTGTCCAGCCCACCCCCTGCGCCTTCTCCCGTGGTCTCACATCCAGGTGCTCTCGGCTGCAACGCTGAAAGACCCTCCCCTCCCCCTTCACGGGGCACCTGCTGGTGTCGTGCTGGTGGCCATCTGCCCTTTGGCCAACCTTCACATGGTGGGATCAGGGCTGAAGAAGTTGCCTGAACCCTAAATCGGGGTGCTGTTTCCATGTTTTTCTCTTCCACCAGATCCTGAGGCCCCCGAGGGCGGGAACTGTGCCCCATTTCCACCTGTGGGTCCCAGCACCTGGCCCGGGCACCCCTGGAGGGTGGAGGAAGGATGGAGGGGGCCATGGGGCTCTGCACAGAGCATCCTCAGACACCCCATCGGGACTGCGGGGGGACAGGTGAAAATTCAGCAGAAAGGGTAGTGGAGCCAGACTCGGAACAGGGACCTCGCTTTTCTCAGAGGAGAAGGGCTTATGGGGCAGCCCCTGGGCTGCCCCAGCCCTTAGGCAGTGTCCACTCTGCCCTGGGGCCCGGGAACCAGGCCCTTAAAGGAAAAAGAAGGAGCCTGTGGCCCTCAGACCCCAAATGGGGGTGCTCTTGGACCGTTCTCTTCGTTCTTGGAAGAGGAATGTGCCATTCATTCATTCGTTCACTCACTGATTCGTTCACGCCTCTGTTCCTGCATCCAGCATCTTTTCAAATATGAGGCCTGACCCTTAAAACTTCAAAAAATATCAGTTGGAACTATTTTTCTGGAATTTTTTTTTTTTTGGTAAAGCATATTCACATTTCCTAGACTTGCGAACATGACAAGAAGGTTGTGCTTTCTTAAGAACTGGTGGTAAAATGCACCCCAGCCACTAAGACTCAGAGAGCTCGGCACAGAGCAGGTGCCCCCAGACGAAAGTGCCCCTACTGCCGAGCTTCCGCAAGTCCTGATGTGCCTGTCTTCTCCCGGTTTCCCCGGGCTGCCAGCAGCAGGTGGACCCCGGGGTTCTCCAGCCCCACCTCCGGGCTTGGTCGTCTTTAGCATCAGAGAGCCATCTGGGGAAGCTGCGTCGTGGGGGCCGAGGCCCTGGGGGTCTGGGGCCAGGATGGGGGCTGGAGTGTCCATGGTGCCAAATGCAGATCAAAGTTGGGGGGATGCAGGCAGGCCCGGTGGAGTCTCTGGTCCCCACAGTAGCGCCTGGCCGGCTGGTTGCAAAGCACAAAGGCCTTAGGCGAGGCATGTGCTCTCTTGGAGGAAGGAGGCCAGGCCTCAGATGAAGGGACAACGTTCTCGGGCCCCTGTCCTGCCACAGAACCGCGTGTCACACATGAACCAGCAGATTGGGAATTTCCTCTTCTATTTTTACTGCAAAATTCGCGCTGGCCAAGGGCGTTTGGCTTGGAAAGGCTTTTTCCCGTTTCAGCCGCTTGGCTGCACATGAAAGGGTGGTCGGGCTGGGTCCCCGAGTGGCACATTCACTGCTTCACAGGCTTCTGGGATGCTGATAAGGGATCAAAAACTGCATTATCGTCTGTTTTTATTACTCTGGTTAACCATTAAAAAGCTGGTGGATGTGGGGGCCAGGGGGATTCGCTGGGTTGAGAAAGTAGTTCTCTGGGGTCCCTGTCTGAGCCCAAGCTGGGCAGCTGCCTGAGGAGGGAGCCGGGGCAGCTGGAGGCAGGGCTGCTGAGGATTCTCCCCCCGTCCCGAGGAGGGAGAGCCTGGGTCCCCCACCCAGGAGCCCCCGAGGCCGGCCCTCAGCCCAGAGATGCCCATGAGGCTCTACGGGGGGCTGGATGGGGTCCACCTGCCCCCAGACCTCCAGCTTCCTTCACGTATTGGGTTTGCTCCCCTCAACGGGGGCAGCACCTGTCTGGGGATCCACGTGGCCAGATGCCCTTCTGGGAACAACCTCTGGGCTCACGGGAGCAGCCCCGGGGAAGAGGGACAGTTCATTGACCTGGGAGAATGACGAGGGGTGGAAAGACCGTTTCCTGGGGGTGCAGGCTGGCTTTGAAAGTGGAGGCCCCATGTGCGCCCACGAGGGTGGCAGTGGTTAGCAGAGCAATGGGCCCCCTGCGGGAGCCGTGGACCCCGAGGCTGTGCTGGGAGGGTCCCAGCTGCAGTGGCGGGTGGAGGTGCGTTTGTTCTGCGGGGACCCTCTTGAGTCAGGTTCTTGACCAGAAAATCTTAGTGACAGGCCTGCTCCTGAAGGGAAGAAGTCTCGCTACAGTTGGAAATAGAAGCTGCTTCTCCCGCCCCCACCCCCTTTCTCTCTTGGATTTGCAGCCCTGGCTACCGTGAAGCTTTCCATAAGCAGGGCATTGGGCAGTGGATGTCTCTGGACAAACAAGGAGAAAAAGAAGAACTTCTGCCTTCTCGGTGGAGAAACTTTCTGTCCAAGGGTGGGAGCGCGTGGGATGCTCTGCTCTCCAGCCTCTGAGCTGGTCTCCAGACAAACGAATCTGCTGGGAGAGTGTTGTTTGTTCAGCTGCAAGTCAGGGCTGCTGGGGGGCTGGGGGAGCTGAGTTAGTGCGTCCACGACACATGTGTGTGCACGCACACGTGGATGGAGGACACCTGCACACACCTGCAAACGAGCACACAAATGCTTGTGCACACGTACACGCCTGCTCACAGGCACGCACGTGCGTGCACAAGTATACACACGCAGGCACCCAGGCTCTCAGGACAACTGCCCCCAAATCCACATGCCGGAGCAATTTCGGAAGTGCCCAGACTCCTGGGAGCTGACTTGCCCCTGAGATGCCCCCCAGGGAACCACAGGGGAGGGAGCAGTCTCGGGAGGGGACGTGGCAGTGCAAGGCCAGAGAGGCAGTGACAGAGCGACAGTGAACCCAAAGCTCAGGGCTCCCTGCTCAGCCCCTTCCCTCCCAGGACAGACACAGATTCCGGGTTCTTCCCTCCCGGCATAGGTGGTGTGGACGCACAGACCCCAGGGGAATCTGAGGAGTGGGGAGTGTGCGGGGAGGCTGGCCTATTGCCCTCGGGGCATCTCCTGGGAAAGCTGGGCACCTGCCAGGGTGGCGATGGCCAGGCTGCTTCCCTAAATTCAAATCTAGGCCCAGTGTTTGCTCCTGGTCACCCATCCACTTGGTTCCTCAGGGATCTTTTCTGGGAAGCAGAATGATGGCGACTCCGCCCAAGGGGTCGAGGGGGCTGGAAGGGGCCTGCAGCGCATCCTGGGCCCAGTGTCACCTGTGCTAGCTCGTGGAGCAGGGCCACAGGGCTTGTTCCTGTAGAGCCACCTGAGGGGTGACTGTGCTCATTGCCTGGGCAGCGAGGGTGGGCCGTCCCCTCAACGTCCTGATGGCCTCTGAGCTTCTGTGGCTTGACCAGGGTCTTCCAGGAAGAAAGAGAGTTGGGGGGGGCGGTCACCCAATATCTCCCCAGGTCTGCATTCCTCCTGTAATCAGACCAGCAGTTTGGACCCCAGACCAGGAAGCTCTCTGTGCATGTTGAGGGCAGCCCCCCTCAGGGGGTGGGGCTTCAGGGAATGGCACTGGGAGAGGAGGGTGGTGTTCCCCTCCCCCCGCCCGGGGCGCGGGAAAGCAGGGCCAGCTGCCGCTGACCAGCTCCTACGCCTGGTTGAGAAAGGCCCTTAGGACCCGAATCTCCTCGGGACTTGGCATGTGTTATAAGCCACATACAAACCCAGCAACCATAGAGGAAAAGATTCACAGGTCTGATCACCTAAAAATTTAAAACTTGTGTATGGAAGTTAAAATGTGGATGGTGGGATGGGAGCGTGTATACTCAACAGAGTTAATACTCCAGTTATAGGAAGAGCATCTACGTGTCAAAGATAAAAAGAAAAGAAGTGACAGAAGAAGGGGCACAGGACAGGCACCTGTGAGTCATGGGAGAGGAAAGGGTGCACCTCACAGATGATCGGGGAAACTCAAATCTGCCCCTTTTTGTGGGGGGGTTGGCTACCAGGCTGAGCAACTGAGGAGACTGCGGCTCTTTCGGGCTGGCAAAGCTGCCCAGAGCGCCCTCTCGCGCCAGCATGGGGGTGGTGAACCGGGTCCACCCTCCTGGAGGGCAGTACCTGCCAACGTTGAGAGCATGGACGCTGGGAATTCCACTTCTGGGCCTCTGTCTTACTAAGATGCTCACACACGGGCCCCGGGACCTGCTCGTGGACAATCCCTGCACAATTACCGGGAAGAGCAGAAACACCGAAGCAGGTTACAAGCCCCTCACAGTGGTGGCTGAGTTGGTCTCAGCGTGGGTAGAAAGGAGCACGCGTGGCCGGCAAGAAGAGAGCAGCGCTGTGTACGTTGTGACAGAGAACACCGTCCTTGATACAGCATCCTCGCAACTGGACCCGCTTGTGAAACCGTGTGGCCGTGTGTGTGTCTGAATGAAGTTGTCTGGGAGGATCACACCAGACGTGGCTGGCGCTGTCCTGGCTGGCCGTGTGGCTGCCAGTGGAGTCCCAGCTGCAATGACTTCCCTCCAAAACTGCGGAGACACCGTTAGTTCCGAGGACTCACAGCTTCCACACCATTGTGGAGAATTCGGAACCGTTGAATGACGCCTCCTTCCTGTGGCTCCAGCTTGTCCCTTTGCCCCCAAGGCTCTGTGGCCGGTTCTCTGCCTTGTCTCTGTCTCTAAACATGCCCTCGGTTCTGGACATTTTCTTGAATTGTTTCGTTAGTGATTTCCTTCCGTCCATTTTCTCTAGTCTCTTTTTCTAAACTCCTATTTGGACATTGGGCCCCCTGACCTGGTTGTCCATGGTTCTAAGTCTCTTTTCTCCAATTTTGTACCACTTTGTCCTTCGGCTCTACTTTCTGGGAGATTTCTTCAACCTATCACCCAGACCTTCTGTTTTACTATCAGATTTTTATTTCCATTTTTATTTTCATTTCCTATTCTGGGTGCCCCTTCTCAACAGAGCCTGGGGTCATCTCATGGTCGCCGGGCCTGTCCTCACACCGAGGACATCTGAGAAGTTTCCTCACCTGGTCTCCTCACCTGGGCTCTGTCCTGAACCAGCATCTCTGGGTCTGCTTTGGTCCCTGTTTTTCCTGCTGCAGCCTGGGGACCGTGGCGTGAGGGGATCCAGCTGGGCCATTTCGCCAGAAATCTCCAGGGCTACGTGCTCCCGGGTGGTGCTGTTTTCTGGGAAGACGCTCCCAGGCTCCTGCTGGAGATGAAGACCCTGCCTGTCCTGGGCTGCTCTCACACCCACCTTCTGGATTCCCGTTTGTCCTGTGGTTTCCGGGTCTCAGCTAGTCTGGCATCGCAGAGACCAGGTCATCTGAACAAATCTCCTAATCCTGCTGGGGTCAGGGAAGGGAGTCATGGGGGCTCAGATCAGGGACTCACACGGGCTCACCCCGTCTTCCCCCTCAGAGCTCGAGGCACCTGGGGCCACCACCCCCCGGACCTATGTGGGTTCTGCATGCACACCAGGCTGCGTCACAGCCCTCGCGCCACTGCCCTCTCTCCCCACTGCCCCTGGGCTTCTGCCTCTGCTGGTGGCGTCTCCTGGCCAGGTCTGTGGGATGCTAGGAGGGGTGGAGGCCGTGCACGTGTCCCACCCCTGCTCTTTCCCCAGAACCAGCATAGCTTTTCAAAATGTTTTCTTTAAAACAAAGAGTCTATTTATTACTCTATTAAAGGGAGGTGGGCTTCCGTCCAGGTGGGCCTGGGTGGAATCCAGGCCCAGCCACTTTATAACCTGCGTGACCTTGGCCATCTCCTCGCCTCTCAGAACCCTGTCTCCTTATCTGTTTAATGGGAGCGAAAATCCCACCTGGCAGGGCTGTTGTGGGGTGCAGAGCAGATAACGTGCCATAAAGTGCCCGCTGAAGGCTTGGCACGCAGCTGGTGCGGCCATGAGAGCAGCCTTTGTGCCCTTGTTTGTGTAGGTGTTTTATCTCCCCGGCCCAGGGCCAGGGCCAGCTCATCTCGACATGGCCTGCGGCCCTGCGGATGCTCGCAGACTGGCCTCCGGATCTGGGGCTGCGTCCACACGGGGTGCAGGGCGGGTCCCTAGGAATGCCATCAATCTCCCCGGCCCTAGGGATGATCTCCCGTCTTCGACAGGCCACCTGCAGCCCAGAGAGGTTGCCCCGTGGGCCGGGCTGTCAGCACCAGGAGGGGCGGCCCGTCCCCACAAGACTGGGCTTGTGCTGGGAGCCGCATCCGGAATTTGGTGCAGCGGCCTTGCCTCCTCTTGTCGAGGAACGTCCCCCTCCTCCTGGCCCCTCTCCCACCGCGACCCTGGCTCTGCTCTCTGGGAGGACACATCCCGGCTGCAGACCCAAGTATCTGGAGGGACCGGTGTCACCCACAAACGTGGGGGAGGCTTTCAGTGTCCTCGGATGGGGTCATCACTGGGGGGCGAATCTAGGCTCGCA
This sequence comes from Monodon monoceros, assembly GCF_005190385.1. NCBI lineage: Eukaryota > Metazoa > Chordata > Mammalia > Artiodactyla > Monodontidae > Monodon > Monodon monoceros. The sequence goes on from NW_021703769.1 coordinate 85,888,308, forward strand.
GTTCGCAGGCGGAGGGGCCTTTGGATCCTGAAACCACGTCCCCACCGGATGAAACGACCAAGTCACTGAGCAGCTGTGTGAAAATGAGGACCAGCTGGCCCAGGGCCAAAGCGGTGCTGGAGAATCTGGACCCCAAGTCACAGGCTTGCATGGATACCCCAGACCCCAGGTCGAGTGGCTGGGGACACGCTGCTGGTCATGATGACCTCAGGGTCATCAGTGCCTGAGGCCGCGGCAGGAGTCTGTGCTGAGGGCAGATGGGTTCTCCTGCCCTTTCCGCCCTCCTGTGATGTCCAGGATGCCAGCCGCTGGAGGTACAGCCCATCCCTGCGGCCAGCTGGTGGACCAGGCAAAGCTCTGTTGGGCACATGGAGAAGGGGCCAAGTAGGGAGCCCACAGATGGCCCCGGGGCCTGGAAAAGGCAGCTCTGGACCCGCCTCTGGGCCCAGAGGCTCCCACTTAGCAGGCCCAGGTGCCTGGGTCCCCGCTGTAGCCGTGACCAAGGAGGTCTTGCCTGAGAGACTCTGGTCTGACCGTGGGCCGAGGGACACGCATTCCCTAACCCTTCCCTGACGTCCAGCCCAACTCAGATCTGTGGCACTTACTCCTGCCTTGGGCGGCCCTTCCCTCTCTGGGTGTCAATTTCCCTGCTTGTCCAGTGAGATGATGTCCAAAGTGCCTCCTTCCCAGGCCCACGGGAAGCCCAGGAACCACCCAAGGGGACCCTTCCGGTCCATTCGCTCGCCAGGGAATGAGGCAACGCACACCAATGTGACGTCACACACGGTTGAATTTCTATATGACGTTCATGCTTCCAGACCCCCCAGAGCTGCCTGGAGCGTCTCCCCAGAAGCACCGCCTCTGAGTGACCGCGATTCGACTTCCAGGCTGGCGCTCGGGGGAAGGAACCCTGGCCCCAGGGGTCGTGGGTGGGGAACCGAGGGCAGTGACTTAACGCCTGCCCCAGTCCCGGCCCCGCGGGTGTCGTCCCCACGACTCGGCTTTGCTCCTCCTCGAGCCCACGTGGGTGAGGTCACAGCACCTGCTCCTGTCACCCAGTTCCGTGCCTGTGACACCCACTCACGTCACGTGAACCTGCCTTGTGCGCTGCTTTGCTGGTGGGCACTATTCCATCGTGGGGATAAACCGCAGCCCCGTGGATGGACAAGTGGACAGTTTCCAGCTCTGGGCTTTCAGAGTAAAGCGGGTGTGACTCACACTTGTCTGGGTAGATGTGTGTGCTCAGGTCGTGGTCACACTGGGGTTGTGATCGTTTAGCTTTAGTAGAAATTGCTGAGTTGTCATCCAGAGTGATGGTATCAACTTGCACCCTTACCAGCAATGTATGAGAATCTTTATATATTACTTTTATATGAAGTAATACCCATATAAATATAAAATATTTATAAAATATAAATATAAAATATATATAAATATACTTTTATATATTTTTAATTGTTAAAATTAAAAATCTTCTTATTAAGAAATGCCAGCTTCAAATGCCTTCGCTGGTGATTTTCAGCAAATATAGTCAAGAAACAAACGACCCACTCAGCTCTTCCGGGCACAGCAAAGTAGGAGACACCCTCGAAAACAAAACTGGTGCAGAGCAGCCCAAGAAAGGAAAATTATAGGCCCTAAAAACTCAACGAATCTTTACAATGTAGAAAAGGGGTAATACGTTATGACCAAGTTGTGTTTATCCCAGAAATAAAATAGTGGTTTAATTTCTACAAAATGAATTAATATAGTCATCCGTCTCAACAGATTTAAGGGGAAGATCACAACAGATGAAAAATGTTTGATAAAATTCAATATCAATTCATGAAAAAATGCTTCCATTAAGAAGAGAGGAAACTTCCTTAACCTTAATTGTCTGCATAAGAAACCCTATAGCTTTCACTCTGAGACTGGGAAAAAGGAGGAATTTCCCTGCCACCGGTCTCACTCAGCATCATTCTGGAGGCCCGGCCAAAGATCGACAAGCAGAGCAGAAAACTTTCACTGTTCACAGAGGACATGATAATGTGTGGAGAAAGGGCTGAAAAACAAGGAGATAAATTGTCAAAATTAATAGGAGACCCAGGAAGTTTGCTACATTCAAAATCAACACGTAAAACTTAACTGCTTCTCTATAGGCCAGTGACAAACTGAGATTTAGAAAATTTATCATTTACAAAGGCATAAAAGTATGAAATGCATAAGAAAAACAAAAGATGTGTAAGATTCTTGTAGAAGAAATTGATCGAGAAACATTGAGAGACGTACAAGACCCAAGTAATTAGAGCAACGAAATGCTGTAGTCTTGAACTTGAGAGTCAGTTCTCCCCAAAAGGAATCCGTGGATTTGTATAATCCCAGCCTAAATTTCCTTTTTTATTTTTGGTGGATCATTGCAAATTGATTCAAAAATTTATGCTGAGGTGCAGAGAGCTGAGAATAGCTAAGCCGCTCTGAAGGACAAGGGACAGACTGGCTCTGATATCGAGGCAATTATAGCTTTAATCTTCAAGACCTGGAGCACTGATGAGGGAACAGACCAGACCAGTGGAACAGACCAGCGAGCTCAGGAACAAGCCATGCACGTGGTATTGACACCCAACGGAAGAGGTCCACTTCCGGCTCTGGTTTTGCATTCGCAGAGCTGGGAAATCGCCACCCCGTCCTCACAACAAGGAAGAAGCTGAACAGACAGAAAATCAACAACTCTTCTCGGATCTATGGTAGGGGGGGTCACTGCGCAAACCCTGCCCCCAAGTTTGCAGAGACCAATGGGCATTGAACACAGAGATAAACAGCGAGTTAAGTGGGAGATAAGGATCTACTTCACACTAAAAAAATGACCCAGGTAGACAAATCCTTAAATGTAACACAAAACTAGAGCATTTTAGAGAATATAGAGGGACATCTTTGTAACTTTGGGCTGTGGATGGACTTCTTATACAATTTACAAGATAATAGCCATAAAGGCAAAGACTGATCAATTCCAATACATCAAAATTAAGAAGTTCTGATTCATTAAAAGGCCCCACAAAAGGAGTGAAGAGACAAACCACAGAGTGGGAGGAGATTTGCGTACATTCAACCAAAAAAGGAGGGCTGGGAATATGGAAAACCAAACTCTAACAGGAGTCAGTAGGACAAAGCGCCTGACTTAACACCGGGTAAGTGGCTCAGCAAAGAGGAACCCAGATACTATCAGACCTCATTAGTAATCAGGAAAAGCAAGTTAAGATCACAATACAAGATCATTACTCACCCGGCAGCTTGGCAAAAGTTTAAAAAAGACCAGACAAGCGGCTGGTGAGGGCGCGGGAACCCTCACGCCCCGCTGGGCTGGTGGTCACTTGGCACCAGCATTTTGGAAAAGCCCAGTGAGCACACCCCAGATGGGCGCCTCCACCCTGTCATCAGCCCTGGAGAAATTCCCGTGTGGAGGACTTGGGGATTTTGTGGGAATGTCCATGGCAGTATTATTTATAAAGCAAAAAACCTGGAAACAACCCAAATGTAACACTCAGAGCAGCGTGAACAGCGTGTGGGGTGTTTGTTCAGTGGAGCCCATCGCTGCCCCAGACTCTGGCAGGAAGGACTCCGTTCAGGGAGAAGCGGGTCCCAGGACATGGAAGCAAGATTTTGCTGACTAGAAATTAAGAAACGGGCAAAGCTACCTAATTCATGATAAAACTGCATAGAAGGGCTTCCCTGGTGGTGCAGTGGTTGAGAGTCCGCCTGCCGATGCAGGGGACACAGGTTCGTGCCCCGGTCCGGGAAGATCCCACGTGCCGCGGAGCGGCTAGGCCCGTGAGCCATGGCCACTGAGCCTGCGCGTCCAGAGCCTGTGCTCAGCAACGCGAGAGGCCACAGCAGTGAGAGGCCCGCGTACCACAGAAAAAAAAAACTACACAGAAAAGCAAGCCAGTGACCGTCACAAAATCCAGGGCAGGATGTGAAAGGGGAGAGAGGCTTGTCCTGTGTCTTCACCTGGGGGGGCAAATGTGGGTTTCCCACCAATATGCTTGTGCGAACAACACGCTTGGGGTCTGACTCATTCATTCAGTCTGCCGTGGGCACGATTCATTTCACGAGTTTTGGAAAACTAAACTTTTTTTTTTTTTTTTTTTTTTTTTTTTTTTTTTGCGGGACGCGGGCCTCTCACTGTTGTGGCCTCTCCCGTTGCGGAGCACAGGCTCCGGACGCGCAGGCTCAGCGGCCATGGCTCACGGGCCCAGCCGCTCCGCGGCACGCGGGATCCTCCCGGACCAGGGCACGAACCCGTGTCCCCTGCATCAGCAGGTGGACTCTCAACCACTGCGCCACCAGGGAAGCCCAGAAAACTAAACTTTCACGGAAAGGAACTGATTCTGCTTCAGGCTGGGCTCAGAGTGCCACCCCCTCTCCCCCAAGCCCACCCGGGCCCCGCACACCTGCTTCCTCCCACCAGGAGGTCAGGTGTCCAGCATCTTCCCTCCTCCCTGAGGTTTTCCTGGTGATCTCAGCTGCCACCCAGCCCAGATCCCATTAGCAAGTGGTTAGGGTCCAAGTAAACAGGCAGGCAGAGGGGCCGGGGAGCCCGCTGGGCCCTGCAGGGTAGGCAGACCCTCCAGGAAGTGGCCTGGCCCGCGTGCCTTCCCAGGGGGAGAAGGTGATGGCGATGGGATCATGAAGGTCATGGTGCTGATGAAGGTGATGGTGGTGATGGTGGTGGTGGCCTGAGGCATCTCCTTGGACCCTCCTACAAGTCACCGAGGTGGGCACTGTGTGGCCTCCACTGTCCAGAGGAGGTGATGTGGGACTTGCCCAAGGCCATCCTGCTTGAGTGATGGGACAGGGACCTGGCTCCAGGCCTCCGTCTCCAACACCCAGGCTGTCCCTTCTTTGGGGCTCTGGTGAGCCTGGGGGACAGTGCAGGATTCGGCCATGGAGATGCACACCCTTGGAGGCTGAACGTGGCCTTGCCCTCCCTCTTGGCGTCCACTCCCTGGCAACTCGCATCGGAAAGAATGTTCGGGAGCTTGTCAGCATCTGGTGCGTGTCCCGAGGGCTTTCCCTGTGGGCACTGTGCCCGCCCCCCCCCGGGTGAGTCTCCAATCATGAGCAGCTGGACCGTCACCAGATGCCCCGGATCCCTCCCTGTCCCCGTTTGCCCTTGTGCAGTTTGGAATCACCCGGATTCCTCGGAAACTAGGGCCCGTGGCCAGAGGCAGCACAGAGAACAGAGCAGGGGGCCGAGGGCAGAGGCAGAGACTGACCCTACCTGAGCTCCTCCTTTGCCGGGCCGGGAGCTGGGAGCACTGGCCTGGAGGCCGTCTCTGTTGGGTGGGGTGACAGAGCCCTGGTCCTGGGACCCACTTCTCCTTCCTCTCTCCACCTTTCAGAGTCTCCTGTGTGGCCTGGAATGGATGCCCCCCCCCCCCAACCTGGGCCCTGCTGTCCTGGGGCCTCCCTCTAAGTGCCCCAGGCCCTAGTTGCGCTTCATCTCAGGGACTATCGCTAAGCCCAGGTCTGCAGAGGTTGCGGCCAGACACCTCAGGACCACGTCCACGGGCCCCGGGGGGTGAGAAGGTGCTTTTGCCCCCAAGCAGCAGGGCCTCAGCCACACAGGAGGCAGATGAGGGGTGCCCCTTGGGCCTGGTTCCTTGATTCTTTGCTGATGGATTTAGAATCTTAGTCTCTGCACTTGGGAAGGGCTGAGGGGTTGAGATAGCAGAGCTAAAGCAGCAGAAATCCTCCCTCCAGGCCGGGAGGGTGTCCAGGAGCCCCTTGGAGCAGCTGCGTGGACCCGGATCACCGAGCACGTGCCGGCTGACTCCAGGAGACCTCAGCCTTTGTCCATGGGTCCTGGACCCGCGGAGGGGTCCCACCGAGGCCACTGAGCCATCTGCAAGCAAATAAGGGGGAGACAGAGGGAGGGAGGCACCTGCCCACAATTAATCACTGTGGTGATTAATTCAGGTTAAGTTGAATGGGGAGCACAGAATTTCTCCAGACGCAGCCAGCAACAGGGAGAGGAAAGTGGTTTTCTGAAGCCCAGCAAGAGAGCTGTGGACGCAGGAGCCTCCCTTGCTGGAGCCCCGGTGTTGGGGGGCGGTCTCCACGGGGCTCCACATCCTGCCCTCCTGCAGGGGGCTGGCTCGGACCCCGACCCCAGCTCCTGGAGATGAGGCACCCGGGCCCTGCACCTGGGCCTCCATCTGGGGAAACGACTCCTGGGCCCCAGGCTATCGTGGGGGGCCGAGAGTCCAGGAGGAATCAGGACCCCCGACCTGGCTGGGCGCAGGGGAGGAGACGAGGCACACGGGCCTGGCCCAGCCTGGCCGGGGCGGGGGGGCTGCTGCACTGTCTTGGTCACTGAAGAGCCGTCGGAGGCCTTCGGTTAAACCCCTTCTTCGTTCAGTTCCAGAGTGAGTTTGCCACCGGGAGGGATACAGCTGCCCTTGAAGTTTCTGCAGTTTTCAAAGCCGCTGCTTGCGACGAGGTCCATAGGCCCCGACCGCCCAGCGGCGGGGGAGCCTGGGCTCGAGCAGGGAAATGGCCGCCCGGCTGTATGTGGGGCCAAGGGCGAGGGGCCACCTGAACACAACAGCACCCGGGGTGAAGTCTCCTGCGGTCGTCGTCCGCCGCCAGAGCCCTCCCTGACCCTCGCAGCCCACCACCCCTCAGGGGCGAGAAGCATCAGTGTCTGGGTCCTGAGCCCCTCCAGTGCCCCAAAACCCTGACTGCACGAAGTCAGAGTCGTCTGCATGCAATGCAGCCGTCACCATGCCTTTGGCGTTTGACACGGAAAATGCGATGACCTGTCACGCGAGGCTGGGGCCTCCGTGAGCTCTCTCGGCCACCACTTCCCAGCCCGCCCTGGCCCCGCCTTTGCCCCCAGCCCCCCTCTGCCCCTTGTCTCCTGCACACACCTCCACCCGTCCTCCCTCCTTCTCAGTAACACATTATTCGCGATTTTCTCAGGGATTAGCTGAAAAAACAAAACGAGACAAAATGACAAGCAAAAACCCCAGAAACTATCACTTACATAATTAAGTCAGAATGGTAGAAATTGTCCGAACAAAATAAAACTCCATACAAACTAAACTACCCATGGTAAATTTTGCTTTGGACTCTAAGTTAAGAGAGCATTGTGCAAAATTTGACCCAGAAAAAGTGGACGTGGTCTGCAAAGCTGGGAAGTGGGCACGTGAGGGGCTCCTCACCCAGCGATTTGCTCTTGGGTGTGTCTCTTCACCCCCAATGACCCCAGATGAGAAGCTCTAGTCATAAAAACTGACACGAACAATTAACAATGAATAAATCATATTTTTTGGTTAAATTGAAATGGAAGAGAAATGATTTCTATGTTTAGAATTTCAGTGAAATGAAGAAAAGTTAAGTGGAAACTGCTTGATTTCAAGGTTAGACGATTGACAAGGATTTATTATAGCGGTTTAATAGGATTTGCCCTGGAAAAGTGGTTTTTCGTTGAACATTAATCCAGGAAGGCAAGACTACAGAAACATATTTTGTATTCAAATGTCATTGGGGTCTGCACGGCTTCACTCTCTGCATGCACACACCACACACGCGCACACGGTACACACTCACAGTGCAGACGCACGCACACAGCTGTGCACAGGCCCTGTCCAGGGTGGGCGCAGCCCTCCCTCTCTCACTGGACGTGTTCTCTCCTTCACAGGAAGAGCCATGCCTTGGAGTCAGGACCTGCTGAGCCCGGGCTGCCCTCCCTGCTCTGACCTCTGGCCTTATGTGGGTTGGATAAGTCCTGAGTCCTTGTCACTGTTCCTACCTTCGCTCTGTGTGAGCCTGGTAAGCCATTTTTTCCTATGAATCTGTCCCTTCCATCAAGAATTACCATTTCATTGGCATAAAATATAACCATAACATTATTATATAATATTATAAAAATGTAATTAATCAGCATAAGGTGTGAAAATGATACCTGTGAGGTACCTGGTACCTGGCATGAGGCACCTACCTTGTAGCTGGCAGGAGGCGCCTGCCTGGTGGCCCAGGGGGGAGATTCTGACCCAGGCCCCCTGTTGGCTGCCCACACCCTGGCCACTCAGAGGTCCTCTCCTCAGGGCCTCTGGGCCGCCCGCTCCCAGACTGTCCGAGGAGGTCACCCTCTGCGGGGGCCTCTCTTGCTCCTGGGCGACTTTGGCCGTTTCCCTGCTTTCCCAGGGAAGGACCCAGGCCAGCCCCTCTCTAACAGCTTGGCTTCTTCTGGCCCAGACTGGAAAGTCTGGACCCCAAGGTCAGACCCCAGGTCAGCCCGTGGCAGCTGGCGGGCTTCACTCAGTTCTGCCTTCCACCTGCTTTGTGCCCTTTGCTAGGGGCTGGTGGTGACCTGGGGCCCCGTGGGGTGCGTATCTCCTGCTCTCAGCCAGTCCAGTGCCGTCAGCGGAGGCGCTGGGGAAGCTTCACCCGGGGGTGGGGGTCAACGTCTTCCTCCCCCTCCACACGTACCCCGTGATAATGATGAGACTCAGCTGGGGCATGGGAGCCCTCTTCCGACCGACAATGGGCTCCCAAAGCTCTGCCACCATCTGGCGAGGGCCCACGGACCTGTGTCACTGCCCACCAGCTGTGTGGTCATCTGAGCAACCGTGTCTGTCCGAGACCGGAGCCTCCAGAGAGCAGGGAGGGGGTCTGTCCAGGCCACTGGCTCGGGCCTGGTGCCGGCGTTACCCTGAGAGGTGACACCGTGAAGCCTTGGCCTGGTCTGGGGGTGGGCCCGCCTGCTCTGAGCCCACCAGGAATGATTAACTCCCCGCCCCCGAGCTCTTTGCTTGCTCGGGTCCGGGGAGGGGGGGCTGGGGGGCGCGGCCTGGCGAACCCTTTCTTGTCTCTCCCAGGCCGCTCTGGTTTCAGCCTCTATTTGTTCTGACATTAGGTGGGGTTTATGTCTCCTCTTAGCGTGTCAGTAAAACCCCAGACGCTGCTGGGGAGTCTCCCTGAGGTTCTGGCCTCTGGGGCCGGTTGGGGAGGCACAGCACCCTGTGCGGAGAGGAGGGCCCTCCTCAGGAGCTCCAGAGAGCCTGAGGGTCTCCCCCAGGGCACCGGGGACAGCTCTGCTGCTTTGTTTGAGGGCGCAGGTGCCTGACGAGAGCACGGGAGCCTCCGCCTCGGGGTTTCCAAAGCCGCAGTGGGCGACCCCCCAGATTCGTGTCCACCTGGCCCCAAACTTGTCCTCACGACACAGCCCGGCTCTGGTGGTCCAGGGTCCTCTCTAGCAGAGCTGGAACTTGCCAGTGGACCTGATTTATATGGTACTTGCTACCTGGGCGTTGGACTGCAAAGTTGCTTTTTTCCAAAAAGAACGTTCTGGAAAGAGCTTCTGCACGCTTCTTCCTGGGGTGAGCCTCTGAGTGTGAGCGATGAGGTTAGAGACGAGCAGATAAATGCAAAGCCCCAGACCGAGGGGACACACCCTCTCTTCCCACATGGTCTGGGCCCTGGACGGACCCCACCATTTCCACTCCTGGGCCTTGTCTCTGAACCCAGCTCTGCCCCATGTCTGGGGACCCGGAGGCCCCGCCTGTCAGCTGACCAGGCCCCGAGGAGTGTAAACTCCCAAACCAGCAAGACTGGGGCCACCACCCAGGGCCCCTAGCCGGGAGCAGCGCGGGCCCGCAACGGGCAGGTGCCATCGGAAGTCTGATTAGATTCCCTGCGGAGATGGAAACGTAAATATTGATAGAAGTCAGAAGACTTAAGTGCTCTCTGCCATGAGATGTGATGTCACCTCCAGCACCTGTTTCTGGAGGAGCTGCATGAACGCGGGTGTGTCCGCACTGGCGCTGCCAAGGGGAGCGAGAGGTGTAATCGCCTGGCGGCAGGGGGGCAGGGATAAGGACAAAGCCAGGGCCTGGGGTGTGTGCAGAGCTGGGTCCTGGCCTGCAGGACTCACCAAGCCCAGCTGGCCTGGCCGGCCAACGCAGGCCCAAACAGGGCTGCTCTGGGCCTCCTGGAACTTATCTTGAGTCAATAGAAGGCCGGGTGGTTCTGGAGGCTATTGACGAGGCCAGAGACAAGGGAGGCATTCAGGCCCCAGCCTGTTTCCAATGAGCTCAGCTGCTCCACAGCTGGGGCCAGGGATGGGCTCGCCCCCCCGCCTGCCAGGCCTGTTTTCCCCGCTGGTCAAGGCGCGCCGGGGCCAGGGCCAGGGTGCCGGGCACGGGGGGAGCTCTCAGCCGAGAAATTACCAGAGCAGGTGCTGAGAGAGGAGCAGTCGGGGGCAGGGGAGCTGCCTGCCACAGCTGCAGGTGACCCGTGCTCCCTGCGGGACACTGATTCTGTCGGCAGCAACAGGCTTCTAGCAAGAAACGCCTGCTGGTCAAAGAAGGTGGGAAGACGTCAGAGTCATTGCGAGCAGTAGCGAACCAGACACCAACCCTCGATGTTTCCGGAGCCAGGGGGCCCTGTGCTGTGGGCTCACGCCTGCGTGGGTCTGTGGGAGGGCTGCTTGGGACGGGGGAAACGGCCAGGACAAGTTGTCCATTTGTCTGGCCATCGGGGCCAGTGCCTCTCAGACTTCGACTTGCCTGGGGTTGCCGGAGGGTCTTGATAAATACCGCTTCTGATTAGGGAGGCCTGGGCAGAGCTGGGGATCCTGCCCTCCCACAGCCTCCTGGGATGCTGGGCAGCCCGGCTGATGAAGACTACGGTGGGCATCATTTCTGGAGACACAGTCTCCGTGTTAAGGGGTGTTCGGTTCCCTCCGAGGTGTCCAGGTTGTCGGGATTCACCGCTGCGAGGGGCTGGAGCAGTAGGAATGGCCAGGAAGGGGGTGGGAGGGGGTGGGAGGGGGTGGGAGGTGGTGGGAGGGGGTGGGAGGGGGTGGGAGGGGTGGGAGGGGGTGGGCAGGCAATGACTGGCAGCCTCGCAGTGGGCTGGAGAGCGTGGCGCCCTGGGCTGCGCACAGGTGAGCAGGTATGTCCTCAGACCTCAGGGCCTGTGGCTCCTCTTCGCTGTGGCCTGTGATGCATTTTAGTGTGTGAGTGTAGAGACATCCCCAAACACTGTCACTGGAAACCCCGGACTGGATTGGACAGTATCCCCCCAAATTCGTGTCCACCTGGCACTTCAGAATGTGACCGTCCCAGTCTGCCTGGGCTGCTATGACAGGACACCGCAGGCTGGGTGGTTATAAATGGCACACATTTCTCTCAGCCTGGAGTCTGGACGTCCTGCAAGGTGCTGGAAGATTCCATGTCTGGTGAAGACCCGCTTCCTGGCTCATGGATGGCGTCTCCTCGCTGTGCCCTCACATGGAGGAGGGGGCAGGGGCTCTCTGGGACCTCTTCTTATGAGGCCGCTGATCCCATCCTGAGGGTCCCACCCTCATGAGCCCTCATCACCCCAAAGCCCCACCTCCCAACACAATCACACTGGGGGTTGGGATTTAACACGTGAACTTGGGGGACACAAACATTCAGTCTATAGCCGTGACCTTATTCAGAAACAGGGTCTTTGCACATGGATGTGGTTATGGACCCCGGGGCGAAGGCATCTTGGATGTAGAGTCAGCCCTGCGTCACGTGACAGTGTCCTTATCAGAAGAGGGACTCGGGCAGGAGCCACGTGACCAAGGAGGCAGAGATCCCAGTGATGCACGTGCCAGGGAGCCCTGAGGTGCCGGCAGCCACCAAGAGCTGGGAGAGGCCTGAACCAGATGCCACCTCCAGTCTCAGAAGGAGCCAGCCCTGCCCACACCTTGACTTCCAGCCTCTGAATAAATGTCCGTTGTTTAAGCTGCGCAGTGTGTGGTCACTCCAGCAGCCCTGGGACTTTCATAAAACCCCTAACCTGGAGCCTGTCAGGGCACTACTGGTCCTCAAACATTGGGCGCACTGCTATAGCGCTTTCAGTTAGCGCACACTTGCTAAGCCCCAGCTGTGTGCCAGGTACAGGGGTATAGACAGGCAGGGGGTGCAGACAGGTACAGGGAGCAGACAGGTGCAGGGGTCAGACAGGCATAGGGGTCAGACAGGCAGGGGGTGCAGACAGGTGCAGGGGTCAGACAGGTACAGGGGTCAGACAGGCGTAGGGGTCAGATAGGTACAGGGGTCAGATAGGTACAGGGGTGCAGACAGGTGCAGGGGTCAGATGACAGGTGCAGGGGTCAGATGACAGGTGCAGGGTGCAAGGCAGAAGGTGCCGTTTTTCCATGGGTGGAACTTGCTGCTTTAACAGAGGCTGCTGAGGTCCCCCCCCCAGCCCGTTGGCTCACCTCCAAGCTCACCTGCAGCCTCAGCCACCAGCCCCTCCAGGCACCTGCGCCTCTGAGGGCTCTCTTCATTACCAAGGAAACGTGCCTGTTCCTGAGAGCAGCCTGAAGGTGCCAGGGCTTCGGCCCTGCAGGGCAGCCTCTGACCAGTGACAGACAGTGTCCAGGATGAGCGGCCCGAGGTTCTCTGCTCCCGTGGACGTGGACGGTGCCGAGGGCCCGACACCAGCTCCTCGTGGCCACCCGCGCTGAGAGGCGCTGTTCCCGCCGTCAGAATCTGTGCACCAGCCGGTGACCTGACACCCCTGCCCCGTCCTACTCTCGACACCACTGTGCTTCCCGAGATGCTTCCTGAAGCCCCTTGTGGGCCCTGACTGAGGAAAACCAGAGCAAGACAGTGTGGCCGGCAATGCCTCTGTGCTCGGAGAGGGCTTCCCGCGTCACCCGGGGTGGCATCAGGGCCTGCTTGAGTCTCCTGGGAAGATGGGGGCCTGGTGGGGGCGGAGAGCTGGAGGGAAGAAGCATCCCTTGGTCATCCGAGCTGCCACACACACTCTTTGAGCGCCTGCTGTTTGCTTGGCTCTGAGCTGGGACGGAGAGGCGGAGAGACCTTTGCCCTCGGGGCGTTGGGGGTCACGGGCGGTAGGTCAGAGGGCTCAGAGGGCTCTGAGGACAGGTTCTGTGAGAGCTAAGCTTCTCTTAAAGCTGTGCTGAAGCGAGAGGAAGAAACCCTGGGCTGCGGGGTGTCAGAGAGACAGAGCGGGAGCCTGGGGGTGCATTGGCTCAGGACAGCGGCCGAGGTGACAGTCATTACTGGTCACTTCGTCCATACCTGCTGCGCTGCCAGGTGCCTTATAGCAGTCTCCCTTTTAAACCCTCCCATCCCCCCTGCGAGACCCTTCTGCCGAGTGGAGAACAGGCTGGGGAGGGGCCTGCCCTGCACCGTGAGGCAGCATGGAACCAGGGGTGCCCAGTGCCAAGCCAGGAGCGCCCAGAGGACTCTCCAAGGCCAGCATGCGATCTGGACACTGCCACCCTCGCCGCCAGGTTGGCAGGTCCTGCTGAGGCCTGTCCTCCTGAGACCTGGGGGGGTGTGCAGGTGAGTGAGACGGACCCCCAGCTCTGCGGCTCGGGGAGTCAGCTTCCCTCTCTGGGCCTCAGTTTCCTCATCTGTGAAAAGGGCCAGCAGTTCTGTAGGAGCCGGGCTGCCCAGCCAGTCACCTCTGGAGGGTGTGGGGCCCATCTCCTGCCAGGCAGGTTGGCCCCCTGGGACACCCCAGAGACAGCGGGCTCTGGGGATTTGGGTTCCAGGCATCTCCTGGCCCCGCAGATCTGCCCAGCGTCTGGCCAGGTTCATGAGGCCTATTCTGGTGCCGCTCTGTCCCTCTGAACTGCTCAGAGCATGGGTGTCCCCGGGATGCCCTATCCAGGCGGGACTGGCGCCCCCAGCCATCCAGCTGGTCGGGACGCCCGGGAGCAGTGCATCCTGCGACTGTCGGTGCCTGTGAGCACAGCTGCCAGCCTGAGCCTAATTACTTAATTTGCACTAATTCTCATGCCATTAATACACACTGCCTAAAATAACATTGCCTAGAAAACGAACTTGTCTGTGACACTATTTTTATCATTTTTTGAGGAAAAAAAGGGGAGTCACATTGTTAGCATTTCCAGCTGTTTCCCATTTCTTTCCCTTTATTTGCTGTTTGGTGCTAAAGTTGGAGATGGGGTTCTGGGTGAACATTAAAGGGACACCAGCCCCGGTTCATGTGTCAGACTGGATGCTGTGTCCTCCCCCCCCCCGCCCCCCGCCCGCCAAAGACTCGTTGGTGGACGAGGTTCTGCCCCCTGGGGTGCCCACGCCTGGTCCCGTGACAAGCTCCTGGCACAGGCTGCGCCCACACACGAGACCCCTGCATGAGTGCCCTAGCATCGAGCCCTATCCCTGGGGTCCACTGGGCATCGAGGCAGGGACCCCAGAAGTGCTGAGGCATCAATGCATCAGGAGTGACCTTCCACCTACAAGGAAAGGGAGTTGTCCACAAATACAATCAATCCTCCAGCTGCCTCCCCTGCCCCCTGGTGGCCCACTCGGCCTCCAGCAGGTCCAGGGCTGGAACAGTAATCTCTGTGAACACCCCCCTCTCTCCGCCCCCTCCCACGGGTGTGGGTGTGGAGCAGAGGTCACAGGGCCATTTTCCCCGGGTCTGTGGGACAAATTTCAGGCCAGCCCAGCCCTGGCTCCCTGAGGACAGCACAGAGCCTCCGGACTCTCCCTGGGGGTGCATCTGTCAGAGGGCCCCTGTGTGCACACGTGTGTGGACATGGTCCTTGTGCGTCCCCGGGTGCAGATGCCCTAGTGTCCACCAGCTCCCGCGGACAGCTGGACGCCTGTATGCACACACATGTCTGCATGCGTGTGTGGACAGGACGGTGGCGTGGGACCAAGTGCCCCTGGAGACCCACACATGACACGCTTCCAAGCTGTCTCCATTGTCATGTCAACTGAATATTTCCAGCTCCACGTCCAGGAGCACGCTGTCTCCTCGCTGCTCGCAAACCCCGGCCAGACTTCCAAACTGCCAGGCAGATTTCGAGTCCCTTTTTTTAGCTGCCGAAGGAAAAAAAATAAGTGAACACAAATCTGCTGATCCCCGTCTGCCCCTTTTCTGGAGAATTTAATTTCTGAGCTTTGATCTGACACCAGGACCTGGAGGACTTGTTAGTTCTAAATAATGAGCGGAATGCCTGTGCTCCGAGCCTCAGCTTTTCTGGTTTGAGGAAAAATATGACTTTCCATAGAAGCTCTTTGATGCGGCCAGCGGCGCTGTCCACACAGGAATGAAAAGGAGTTTCAGAGGGTCAGTGGTGGCGGGAGGGGACAGCCCACCTGGGAGGGGTGGGGGTGGGAGGGCCGCTGGGGGCCTCTGCCCCCTTCCTAGGGGCCTTGCACTGTCTAGCTCCACCTGCAAGCTGTCAGGGACTTATGGGGGTAAGCGAGCCCCCCAAGGCAAGGATGGATGGGGTATCCAGGATGAACTTTGGAACCCACCGCTGTCGATCTGGGGGGCTCCCGGGCCGCCTCCCCTGGGGGCTCCTTTGGAGGAAACCCTCCTACCAAGTTAGTGCCTCAAACCCAGGTTGGGGCAGGACCCCTGCTCTAGAGGAGGGGCCTGCAGGCAGGGCAGGCCGCCGAGGGCTGTCCCTGCAGGTGGCACCTCGGAGAGTCAGGGGACAGCTTCCCTGGGCAGACACGGTTCTGCAGGCGCACAGCCGGCTTGTGAGTCGAGGCAGAGGGCAAGACATAGCGTGTTGGGCAGCAGGGCTTGGGGAGCGGATGCAGGCTGGTCCTCAGTGACCCAGCTTTCTCCCCTCAGCCAGGCGCTCTCCTTGGGATCCAGAGCCTGCACCGTCTTGTATGTGGAGGTCGGGGCATGGGAGCTAGTCTGAGCCCAGTGTCCTCTGTAGAACACCGGCTGCTTCTTCCTGCCCCCGGAACCACTGGCACCTGCAGGACGGCCATACTTTCCCTGGGAAATGATCATTCCAGGTCAGGGCTGGGGTGAGCCTGGGGCCCCCTCCCCGCCTAACCCAGATTTCACACTTAAGATGGCGTTTCCCCTGGAGAGCAGCCCCACGAGCTGCAGCAGGCCTGTGCCCAGAGGTCGAGAAGCAAATGCTGTAGGCCATTCACCCCGTAAAGAGCTCTCGGGCAGTCTAGAAAAAACATCTGGCTGTTCTTGGGGCTTTGGCCTGGACCTCGTCCACACCGCATCTGCTGGCAGAACTGAAGCCAGGCCAGCCGAGGGCCTCGCGGAGCCGGGGCTCGGACAAGCGTCGAAGCAGAGTGTCCCCGCCGCCCTCCCCTTGCCCCAGATGGCAGCCCTGATCCCAGAACTCACACCTGTGGCTGCCTGACCTAGTCTTGGACCTAACAGTCATGGGCCCGGGTCCACTCCTGGGTCAGAGTGGGGTCGGGACACACCTAAAAAAGAAATTAAATAATTGAATTAACAGGTAGTACAGTAACATGGTCCCAAACTCCAGGCAGGTTTGGCAGTAGCAAGGAGCCCAGCAGGAAAATGAATGAAATCCAACAAGTGTGGGCGCGTCAATGACAGCATGTCAGCGTCAGTTCGTTATTTGTGCAAAGACACTCTTGGGACGCTAGTAACAGGGAGACCTCCAGGTGTTCAGGAACTCTGTACCGTCTTCACGATTTTTCTGTAAATCTAAAAATATGCCAAAATAAAAGGTTTATTTAAAGAAAAGTTGGGTGGGGGCTGCCATATGGGACCCTGCCAGTGTCTCAGGCAGCTGAGTCTGTGTCTCCTGCTTTAGCTGCATCTCTGGGGAAGGCCGAGGCCGAGGGGCGTCAGAGGCCATTGTCCTAATGCAGAGGCAGGAGAAGGTCCAGCCGAGCGGCCAGCAGGGAGCGGTGGTCCAACCCCGGGCGCTTTCTGAAGGTGAAGGCTGGCAGCGGAGGCCCGGCCTTGCCTGCAGAGGACGGAGCTGCACTAACTCTGTGGGTGAGAGGCCGGGCCGGTGTGAGCTGGATGGGGGTTCTGTCCCAGGTGTGTCCTGACATCCTGGAGACCACGTTGTCTCCTGGAGCAATGAATCCAGGTTGGGGCCCAGTGGGTGTGCACCAGGGGCGCCTTCTCCAGTCTACCCCCAACACCACGGGCCGACACTCCTGCCCAGAGCGAGTCTCCTGGAGGTCCTGCGGTGAGGGCCTGGCTGCAGGGGGGCCCTGGACCCCAGAGGAGAGCTCTGCTGAGACGGGCCCCCACGCCCCCCTTCTCTGCCACGCTTGTCTCGGCCACGAAGGCAGCTCTGATGCTTCTGGTTGATTAAAGCCAAACCCAGACTCTTCATTCTTTTTAAAAACTGTCTTTCATTTTATGGGCCTATTATGATTTATTGAGCAATTCCCTATGAATGGGCTTTTGGTCATTATAAATAACGGTGCAGTGAATAACTGTACAGAAGCCACCTCACCTGTGCAGGCACGGATATGGGGGCGGTTAGGCCTGCTGGACCAAGAGATGTCACCTTCAGGAAGGCGACATCGAAGCGAGAAGAGGACGCCGCAAAGGAACTGCTGGTTGCGGGGTGGGGGGGTCTGGGGCCCACAGCACGCCTGCCGGGTCAACGGGGGTACGTCCAACAGAATGAGACCCGCACATGACTCAACCACAGACAAACACCTCGTGTCCAGCTCACCTCACACAGACAAACGGGGAGAATTCCGGAGGCTGCCCAGGCTGGCCAATCAGATAGGGCTGCCCCTGAGTTACCGTGTTGGGAAATGACTTAATAGCATCTCGCTTGTTACTGATTAATTTTGTTTGATGTGGGAGGCTGCACGGATTTTTAACAAGCACCACTTGTGACTGCAGACCAACCAAAGCTTCCAGAATCATGAAGTGCATTTCAGGGTATTTTAAAAAACACAGGGCACGGCCGGCCTGCCCAGCACTCCTGGGCTGGTGACGAGACAGCTGTGGAAGGGAAACCTGGGGCTCCTGTGAACTAACAACATGGGATTAGAGATCCATTAGGGCCTCTGTCTGCTCCATCAGTCTCCAGCCCAGATACTTCTTTGCCTCCCACCAAGAAGTGGAGGTTTTAGCCTGTATATTCTAGAGGACTGAAAAGGAGAAGATAAAATAGAGAAAATTCCAGAGGTTCTAAAACCAGGGGAGACCCGTGTGCTCCTGCCGTCTGTGCCATTCTGCTCCATCCTTTACAAAGAGGCTGTGATGACAGCCAGGCAGCTAGGCTGGGTGCTGGGTCCAGGGGCTGTGACGGCAGTTCCTACCTGCCCTGGTCTCACACAGGAAGAAGCGCGAGCCTCTGTCTGAACTGTGCCTGGAGCAAGCCTGGTTTGTGGACAGTGGTCACTTCCAGGGGCCTTTGGAGGCTTGGCCGTACATGCCTGCTAGCTTGTAGGCAGAGCAGAGGGCTGGCCAGACTGGTGGTAGAAAGCACACCGGACAGATAGTCTCCCAATGCCCGGAGCACCCAGGAGAGCAAGTACAAAGACGGAAACCAGCTGCAGCTGCAGCCAAGGGGAAGTGCGTCAGTTAGGATGCATTGGGCCTCAAGTAACAGAAAAGCCAGCTGGGACTGCCTTAACTAAGAGGGTCGACTGGCTCACGGTACTAGAGGTCCCTGAGCAGGTCAGCTTTCAGGGCTGGTCTGATCCAGTGGCTCAACAATGCTGTCAGGGCCCCAATTTCTTTCCATCTCTGTCTTCTGCATAGTCAGCCTCATTCCAAATCCAGTTCTGCCTCATGAGCACAAAATAGCCGCTCCAGTTCCAGACTTCACATCCAAACACCACCCTGCCCAGAAGGAGAGAAAATGTGTCTGTGGCAGCAGTCCACACAGGGAATCACCCTGACTGGACCCCTTAGGTTACATGTCCATCCTTCAACAGGCGCACGTGGCAGGAATGTGTGATGGATACAAATGAACCATGGTCCCTTCGGAAGAGGGGGTGTGGGCAGCTTGGTCCCAAGCAAGTGGGCTATGGGCACTGGGGATGCGGAGGGAGGATGGATGCTGGGTGGGCAACCTCGAATGCTCAAGACAGCACAGGTGGAGCTGGATCTACACCATTGCAGGGCCAGACGAGGGGAGCCTGCATGCTAGGGCAAGGCATTTAGGTTTCTTGAAAATTTTTTAAAGATTTATTTATTATTTATTTTATTTATTTATTTTTGGCTGTGTTGGGTCTTAGTTGTGGCACGCGGGATTCGTTGAGGCCTGCTCGACCTTTCATTGCGGCGTACGGGTTTCTCTCTAGTTGTGGCGTGCGGGTTTTCTCTTCTCTAGTTGTGGCGCGCTGGCTCCAGGGCACGTGGGCTCTGTACTTTGCGGCACTCAGTCTCTCTAGGTGAGGCGCGCGAGCTCAGTAGTTGCAGTGCGTAGGCTTATTTGCTCCGTGCCATGTGGGATCTTAGTTCCCTGACCAGGGATCAAACCCGCGTCCCCTGCATTGGAAGGCTGATTCTTTACCACTGGACCACCAGCAAAGCCCCGGCATTTAGGTTTTATTTCCAAGAAACCTGAGAGCTAGAAGTGCCTTGGGGGAGGGAGGGAGGCCCATGCAGGCCAGTGTCCCCGTGCTCACCTGGCAAGGAGGGGCTCCTGCCAGAGCTGAGCCACGAGGCCCCAGAGGCCGGGCTTGGTGTGTGTGGGAGGAGGTGGGGGGCACAGGAAGAGGGCTGGGTTGGTGGGGGGGCTGGCATTCCTACTACTAACCAGACACCCAGCCAGCTCTGGTGCATCCTCTCTACACGTTTTGTCCTCACAGTCGCTTGGCAGGGTGGACGAATCTGCCATTCCCATTTAGCAGACGTGGAGACCCAGCCGTGGAATGGGTGGTTTTCGAGATCGCACAGCTACTAAATTGCACTCAGGATTCGAACCCAGATCTGCCAGGCTCTTCCCAACCTGCCACTCAGTACAGGCAGGCAGCTTCTCCCAGGGAGGAGGGTTGAAGACCAGACTGAGGTTACACATGGAGGACGGAGGGCTGGGAGAGAGGCCCTGGACCAGGGAGCGGACCAGCTTGGCTTCTAGGGCCTTCGCTTTTGAGGCAGTGGGAGCAAACCAGTGGCCTGGCCCACACGGGAGCCTTCCTGAAAGACGGAAATGGGTCCTGTCTGGGTTATCTCTGCCTTCCGTGTGAGCTATTTTACAGAAAACTGACAATTATGCAAGTGATTTCTGTCCATAGAAATCAAGTTTATTTTGTCTGGCCGAATGTAATTGCTGACAGCCCTGTGGGTGGACCTGCTTTGCATCATTTGTGAATTCCCTCAGTATTCCTTATTTCCCATAAATGTGGTGTTTTGAATTCTCCTGAGAGCTGGTTCTAACATGTTACTGCTTTCCTCATTAATTAATGAGCTGAATAAAATTTTTGATGCATTTTTACATTTGTATGATAGTCATGATTTCACCATTTAAAAATGATCCTTTGAGGGGCTTCCCTGGTGGCGCAGTGGTTGAGAGTCTGCCTGCCGATGCAGGGGACGCGGGTTTGTGCTCCGGTCTGGGAAGATCCCACATGCCGCGGAGCGGCTGGGCCCATGAGCCATGGCCACTGAGCCTGCGCGTCCGGAGCCTGTGCTCCGCAATGGGAGAGGCCACAACAGTGAGAGGCCCGCGTACCGCAAAAAAAACCCCACAAAAAACCAGAGGACACTAAAAGTGTGCCCCTGACCAGGATCTGGGGGCACACCCCCAAACAGCCCCACTCATTTTCAAAATTTCTCCAACATTCCTGTTTTGTTAAATAGGATTTCATGGAAATGCTGCATTCTATTCCAGAGGGCATCTGTGTTTGTTTTAGTACAAAAAACTAGGGGGACAGGTTAGAGTCAGTCTGATTTCCAAACTCCATGGCTCCCTCAAAGGGGCACCTGGGTACCACCTTCCAAGGTCTCCCTCAAGGCAGCAGTGCAGGGGTCCCTCCTCACGTCGGCTAAGAGCCCTGGCCTGAGGTCTGAGCAAGACCCCTCCCCAGACAGGATGGGAGGAACTGGGCCTCAAGTTCACTCAGAGACCCTGAAAAGGTATTTGGGGACAGCTGGGAGCAGGGGCACAGGAGGGCAAACAGGAGCTGGACACCTGGATCTGAATCTGTGCCTGCTTCTCAGGGTCGGTCTCCTGTGCATCTCATGGGCAGCTGTCCTATAGGACCCCCATCAGATCACAGTGAGGGGGGCTGGGAGGGACGGGGGAGGAGCTTGGCTCAGGGGGAGAGCCCACGTGGGCCTGGATCACAGCCCACCCTCCCCTCGGTTTCTCTGCTTGTGCCCCAGGTGTCCCAGTGAGACGTTTCTCTAAGTGTTGGTGTAAACGGGGTCTTCTTCATAAAGATGTCAGGAGAACAGGAGTGTCAGGTGCTTAGAGAGGCCTGGCCGTTGATAAGCTCGCTTGACTGGTAGAGCCCACCTGCCCCCACCTTGCCTCCCGCACCTGCCTCCCGCATCATCCACCGCACCAATTTCTTTTCAGGAGGTGGTCCTGGAAGACCGTGGACCCCAAACCTGGGCACCTTTCAGCGGGGCCTGGGCCACGGGGCGGGGCTTGGATCTGGGGAGGGCGGGGCCCAGATCGCTACCCTCCCACCCAACACCCTCACCCCAGGCTGCCGCCTCTGTGGACCGGCCCATCACTGGCTCTCTGCTGCCACCTGGTGGCCAGGCTCGGGCGTGCACCCTCTGGGCCTCGCCTGTGAGAGATGCGGATGCCGGGCTTTCAGGCACCCTGAGGCCGATTCGCAGGATCGCAGGTGGGGAGAGGGTGGGGGTGAAGCGGAAGCTGCCCGCTCCACAAAGGTCAGCCTGGCTCAGCTTCCGTGCCCGGAGGGGTCCTTGCCAAGGGCATCGCTACCTGCGGTGTGGAGCCACCTGCGCTGCACCTGGAGAGCTGAGGAGGGCTGTGGACCATCACCCGCTCCCCTCGTTTTACAGCTGGGGAAACGAGCTCGGGAGGCCACCGTAGCGCCTCCCACGGGCTGCTGCTACGGGCCCATCGCCGTCCTGGCGTCTGGGGACAGCCACGGGGAAGGGTTGGTCTGTGGGCGGAGCCTGTATTCTAGTGGGGGATACGGGTGAACGCCAAAATATGTTAATATCGTGAATACAACACAACATCATAAAGCATGCTGGAAGTGCCGTTAAAAAACAAGCGAAGGGAGAAGACAGCGCTGCGTGGTTGCTGGCTTGGTCGTGGGCAGGAAGGCCACTGGACTGGCCGCGGCACTGAGTGGAGACTGAGTGAGGACGAGGACTGGGGATCATTCCAGGCCTGGGGACAGCTCTCCAAGGGCGCCGCGTGGCTGGAGCCCAGGGGGCGGGGCAGGGGCGGGGGATGAGCGGAGCGGCCCTTGCCTGGTAGGGGTGAGGGCTGGAGCCGAGCTTTGCTCTGGGGGCAAGAGAGCCTGGCTGGGGCAAGGGGGGCGGCAGGGAAAGGGGTGGGCCTGGCGTGTTTCCAGCGGGCCCACTCTGGCGGCAGGTTGGAGGATGGCTGGAGGGGGCCGGCAGCAGGTAGGACACTTGCTGCCTCAGGTAAGCGAGGTGGGGCGAGGTGAGGGGCGTGGGGAGAAGGCTGTACAGAGGAGCCGCGTTCTGCTCAAAGGCTGAAGGTGCTGCTGTGGGCGGAGGCAGGTAGGGTCAAGGCCACCTCCCAGGTGTCAGGCTCGATCACCCACAGGTGTGATGGGCACAGGGCCAGGTGACGTACTGTGCATGGTCCCAGTTTGTGAGCCTCGTGTCACATCTCGTGCATTATCTCATCCAGTTGGTGCAATAACCGGGCGTTCTGTGCCTTATCGCTCTTGGTTGGCACGACAACCCTGTGAGTCAGGACTATGGCCCCAATCTTGGCACAAGGAAACTAACGCTCAGACAGCGACACACGTGCGGTTTCTGTGACCAGAGGTGCTGAGCAGGGCTCTCACCCATCTTAGGTTGTGTGTGTGCAATTCTAAAATTAAGATATAATCCACATAACACAAAATTCACTGTTGTTTTTTTTTTCTGTACTCAGGCCTCTCACCGCTGTGGCCTCTCCCGTTGCGGAGCACAGGCTCCGGACGCGCAGGCTCAGCGGCCACGGCTCACGGGCCCAGCCGCTCCGCGGCACGTGGGATCCTCCCGGACTGGGGCACGAACCCGCGTCCCCCGCGTCGGCAGGCGGACTCTCAACCACTGCGCCACCAGGGAAGCCCCAAAATTCATTGTTTTAAAGTGTACAGTTCAGTGGTTTTTAGCGCATTCACAGTGTTGGACACCCATCACCACTATCCCATTCCAGAACATTTTCATCACCTCGAAAAGAAACGCCGCATCCCCAGCCATGGCCCCCCACCCCCCTCCCTCCTTCCATGGCAACCACCGACTCACTCTCTGCGTCCGTGGACCTGCCTGTCTGGAATCACACAACACACAGCCTGTTGGGACAGCTTCTTTCACTTGGCGTATGCTCCAGGCTCACTCATGTTGTAGCATCACTTTTCATGGCTGAATAATATTCCATTGTATGGATAGAGCACATTTTGTTCATCCAGTTCATCCACTGGTGGACATGTGGGTGATTTCCACTTTTTGGCTCATGTGAGTCAAGCTGCCATGAACATTTGTGTACAGGTATCTGTTTGAGTCCCTGTTTTCCATACTTTGGGTATATTCCTAGGAGCTGAGCATCTTTTCATGAGCTTCTTGGCCATTTGTACATCTTCTTGGGAGAAATATCTGTCCAGATCCTTGGCCTGTTTTTGAATTGAATTATTTGTCTTTTTATCGTTGAACCTCCTAGATCAGGTTTTAAATCCCACTGCCTCTACGTCCTGGTTGAAATTAGCTGGGCTTGCATAAAATTATAGGTTGCTCGGCACACGGTGGTCTCCAGCAGAGAGGAGTGGTCTGGGCTGCAGTGTGGCAGCTGGTGGCACCTTAGGGCCAGGTGAGGGGGACAAGGGGGAGCCAGTGGCTGACAGCCCCCACTCCTTCCCTTTTGACTCCTGCACCCTTAGCACGGGCCCTGGTCCCCAGTCCTGCCCCACCATCGTCCCCTCCCCCAGGACCTGTGACGTGAGCTGCTGGCTGGGTTCCCCCGACCTTTGTAACTGGGGCCTCTGAGGCCTCGGCCTTCTCCCTGCAGAGCTTCCCTGCTCACAGCTACTCCTCTCCCTCCTCAGATGTCCTGGAATCAGGGAGGGCGTCAGCCCCCCGGCACGTGACACACACGGGAGAGGCTGGGGACAAGGGCCCTGCAGCTGCACAGCTGGCTGTGCCCCTGCTCAGCCTCTCACCCGCCCCATGACCTTGAGCCCTCACCTGGGGCAGGGAGCAGGGGGCTGACGCCCAGGCTGGTGTGAGGCGCCCCTGAGATCAGGCAAGTAACAGGACTGGGACACAGTAAGAACTCGGTATGGATGGTCCTGCCATCACAAAGTTCTCAAATCCTCTTTGGAGGACGCCAGGCCACACAAACAAACAGGCGAACGCGAGGTGTAAGGCTGCGTGTCTGACTCTGCCACGATCTCGCGGAGCCCGGCAGACACTGCCGATGGCTCCCTGGGGTGCACAGAGCAGGACCCGACTTGTGCAGCAGACGTGGGGTACAATTATAGGTCTGTGTCTGCAGAGAAAGCAGCGTGTGGCACGGCACATGAAGTGTTCAGGGCGGCTGCCTCTGGGGTTTGGGATTGTGGCCAAGTGCGTGAGGTGGATAAATTATCCAGAGACACCCACCCCCTTCTTCCGTGGGAGGGGTCCTTCCTGGCCCTGGACTTGGGGTCTGGCCACGTGACTTGCTTTGGACACAGGATGTCTGCGGACCTGGTGCCTGCAGAGGACTTGCAGCTGGGCTGCCCTCTCGTACCTCTGCTGCCACCACATCATGGAACGAGCTTCCTCCAGGCGGTCTGAACCCCAGAAAAAATGCAGATGGCAGCCTGAGCCCAGCCTGCCCGGGGGTGGGGCAACACGAGCGCAGTTCAGCTGTGGAGCATAGCCGCTGGCATGTCCAGCTCTGCTCCGCGCTGACTGCTCGAGCTACTGAGTGTCGGCGTGGCTGTCTCTCAGCTTGATTAGGGCAGGAGCTGATGGATACAAGGGGAGAGTAAGCAGGGGGCTCACTTTTTACTTTACATCAAAGTAGTTTAAGCAAATATGTTATAGTTTACAATGAAAAGAGGTGTCATATAGAGACCCCCAGGGTGGTGGGGGGTTGGGTTACATCCAGCAGACCCCCATGCCCCTAACTCACTAGTCTGTGAGCTGCTCAGGGCACCTCCCATCCTTCCCGGCAGCAGCCCCAGCTGAGACCGGCCACTGCGGCTTGGTCACTGGATAGGAGGCCTGCTTTAGAAGTGATGGGTCTGGACGGGGGATTCAGGGTTTTCCCAACTGGTGCATCTGTTTTGGCAAATAGTCCTTGGCTTTAATTAGTTATATGTGGGAAGTTACTGGGGTTTCTTTGGGTTTCTCCTCGATGCTGAGGGCTGAAGGATGTGCCTCCAGGTGAGAAGTCACACCTGGAATCCAAGGTCGGCTGGGGGCGTTGGCACTTCTCTGCTACCTCTAAGTAGACTGATCAGGAAAAAAGGAACAATGTCAGGAATGAGAGAGGCGACATCCTTGCAGAGTCTATGATTATTAAGAGGATACAAAAAGGAATATTAGGAACCATTTTTATAAATTAGACAACATATATTAAGTGGACAAATCCCTTAAAAATCGGAAACCACCACAGCTTATTAAAGAATAGATAACCTGAATAGCCCTATATCTGTTAAATAAATCAAGTTAGTAGTTAAAACCCTTCCCTCACAGAAAACTCATGTGGCTTCACTGGTGAATTCTACTAAAATTTAAATTCGACACCAATTCTCCATGAAATTGAGGAGGTGGGGATATTTTCAAACTCATCCTACAAGATCAGATCAGCATTACCTTGAAACCAAAGCCAGACCATGTCCTTAGAGGAAAACTGTAGCCCAATTTCTCTTATAAACATAGAGATTAAAAGTCTAAACAAAAAAATCAAATTGAATCCAATATATATAAAAAGAAAAATATATAATGACCAGTGGAGTTCATCCCAGGAATGCAGGGAAGATTTAACATTTGCAGTCAATGCAATCAACCATATTAACAACATAAATTTGACGAAATCCAATATCCATTCCCAGTAAGACCTTTCAGCAAACTAGGAAAAAAAACGAACTTCCTCAACCTGATAAACAACATCTATTTACAAAATAAATGTAAATAAATTTTACAAAATAAATGTAAATAAATTTACAGCTGGGTTCACACATCACAGTGGAAGGTGGAATTCTTTCCCCTCAAGGATACCCACTCTTGCCACTTCCATTCAATGTTGCACTGGAGGTTCTACCCAGTGCAAAAGAGCAAGGAAATAAGGCACATCCAGATTGGAAGCCACGAGACAAAACTCATAATTTACTCACCGAAGACATGGCCATCCACGCAGAAAATCTGATGGAAACTACAAAAAGCTAGTAAGTGAGGTTAGCAAGGTTTTGGAATTCAAGATCAATATACAAGAATTAATTGTATTTCTGTAGACTACCGACAAGCAATCAGACCTTTAAAATTTAAAAATACAATTCATAGTAGTATCAAAAATATGAACTACTTAAGATGTCAATTTTCCCGCAATTGATCTATGGCTTCAACACTATACTAATCCATCCCAGCAGGTTTCTCGTAGCAATTCACAAACTGATTCTAAAATTTATTTGGCATTTCAAAGGCTCTAGAACAGCCCAACCAACTTTGAAAAAGAAAAGCAAAGTTGTGAGACTAACACTCCGCACCTTCCATATGTATTTTAAAGCTATAGCCATAGATACAGTGTGGTATTTGTGCCGAATAGACGAGCAGATCAATGGAACAGAACGGGAGTTTGGAAATAGACCCATACACGGACAACTGATTTCCAACAGAGACATCAAAATAATCCCACAGGGAGAGGGAATTAATGGTGCTGAAATGACCCTATGGGGAAAATAAACTTTAACACATTCCTGATGCCATACCCAAAGCTTTATTCAAGATGGAGCGTATAACTATGTGTAAAGTATAATACTGTGAGCTTCCAGACCAAAGTGTAATATAAGACGTTTATAACCTGGGGTTACAGGAAGGGCAGTGGGGAAGGTTCCTGGATGAGGCAGCCTGGGCACAAGCATGAGTTAGCAAGGCTGAGAGCGAAGGCGCCCAAGGGGAGGGCCTGACGTTTGGCCCTTCACGGGGAGCAGAGAGCCGGGCAGCCAGGCCCACTCAGCTCGGAAGCTGGCACCTCTCGGCTCTGGGTGGGCGGGCAGGACATGGTCATGGTCTCTTGAGGCAGAGAGAGGGGAAGGGGCCTCTTTTATTTACTGCAGTTGTAGAAATGCTAAAAAATTATTTTTTTTTAATGGAGTAACTGGCCAAACAGGGCTGTGAGTTTTAAGAGTAGTTTTAATGCTTACATTTAACAATGTTAAATACCGACTGCAAAGCATCATCTCATTTGGAGATAATATAGGAAGTGTACCTGCAGCCCTTTGCAGATGTGAGGCCTGGAGCCCCGACATCCCGCCACGGCTCAGGCCCTGCGCTCGATCCTGCCTGTCAGAGGCTGCCTGGAGGCCCTGGGGAGGGTCTTGGCCCCATTTGGAGTGTCCTGCGTGAGGCTGGCAGCCACAGGCAGACAGAAGGCACTGGGGCCTCGACCGAGCGGGGCAGGAAACAGGCTGCGCGGGGAGGTCTTGGGGAGGAAGGCATCTGCTGAGCTTTCTGTCAGGCTCCTCAGGGACGATCCCAGGTTGCACGTGCACTCGGGCCATTTGGAAAGTTCTCGTGGCCTGACCCCGTGTTTGTGACGCGTCCTGGATGTCCTCAGCACCAGCAGACCCGCGCCTGAGCGCTGGGCACACGCTCCCACCTGGGAGGCAGCAGAGACTTGCGTCTGGAGTGAGGGACCATCAGTCTGGGGATGTTACGGACATGATTTTTCTGAGGTTCCGTGAGCAAGTGCCCAGTGCTTGGTCCTGCTCCAAGTTATGCCTCCATCAGTGTTAGAAGGCGTTTGACATTTCCTTTTGATTTATGCACTAACCTTTACAACCATCAGCTCTGGGTTGCCCCTCCTCTGAGAGCACGTCTCACCTCGTCCCGCTGAGCAGCTCCAGCAAATGGGGCTCACCACGGAGACCCCAGTGGGACCCCCACCAGCCACTCCACAGAGGAGCTGTTCCTGCAAGACCTGGGGAGCTCCCAGGCACCTTTGCTTTGCATACACGTTTCTTGGCACAAAAAGGACCGGAAAAGATGTTGATGTGACACACACTCATGAGTGTACACTGGTATGTGCACACACTCTTGTGTGCACACCCATCTGAGCACACTCGCAGGTGTATGCTCTGCTCAACCATGTGCACACACAATGTACACTCATTCACACCCACACGTGCACACTCACCAGGGCTCACAGAAGCACACCTGGGAAACACACACACATGGCCCGTGCAAGCCCAGCGTTCAGACACACACAGAGCACCCCAGGTGGGGAACCCTCTCTGCTCCCAGTGGCCAGGGCCCAGGGCAGACAGGACTTCCCATCACACCTGGTGGACACAGCGATCCCACTGACGGTGCCCTTGGCCTGGACCAGTATCTGAGGGAGGCGACGTGCTGAGCCCCTGACCTGCCCCTGCAAATTGCACCAGGCCTTCCTCCCGTGTCCCTCCTCTGGCTGAAATGCCAGGCTCCCTGTGTGTGGATGGAGTCCAGGCTCCAGTGCCCCAGAACCAGGGGCGTGGCCTCCTCAGGCTTCTTGCAGGGAGCAGACCCTCCTGTCCCCGTCACCTGAGTGAGGCTCTGTAATCCAGGATGCCCGTAAGTGGGTGGGGCGGGGGCAGGCGGTGTCGCCCTCAGGAGCCTGGCCTCTCAAGCCTCGGGCTTTGCTGTGCCCACCACGTCTCCCACACCGAGAGGCCCCGGGACTTACGGTCTGTGGCTCCCCATCTACATTTGAAGGGATGGAGACGGGTATGAAGCAATTAATGGCAGGAATGGTTAAGGATCCCCTCACCATCTGGAGCCCAGTGCTTTTCGTGGGCGTCTGAAGAGACAGCTGGTCTGAATTCTCTCTTCTTGCCCCCAGTTTAGGGACAAACAGTGTGGTCTCTTGGATCGTGGGGCCCTGGGCTTGGCAGGGCGGGGGGCACACATCGGCTGCCCCAGTGGACGGCGGGCTCCTGGGTGAGAAGTGTGGACGGAAAACCCCCACCTGATGGGCAACAGGGTGAGGGCCGGGCAGGAGCCCGGGAAGGGAGCGCCCGCCCTCCCACCTCTCCACTCGCATCCCGCACAGAGCCAAGCAAAGTCGGATGGGGAGCTCCAAAGTTCCCACCCCATTTCCGCTTTTTGAAAACGGCACAGCCGCGCAACCTCTCTCAGTTTATTATAAATCTAATACTGTGAGTTTCAGCTGAGTGAACTCACGTCTTGTTTGGACTCTGGGCCTGAAGTCACCTAAAGCTGGGGAAACGTAATTGCACAGCCGTACGTGAGGACAGTTAATTTGTCCTCAGCGGCAGCCTGACGAGCTGTGCCTTCGGTTCTGGGGAACCGGTTTCTCCAGAAATGCAAGGCCCATTTACATAAGATGCACTTGGTATTTTTAATGGGATGAAAACAGCAATTTTGCAAATGTTTATGGACTGTTAATTTGGCCGAACTCAGAAGCGAATCCAGGTAACAGACTGTCCTTCCTGGGTTCCTCCTGAAGTCAGGCCTGGGGGCCTCACACCAGGCTGACCCTCGTGGTGGGGGGCGAGGGCAGTGCTGACTCCCCCCTGACTGGGGGTGGGGGGCGGAATGTTAGTCTGCTCAGGGGTCCACACCCTCGAATTCCCAGATTCGGGTCCCTGGCACTTGCTCGAGGGTCGAACGCTAGTGGACACAGTGAGTGGTTGGAGGGGCCTGGAGTGTGATTACCTCTAACCTCCTGGCTAGAGGGTGTTACCTCCTTCTCAGCCAGGCATAATGGGCACTTGGAGTGGGGAGGGGGGGGCCCAGGACCTGCCCCCCTGAACCTCAGTTTCCCCATCTGTGAAATAGAGCTGTGTGTCTGCCTGTCCCTGCTCGCAGGGCTGCTGGAGCTGGCAGGGCAAGGCCACTCGTGTTTATATATAGGCTTGGCAGTCGAGGGCCCTGGAGAGGGGAGCCACCCCTGTGGGGTGGCCCTGTGGGGATGAGGGGATGCTGCCAGAGGGGGCATCCACCCTCCCCTTGGTTGTCATTACCCTGTCCTCCCCTCACCCCTGCAGCACCCAGCTTGGGTGGAGGCCCCTCGCTCGGCCGGCTGCTCTGAACAGGGACACCCCACGGTCCGTGGGCGGGAGGCCACACAGCCCGGGAACCTGCTCTGCACAGTGGCAGTTCGCACGCCTCGTCCACATGCAGGCCCCCAACTTCGCTAATGGAAACCTGGTGATCCATGACGCGTGTGGCAGACATCTGCTTGGGGTAATGTGCTGGTGATGTACGTATCGGTGGTCAATCAGCGGATTTGCAAGAGAGGCATAAAGTGTTTAATTATAATTGCGTTGGGCAGGTGTGGCTGGTGGAGGCGACATTTGAATAGGTCAGGCCAGCCCTCGCCCCGCTGTGTTGTTGGGGATTAAATGCCATTCACTCTGAGGGCTGGGAGGCTCTCTGAAGTTGCAAGGTGTCACACGCTGGCAAATTGAAAATGTCCCTTTGCTTCTAAAAACGTGATTGATATCCTTTGCAAAACAAATGCTACACCTCACAGTACACAGGTCTCGCGGCCCGGTGCCGCCCCGTGGCTGCGGCTGCCGTGGGCCTTTGCCCAGGAACGTGTGCAGGGAGGCCGACCCGAGGCCTCCTTCCTCTCCAAGGCTGGTGCCTCCAGATTGTCTGCTCAGGGCAAAGGGTCTTTCCATCTCCGTGAGGCTTGATCACCAGAACGAAACTCAGGAAGAGAACTCGAAAGATAAAATGAAACGTTATTTGCTCAGTTGGTAGCAGAAAGATATATCTTCAGATACTCTATATGCCGTATACTTGTGTATAGAACCACCTGTATCCTGTCACCATCTGAATTATACCTGGTATAATTTAAAATGGTGCTTTCGGCACAACTGACAAGGGGGTATAAGTAAGAGGAATGAGATAGACATAACACATGTCCACGAGGCACATGCATGCACACACGCATGTGACCACGGCATGGAGGAAGCCGTATGTTAGCAGCCTGACCCCGGAGTCACACGCCTGCGTCCTGGACCTGGGCCTGCTGTGCTGCAGGTCCCCAACTTGTAAATGGGATGAGGGGAACAGGGCTGGGGTGCTGGCCAGTGGACAGTTGGCATTGGGGGCTCAGCACTCTGCCTGGCCAGCCCTGAGAGCCCACAGACACTGGCTGCTTCCCCAGCAAAGAGTTCTGGCCGTGGGTGTTTGCGAAGGTGCAGTGATCTCCACGTTACAGACCCTGGTCCTCTCCCACTGACAGAGGCTGCCTTTGGCGGCCTGGCCAGGCCGAGAGGACGCTGGCGGAGCGAGGGGGCACATCACCGCCAGTGCCCATCTCTGGAGTCAGGGCTTGGCACTTCACATGAGTAATCCCCCTCTTCTCAAAACCACCCAGAAGGAACACGTGGGGTTTCTATTTACAGGGCCGGTGAAGGAAGGAATTCTGTGATTTAATGAAATGCCCAGCCTTCTGAATCAGGTGCGAAGCCGAGTGTAAGCGTGTATTTTGCGTGATTCGGCCTGTCTAGCTGCTGCTTACCTTCATCTACCCCCAGCCCCAGTTTCTCCGAGTCCAATAAAGCAAGACTATAGTTCCCAGTCGAGACAGCCGGCCTCCTTGGGTGTGTTTTTGCCATTTACAAAATTAGCCAATCATTGTCACCTAGTGAATCAGATTAGGTGTAATCCATACTAATGTTCAAATTAAGTCATGGAAAGCAATTAACTCTGCAAAAAAGGACTGGTGAAAAATGATAAGGTTGGTCAAATACTTTCACTGTGCATAATTGTGTTTTTTAAATGCCCATCTCTACACGGTAATTAACTCATTTACATTTCGAATGGGTGCACCCACCTCCATTGCTGGTAATTGTGCAGTCCCTAACCATACACCTCACAGTGTGGCAGGAATTTATCAGCCGCCTGCCTCGGAATGTCTACTTCCTCGGGAAACCAGCTGGATGGAACGTGCCAGAACAGGGCTTACTCCTTGCTCAGAAGAATCAAGAAAAGTGTGCTTTGCCCCCATGCTGCCCCAGATTTGGACCTCCCTCCCTTCCCCCTCCCACCCTTTCTTCCTTCCTTCTTTCGTTTATAAAAAAAGTACACAGAAGTTTTAAAACAATCATCAAATATTCTGCCCACAACACGAGATGCATTTGTCACTTCCAATCACATTACCCATAACAGGGACACAGTCAAAAACCTTGGGCAACATTCACGGGATTGATTAATAGCTGACTCGACCATCTGCACTGTATTATTATTGCTTTCAGCTCTAAAGGAAGATGCCCACCAGCTTCACTGACAGGACACTTAGCTCATCGGCAGCTTCGTGCGCATCCGTCTATGCAGCAAACGCTCCAACGTTACCTTGACTCTAAGTGAATGTGACCCTGAACCCACGTTCTTCGTCCTCAAGCAGGATCACCCGGTGAGTCTAGAGCAAACCCTTAAGTCGACAAACGGGAACCCGATGGGTTTCATCTGAAGGGATAAAGCCACAATATGGAAATGAGTGCCTTTCATCAGATCGCCTTCTTTCCCTCCAACCTAGGCTGGTTTCAGCGTTGAGCCTGAGTCTGTGGAAGTTTGTGGGATGTGGCAGAACCTCACTTCTCCACTTGAGGTGGGCCAAAACCACCCAGAAGACCCCAGACTGATTGGCTGCCAGCCCCGGAGGCGGAGCAGCCTCAGCCCCTCTCACATCGTCCAAAGGTGAAGGTTCATTTGCTGGGCCTCCAGCCGGGGGTATCTGCCCTCCTGCGCGTAGGGCGACCTGAGCCCGGGAAAGGGGTCAGGGGTGGAGAGGATGTAGTCGATGCTGAACTTGATGTCCCTGTGTGCCTCCCTCCCCAGGGCGGCGGGGCTGGCTGGAGTTGGGGCCTCGCGGCGGGGGACGGGGTTCCCCCTCGCAGTGGCCGGCTCAGGGGGACCCCGGGGCGCTTCCGCTTCTGCCGCGCGCGTCCCCCTCGCCTCCTCGAGTTTGAGGCCGCGCCGCCGCCGCCTCCGCCTGTAGTTGCCGTTCTCGAAAAGGTCCAGTAGCGACTCGCAGCCGCCGGCGAAGGTCCAGTAGTTGCCTTTGCCCTTCTCGTGGCCGTGGGTCCGCGGCACCTGTGCGAGCGAGGGGCTCAGCGCCCGGCTGGCTCCCAGGTGCGACCCGCCCGCCGCGAGCGCTCATTCAGGGCCGCTTAGGGTGAGCCCTGGGCAGCCCTGGAACGACGCGCCCGGACCTGGGGCTTGGGGGTGTCGCCCGGTGAGCCGGTACACCCCCGCTCCCCCCGCCAATCAGGGATGACTTGGTCCAGGTGTCGCAAGACCTGGGACCCTCAGGGGCCGCTCGGGGGCGGGGGAGGCGAAGGGGCTCACCTTGACGAAGCAGCTGTTGAGGGACAGGTTGTGGCGGATGGAGTTCTGCCAGGCGCGCTGGTTGGCGCGGTAATAGGGGAACTTGCGCATGATGAAGTCGTAGATGCCCGACAGGGTCACCTTGCCTGTCGGGCTCTGCTGAATGGCCATGGCGATCAGCGCGATGTAGCTGCAAACAGGGGCGCTCAGGCCAGGCGGGCACCGGAGGCGGGACCCCGGAGCGAGTCTGGAGCCTCCCCCGCCTGCCCTTCCCGGCCGGACCCGCTCTGCTCTGCCTTCCCCCAGGGCGCTGAGAACTCCCAGCGCCGCTCTGCGCAGACCCCAGAAGCTCTGCCTCACACCTGGGGGTTCCCCGGGGAGGGTGGAGAACCTTCTCGGCTACCTCCAGACGTGCGGACGAGAAGAGACCCCTCCCTCATCCCAGGCGGGTCTTGGCCCCCTCGCGGAGGAAGGCCGCGGTCACCTGTACGCCGGCCTCGTGAGCCGCTTCTCCTCGTCCGAGCTGCCCGCGGGGTAGTCGTCGGCGTCGTAATTGAAGCAATTGTAGGGATACTGCGAGCTGTCAAACATCGTGGTGCGCCGGACGCCTGCGGGGCCGCCGCTGCTGCCACCTCCTCCGCGCCGCCCGCCGGCGCTCCAGGTCTGCGCGGAGGTTCTCGCTGGCGCGGCGCAGCAGCGTCTGAACTGCCGGCTGCTCTCCTCCTGAGCTGGGAACCCGGGTTTCTGGGGTCCCCCCGCCCGCCCCCACCCCGTCCTCTCGCATCCAATCCCGGAGCGGGGGAGGCCCCAGTCACCGGTAGAGCGTCCGAGGGGAGCGGAGCGGGCTCGCGGTGGGCCTCTGACCGGCGGCAGGAGGAGGGAGCCGCGCGCTGGGTGGATCGACGGGCGGGGCGCCCACCGTCACCACTCTGGCCTGATGCACCTCGCACTTCCTGCGCCGGCCCCAGACTTCAGGGCAGAGCTCGCTGGGTCCCCCAAGCCTGGGCGCACCCCGAGACATGTAGGTTCTTCCCTGGCTCCTGGATCCCCATAGTGGGCTCCTGCGCTGCCAGGAGCCAGGCCACAGAGAGGGCGGGGCTACCGCCCCTCCCCACCAGGCTCTGCACCTCCGGCCTGCAGCCCCAGAGCAGCGGTGGTCCAGGGTGTGTCCTGCCTGGACACTGGATCAGAGCCAGGCCAGAGACACAGGGTCCAACACATCCTCCAGCGCCCTGTGTCCCCGATGCACTGTCTCTCACTGTCCCCTCCTCCAGTGGCCCGGTGCGGGGCTCTGAGCCCAGTGGCCACCTGCCCTGTACCCGGCACCTGCGGCCTGGGGTGAAGAGCTTGCTCTTCTCATCAGCCAAGCCACTGCTTCACCGGCCCCTTCTGGTGGGAGTGGGCCACTGGTGGGGGCACGCGGGAGAGCAGACAGGGGGAGGACGCTTTAGGAAGAAGTGAGGTGGGATCTTAAGGGGGCCCCTTTGTTTCAAGTTGGACGTGCCACCCAAAGGCATTTCCGTGAATAATCTACAGAATTCCGGCCATGAGCCCTGTCTGTGAGTCTGCCCAAGGCCAGGACACCTGGATCGTCTTCCAGAAGATTTCGCCTTCAAAGCTGCACCTGTAGCTCTGAAATGACCTGTGCTCAGTCCAGCCCATTGGCCCAGGAGGGCCTGCTGCTGCCCACCTTGCTGAAGAAGAGTGGTCGCCTGCTGGGGTGGGGCGTGTCCAGGACCCGGGGCCACCGGGGCAGCTACGCCCACGCCCTTCCTGCTCTGGCTCCTGTCCGGGTGGGATCTGAGGTGCACTCGGGCTCAGATGCATTCATTGGCTCCAGCTTCCTCTCTGCCAGGTGTCAAAATTTAAAATGCTGGAACGTGGGAACGTAAACCGGTACAGCCCTTGGGAAGACATTTTGGTTGTTTCTTTAAAACTAAACTTGCAACTACCATGTGACCCAGCAGTTGCACTCTTGGGCGTTTATCCCAAGTGAAGACTCAACTTCACACAAGCACTTGTGACACATGTGCATAGTGGCTTTATCCCTCTTTTCCCCAAACTGGAATCAGCCCAGATGTCCTTCAACAGGGAAGCATTGGACAAGCTGCCGTCCAGCCACATCACGGACACCACCAGCAGCACAGAGGGACCAGCGGCTGATACAGCTGAGACCTGGGTGAAGCTCTGACAGAGGCAGGTCTGCACAGTGAAAGTAGCAGGACTCCTGCCCTCACAGCAGTAAAACCAGAGCTCTGCACAATCATGACTCTTCTTGAATCTGTCAGAGAACTAAGGTTTCAGGGCAACCGGCTCAAGCCCAGGGGAACAGGCCCGTCAGAGGAGAGTGGGTCTGAACGCCCACTTACCTGCAGCAGGTGGGGGGACAGGATGGTGAGTTGCTGAAGCCATGCGACTGCTGGCGGGAGAGCCCAGAGCCCTGGACAGGACAGGTGGAAGCACGTTCTGCTCTCTCGCGGACCTCACTGGATGCACGGGAGGAAGAGAGAGAGCAGGGGACCGTCTGGAAAGGTCTCCTGTGGGCCAGGCCTGGGGGTGTGGAATCGCACAGCTCCCTCTCGGAACAAAACAGAGTCTGCCCAGGGAAGGTGGCAGCCAGCTGTCGCCCTGTCCCAGAGGTGCTGCAGGTCCTGAGACAGGGAGGGGCCTCTGAAGCATTAAAGAGCGGATGGTGGAGGAAACAGCTCCA
Source organism: Monodon monoceros (assembly GCF_005190385.1). Taxonomy (NCBI): domain Eukaryota; kingdom Metazoa; phylum Chordata; class Mammalia; order Artiodactyla; family Monodontidae; genus Monodon; species Monodon monoceros. The sequence continues at coordinate 85,924,417 of NW_021703769.1, forward strand.
TTTGTTCACTGGTTTAATTGAATAGAAAATGAAGTCTGGTTGGTTAGAAAACCTTCCGAATGTGTTTTGGTTTCTCAGGCTTCTGAAGCCTGCTTGACTTACTTCTGAAAATAACATTAATTTGGGGCCCGGCAGTGAGAAGGAAGGTTTCTCTGGTCTTTAAGCCAAAAATTCCCTCCCAATACCACTAATACTGGCGGCACCAGCTGCAGTCATAGGCCAGCGGTGTTCTAAGGTTCTTTTCGCTTTTTATGCTCACTCACTTCTCAGGACCATCCTGTGAGTCAGGCCTTTTGTTTAGTCCCCTTTACCCGGACGGAGAGGGCAAACAGCTCACCCGAAATCACAGCACTCGTGTGGGGGTAGAGCAGGATTTGAACCCAGGCCCTTCAGGAAAGGATGTGACTGCAGTTCCAGGGCTCGGGAGGTGGCCTGCGGGAGCTTGCACGCCTGTCCACCGGGAGGCCTATACGCAGACGTGGGAGACCAGCCAGAGGGGGCTGCAGCCTCTTTGGGGACAGTCCTGGACCCCAGCAGCCCTCACCCAGCATGTCTGACGCAGAAACGTCACAAACGGTACAAGAGGAGGGTGTGGGGGAAGACAGGACTCACGTGATCGCTATAGTGTCTTATAAGTTACTCATACGCTTTTTTTTTTTACATCTTTATTGGCGTATAATTGCTTTACAATGGTGTGTTAGTTTCTGCTTTATAACAAAGTGAATCAGTTATACATATACGTATGTTCCCATATCTCTTCCCTCTTGCGTCTCCCTCCCTCCCAACTCATACGCTTTTGTGTTTTGTAGTTAAAAGCTGTGTTTGTTACAGAAAGTTTATAAAGTAGGGAAAGGTGAAAAAATAAAAATCCTCACACGTGGCCGCTCTCCCCCTTCACAATAGGTCCAGAGAGAGGGGCAGGAGCCCGGGGTGTCCTGTAGCCCAGGTTTGGCCGTGACCGGCTACCACCCACGTATCCTATTGGCCTCAAAGACAATTTGGGCACCAGGCGGCGGGGGCGCACCTGGCGTGAATAGCAGGAGGTGTGGACCCCTGGGGGCCTGCCTGGGGGCTGCTACCACACACGGAGAATTGGGAACCCTCGACCCCAACGGCGGGGACTGCGTGGGGTCTGCAGAGGTTCAGAAAGGCTGGAACGATGGACCGGGCCAGCATGGATGCAGGGCTGGGAGGGCTGTGCCTCTGTGGAAGCTGACCGTTTCCGTGGCAGGGGAGCAGGCCAGGGCGGAGGGGGCCGAACCAGGCCGAGCTGCCGGCCCGTACGTGCTGGAGCTGTGCTCCTTTTTGTCCTCACGTGGCTCCCAGTCTAGTGAGAAGTGGACACTGGCCAGATGACCTCAGAAACACATGATCTGACATGGGGGGGGGTGTCCATGGGATAATGCACTTCAGTCACCCAGGCTAAAGGCTAGGAAACCTTCCAGGATGAGATGTTTCAGCAGCACTTGGAATAAGAATGAATGAAATAAGGGTGGAGCGGGGGCAGACAGCTCCAGGGTGGAAGGCTACGCCAAGACCCAGGGGCACCATGGAGATGGTGCTTCTAGAAGCTTCCGGAAGGCCAGAGCACTTCAACCCTCCAGATGAATTCCATATTCTTCTTCTTCTTTGGTGTTGGAAGTATGTATCAGTGTACAGAACTTGTATTCAGCACTCACTGAAGAACGACCCACTGACTCTACAGGTATTTTTGGGCCCAGGCACTGTGCTAGGTCCTGGAAAACAGGGGACCAAGGTCGACAGCCCCCTCACCCGGGCTCCGAGCCTGGCCTGGGGGGCTGGTGGGGCCACCCTGAGCCCCTGGACACTGAAAGGACAGGCTGGCCTGGTTGGGGCCTGGGTAGCCACTGGCAGGCCTTGCTGATGGTCTCGCTGGCTGAGGGACCCATCTGCCAGGAAGCTGAGGGTCTTTGTACCCCCTCTGCTTCTGAGGTGTTGGATTCTGATCCTGAGGACCTAGGGGACTTCTGAGGCCAGACTGGTCATCTCTGCCCTGGGGAGGCTGGTCTTGCTTTTCTCAGGTTCTCCTCTAGATGGTGCAAGGGGACCAGACATGGGCTGTGTCCCCAGAGCAGGCCTCCCAGGGGCCCCCAGGACGGCAGTGACCACAGGAATACATCCAGCTTAGTGTAGCTGGGGTGCTGCGACCTGCAGCAGGGATGGGACAGAGCACAGGCCTTGGGCAGGGCTGGTTGCCTGGAGCCGCCACAGCAGCCTAGCGGGGCTGCCCTGGGCCTGGTGTGCACCCCACAGACCCCGCACTGCAGCCGGCCCCGAGGCCCCCTCATCCGGTGTCCTCTCCCCGCTTATCCCATCAAAGCCAAGAGGCCAGGAGCTGCCCCTCCCCTTGGAGATGGGATGGACACTGTTCCCAGGCCCTGGCCAGCCCACACCCCGGTTCCCAAAAGCCAGCTCCGAGAAGAGTAAGAAAGACCCCTCTGTGCGGGTGGGGACCCCTCCCACAGGGGCTTTGGAACTCTGCTCTCCTGATGAAGGTGAGGTTCATTCAAGCCCCCTCCGGTCCCCCAGGCCAAGGCTCCTGAGGCGTCTCTGCTCACCTGCTTTTGTCATGGTCCCTTTGGGTGGGGGGGACATTGACTTGAGGGAGAGTTTCCTGTGAGGGCTGAGCAGGACCTCAGAGGGTGCCTGGGGGCCGCTGCGTCCGGCCTCCTGGGGAGCCTGCACCTCTGGGCATGGCGTCTGGGGAACTGGCCCCAGGAATGTGCACATTTGATTTGCTCCCAGGTTGGGAGGCAGCGGGGAGGGCCAGGGCCCTCTGCCAGCCCCCTCCTCGGGCCTCCCTGCCCTTCATCCGTCTCAGGCTTGTGGGTGGGGCCCGGGAGTGAGGGTGAGCCCACCACCTGAATGCCCAGAGCCCCACTGACACACTCCGTCCCTCAGGCCCACAGGGCAGGGTCGTGCACGCGCCCCCATCTATATAGTGATTTATTTGTTCATTTACTTGTTTGAATTCAGGAAGTGGTCTCTGCCCTCAGAGGGGTTGCCTCCTGCCTCTTGATTCTCCACAACCAGGCCCCAGGCCGACTGAAGGAGGGTTTTTGTTTTGATTTCCCCCCAGTCTGTCTTTTTAATCATGTTTGAATTCTTAACCCTTTCTCCTCAGCCCTGTGGCAGGTGCTGTCCTACTGTGGACCAAGCAGGCTGCCTAACTCTTGTGGGGAAGCAGCCTTTCACCTGGAGGAATTTAACCTAAAACCTTTTCTTTCGTCCTGTTCCAGGCTTCCTCCACCACCCTCGCCCCCTCAGCCCCTCCCTCTGCAGATCTGGGTCCCGAACACCACACGCTCCTGCGTTCATTCAGGAAAGTCCCTTTACCTGTCTGGGCCTCGGTTTAGATGGTGAAAATGGGCACAATGGAATTCGGATTTTACCTGCACAGCTGTCATGAGTAGCACACGGGACAAGGCAGGAGGGCCCTGGGCTGGTGGCGTGTGGTCTCGCAGGGCTCACAGCTCAGGCCCTGCCCCCATCTCTCCTCCCATCCAGCCCCTTTACCTGCTGTTTGAATTTGTATCAAAGTAATAGATAAACACAGTTTTAAAAGTCAAACAACACTACAGGTCAGATCATGGACAAGAGCAGACCCCTGCCCACCTCACCCCTGTTCCCGAAGCAAAGACCCAGAGAAATCACTTTCTGTAGGTCTCCCTGGCTGTGCTGTCTTTGGTCTCGTTTGCGCATCACCTCCATGTTTCTAAATGACAGGCTTTTTAAGTTTTACAAAATACCTACTAACTTCCTACCTGAGAGAGGACCAGCCCCTCCCAATTCAGTTGCATCACATTTTCCTTTGGGGAAACATGCTGACTGCTGACAGGGCCATGTCTGTGAACCTCATCACGGCCGAGCCAGACTGTCCTGGACTGCGCTTCCTTCCTTGTGTGACTGTCTCCCGGAGGTAGCCTATCTCACAGCTGCCGCTCTAGGCCTGTCCTCACCCTGACGAGGCCACGGCCTTCCCCACAGGAGGACCGGCTCCTCTTGGCTTCCGTTTTCCTGGGGACTCTGTACTCCGAGCCGTTTGGCAACTTTCAGCATCACGCCAGGGGTCCCACCCCTCCTCCCGTTTTCCCTTTTCTGGACTCATTCCTGGTCCCACACCCCGCGGCAGCGTCCTTGAGGCCTCGAGGTGTGCGTGCACAGTCTGTTTGCTTCATGTCTGTCTGTCTCTCCCAGGCTCACCTCCCGGCTTCCCACTGGTGTCTCAGCCGCTGCCCCAGCTCTGGAGCCTCTGAGAGCACTGCTTGCTGTGTGCTAAGGGGACGAGACCCTGTGCTACCCGAGAGGTGTCAGTCAGGCTTCTCCGAAGCCCCTCCCAGCGAGGCCTCGACTCCCGTGTCTGGCTTTGCATCACCCAATTTTAGCAAGAATCCTGTTAGCTCAGTTGGACGAGAGACCCCTGGCCCGCCATTACCGAGAACCCTGGTTTAGCCAGAACCCTGATGCAGTGATTTCCCATCCCCCACCTCACCTGTTCCTTGGCTGTCAATCCCTACCTTCCAGGCTGCATTGGGAATTTGGCCAGTTCTGTACTGAGGCCTTTTTTTGTCCCCATTGCAATGGTGCTGAACGAACCTGTCTCCATGGCTTTAACTGCTGTCCAGCTCTGGGCCTCTTGGGCAGCTCTGCAGAGCTCGGAACCTCCTTTGTGACACTGCTTGGCCTTTGAGGGGAAGCCGATGTCACCTAACGTGTGCCTCTTTGGCGTAACGATTATTTTGAGCTGATTATTTTGAGAAACAATGGAGCAGAAATTGCCCTTTTGGGAGGGACGTTCGCACTGTTAAGGAAATCTCCCCCTGTACGTGTCTCTCTCTCTGTACCTGAATGGGGGTGGCTCTGGATCAGGAGAGACTCTTACTGGGGAGAAGCCCAGATTGAAATCCACGTAACCACCACACCCCCCTTTCTGCTCTTCTTTGTCACCCCCATAACTGGCTTCCCCCACACCCTTCTTCTTTTGTCTTTAGCTCAGGGAATTCTGAGGGACTGAGAAGCTTTGTGTCAGCAACACGGGGCAAAGACCACATGTGTTTCTAATCATGCCCTGGGTGCCGCACCAGGACGCCACAGAGGGCGCAGCTGAAACACAGACTCTTCTCTCTGTTCTGGGGTTGTTTCTGGTGAGGCCTCTCTCCCGGATTGCAGACGGCCGTGTCCTCCCCGCATCCGCACGTGGTCTCCCCTCCCGTGCGCACGGGGAGACCTGTGGGGTGACAGCTGAGGGAACCCCCAGTAAAAGGCACAGGGGCTGTGATTTCTCTGCTTCATGAACCGGGGTTCACGCGAGTCCTCACGTGAGTCCTCAGGGTTGGGCCCCGCCCACAAGCCCCAGCCTCCGGGCCAGGAGGAGGCCAGTGTCCCCTCCCTCCAGCAGGGCGTTGGGGAGCTGGCTCTCCCAGGCCACCCCTGGCTCAGCCCCTCCCTCGCCGTCCCCGTGGCCAGTCCAGCCACCACTGTCCTGGCTCCTGCTGGGTAAACACGGTGCCCACGTGTTGCCAGGCCTGTAGAGACTCTGGGGCGCACCTTCAGGGATCTCCACTCAGCTCCCCGGGAGCAGCTGCAGCAACAGTGGGACAGGCCGTCTCCGCCACACCAAGGCCCACCTCAGGCCTTGCGTCAAGCCCCTCCTTCCAGCCCGGACACTGGGCCACACCTGGTTCTAGGACTCACTCTTTTGGTGGGCGGGTGGACAGGCAGCTAAGCACCACGGAGTGAGGGACCCAGACCCCAGCGAGGCCCCAGCACACACTTGCTGAATCTTTATTGCACCTTTACCACATTGCAAACTATTCCACGAAAATGCCGTGAAAGTAACCAGCTGCCCGGCCACATGACTGTGTCACACACGTGCACAGGCTTGCGAAGCAAGTCAGCAGGTGCTCCGAGGCAGCCTGGGCAGCCAGGTAACGACTGGTCCTTCACGTCGCCCAAAAGCTACGCGGTGTTCATCTGTCGACGGGAGTCCGTGACAGCCTCAGGAGCCTCCTGCAGCCCCAGACACCTCAGCCCCGGGCAGGGAGGAGAGTTTTTACTGTACGTTCGGTCCAGAGGGGGAGCCCTTCGCAGGGGCACTTGGCCCTGCCGGGTGGCCCTCCGTGTGACTTGCTGGGTGGTCGGGGTCTGCATAGACGTCTCTATTTATGTACATTTACACCAGGTATAAATACAAAATAGTAAGTAAAGCCTTCCTTTCCATACAAAAGGGTGGTGGGCCGCCGCCAGGCCGCCTCTGTCCACGGGGGCGGAGTGCGCTCCCGCCGGCCCGCCCTGGTCTGGAAAGTGAGGACACGCGTCCCCGGGCAGCCCGTCCGCTCTTGCGTTGGCCCGTGTGCCCCGGCAGCTGGCCTGGCCACGGCTCGCGGTCACTACCTCCCGGCAGAGGCTCTGTGCTCGGGGCTGAGGTCGTCCTCCACGACAGCGGGCAGCCCGTTCTTCTCCACGCAGTCCCTGACCGCCTGCAGCACGACGCGCAGCCGCCGGTCCAGAGCCTCCAGGTGCGGCCGGTACAGGACGGGGGCCACGCGGTCCCTACGCAGGGACTCGGCCATCAGCAGACTCAGCTTGTACTCCTCCTTGGCCAGGAGCTGCAGCCGCAGGTGCGTGGACCTCCTGACCCTGCGGGGAGAATGGCGTCAGGCCGGCACTGGGAGGAAGAGCCTGGCCGTCGCTGCAGCCGCCCGGAGCGCGGTGCCGGCCCAGCCCTTGGCCCACTCCAGCCCCGGCCTCTCAGAAGCACGCGGTGAGGGTCCTGCCTCCAGGAGGGGCCCGGGTGGGCCCAGCGGTGTCCAACGGGCCCCTGTTACTCCCGGCAGACGGTAGCGGGGAGGGAGGCAGCCCCGGCTTGGCTTGCTCGTTGTCTGGGCCAGGCGACACGGAGCTGCCCCGGGGCCGAGCAGATGTTTAGCCCCACAGCCTGTTTCCCCAACTGCTAAAGGAGGGGCCGGGCTGGGAGCCCCGAGAAAGGTGGCAGAGTGGGAGCCGGGGCTTCGGTGTCTCCTGCTGCAAGGTGGGCTGTTGCGGTGACAAGGAGCTGGGTCCCGGAGGAGCTCTGGGAACTGCCGGGGTGGGACAGGAAGGCCGCGGCTGCAGCAGCATCCGGCCTCCTGTGCAGTGACAGGGCCAGCCCAGGGGTGGGGCCCTCGGGGAGGGGCAGAGCCGCACCTGCAGCACTGCTGTAAAGGCACCAGGATGGAAAGCTCGTCGTGGGAGTATTTTCCAAACCTACGGGAAGAAGAACAGAGCTATGGAGAGGCCACTCGCAGGGGGACACCGTGCGCAGAGCCCGGGCACTGGGACGGGAGCATCAGAGCAGGCGGTGCCCGCGTGGGCCCTGCCTGGCGTTGCGGGGGCCTGGCCCCTGCTCTCCAGCCTTGGGTGCAGGGCCTGGGACGAGGCAGGTGCCTGAAAGCGGCCTGACCTTCTGGCCACTGGACTGAGCAGAGGTTCGAAGGGGTGAGTCCTGGGCAGGCTGAGTGGAGAAGGCTCGAGGGCGGGTCAGCCGAGAGTCTAGCTGCAGGGCTGTCTTCTACAGCTGGGAACGAGTGACCCACAGACGTAACTGCCCAGGTGCCCAGAGCTGATTCCCCTGAGGCGTCTGAGAACTTGCAGCTCTGACCGCTGGAGTGGTCTGTCCCCTGCACACACACCCACTGCAGGCCTCAGTCTCCCCAGCTCACAGGCTCACAGGAGTCCTGGCCAGAACCCTGCGTCACATAGGGGGGCCTTTGGGGGCTGTGCCGTCCCTCCCCACAGAGCGCCTGCTCCCCCAGGTCTGGGTGGGGACACGGCCAGCCCTTCGCTGCGTCTGGAAGGACTCACCCTCTCCCATTGTCCAAGTGAATGATAAACGTTTTGTTCCCAAACTTCTCGAAGGTCTCGTAGTGATGGCGGTCCATGTTTCCTGTAGGGACAAGCCTGCTGGGAGCCTGTGCAGCTCAGAGGCGTCCCCTCCCTCCCCCGTCTGGCCTCCAAGCTGGCAGAACCGAGTACAAGCAGGACCACGGTGGCTGGATCTGTGTCAGGCGTTCCCAGGGCAGGCCGGTGGCCCCGGACATACCCATGAGGAAGTCGAAGATGGTCATGTCCATGATGTCCAGGATGCGGTGGCTGCTGTCGTAGGGGGGCGTCTGCTTCACCTCCTCGCAGTAGTCAGGGTCTACTTCCCACCTGCAGGGGAGCTGGCATGAGAAGAGCGGGCTCCCCTGTAGACAGGAGGACCCAACCAACCTCTGGGGCTGCCCAGCTCAGTACACCGGGTTCACGGGGCAGCAAGAGGCACCGGGTGAGAAAAGGTGTCACCGCAGAACAGACTGTGGGAAGATGATACTGACCAGCGGTGGGCTGAGGCTGCATTAACAGGAGCATGGGGCTGGGAGGTGATGGAGCCACAGCACGCGGATGCCACGTATTTGGGGGGGGGCCTGGACAGCACACTTGCAAGGACGTCTCCGTGGCTGGAGGGACTGTGTCTCTCTTGCAAGAAGAGCAGAGGTCTGAAGCCTCGTCTTAACACGGACAGATCCCAGCGGCCAGTGAGCACCCAGTTCCCAAGTGAGGGGCCCTTTCTGGTCATCTGCTCCCACACACTTGGCCCTGCCACTCCTCACACCGAGCTTGTTCCCTGCTGCAGGTCGGGCAGAAGCCAGCCCTCCGGAGACCCCGGGGAGTCAGGATCCTGGAGTCCCCGCCCAACGTGCCCCCGACTCACTCTGCCTTCTTGCGCTTGTGGTATGAGCGTCGCCAGGGGTTCCGCCAGGTCTTCCTCTTGGCCAGGGCCAGGTCAGGCAGAAAGGCGGCCAGCGAGCCCTCGATCTGGTCTGGCCGCCCGCACAGGGCATGCTCCGTGGAGCAGTAGTAAGAGCATTCCCCGTAGAAGCAGATGTTGTTGGCTGTGGGTGGGGGACACGCAGGCAGTGGGGCCACTCGGGCAGCGTCCCCGTGCCGGCCCCTCCCGGACATCCACCCTGGGCCAGCATGTCTGCGCCACATCCGACTCGTCCCTCCCCTGGGCAGGGCTCACCCACACTCTCACGCCTGACCTCAGCCGCCTGCTCCAACCCCGCATCACAGACCCTGGGGCCACACAGCTCGGGACTCAGAGCTCGGACCTGAACCCGGGCTCTTCCTCGTTACCCTCGAAACTAAGTCTGGAGTCTGTGGGGATTCTGTCCAGTGGCTTGAAAAAGGCCCTCATACCAAGAAAAAAAAGTGACTCAGCCGGGGGGGAGAGGCTTGCAAACTGTAAGCTAATAAGCATCCAGTATTTGCACACAGAAGAGCTCTTACGTCTCAGTAATGAGGAGATGAACAACCCAGTCAATAAATGGGCAAAGGAATTCAAAGGGTATTTCTCCAAAGAAAATATAGAAATGGCCAACAAGGACACGAAAAGATGCTCGACAGCGTTAGTTACCAGGGAAATGCAAACCAAATCCACAATTTCTCAACCAGTAGGATAGTTTTGATCAAAAGAACAGATAATAACTAGTGTGTTGAGGGTGTGGAGAAGTTGGATCCCTAACACAGTGCTGGTGGGAATGTCAAATGGTGCAGCCGCTGCGAAAAACAGTCAGTAAGTTGGACCCAGAACTACCACATGACCCGGCCATCCCACTCCCAGGCGCACGCCCGAGAGGAATGGAGACACATCCACACACACACTTGCACACAGATGTTCACAGCAGGCCATTCCGGCAGTCAGAGTGGAACCAACCCACGTGCTCGTCAAGGGATGGGCAGATAAACACAGCGCGGTTCATCCATAAAGTGGAACAGTATTAAACCACAGAAGGAATGAAGTGTAACACCTGCTACCACGTGGATGAACCGTGAGCATTACGCCCAGTGGATGAAGCCAGACACCGCTCACGTGAAACACCGGGAACAGGCAAACCCATGGGGAGACAATGGCAGCTGCCGGGCAGAGCGGGGGTGACTTTGAATAGGGGAGGGGTTTCTGTGGGGTGAGCAAATGTCCTGGAACCAGATAGTAGTGACTTGCACAGCACTGAGGATGTACTAAAAACCACTGAGCGGCACACTTCAAATGTTGGCTTGACGACGTGTGGATTATACCCCCACAGAGAAGAGTGATTTGAGAAGCACTGGGCGGGGAGCAGGCCGCAGCCACACCTCAGTGCTGGGCGCTGTGGGTCTGTCCGTGCAGTTACCAACCGAACCATGTCCTCAGGGTCAACCACTTCCTTCCTTTGCTGGGGAAACAAACCCCAAGCCTGGGGTGTGCAGAAATACAGGGCCAGGGCCCCAGGCACCACTGCAGGCCCCCTTCCCTCCCTGTGCGAACAGCTGGTTCCAGGGCCAGGGGTCCCCCCTCCTGCTGCACAGCCTGCCCGAGTGACACTTGTGACCTTCTCTGGCTACAGACAGCAGTCACACCCCCTGGAATGGAAGCGCAGGCTCGGTGGCTCCTCTGAACACGCAGAGTCTCAGCCAGGTCGGGACACGGGGATGGGAGCAGCTCCCACACACCCCCTGCCCCCCCCCCCCCCCCCCCCCCCCCCCCCCCCCCCCCCCCCCCCCCCCACCTCAGGATCTCGCAGCTGCTGCTGAGTGATGACTGTCAGGCGATCAAAGAAAGATCAGCCTGAGGTCTCGTCTGTGGAGACACAGTTCAATCTCAGCCCATTGTCAGGAGGAAAATACTTTTCTGAGCCCTGGAATCGGTCCCTCTAACAGCCTACACTGGCTTTAGATGGACTCATGTGAAAAGACAGGCAGTCCCTTGGGCCCACGGCCTCTTCTTCATCAGAGACCCAAATCCAGTCTCTAAAGGGACGTCCAGGGTGGGGCTCCGATAGCCCATAGCCTCTAGCTTCTCAGCTGGGCAGCCTCGGGGAAGGCCCTTCACCTCTCTGTGCCTCGGTCTCCCCTGAACGGGGGCTGCAGCAGTTTTGAGGCTGAGTGTTAAACTTGTGACCCGAGGGAGGAGTGAGGGGCCGGTCACGGCAGTGCCCTGCATGTGGAGAGGAGGGCGCTTGAGGAGGCAGTCCTGGCTCATCTTATAATGACACTCCAGACAGACAGCTGGGGGTGGCCGGGGCCAGGTAGCCAGGAGGGCCTGCCTGCTCCAGCCCCAGAGGACTTGGATGAGATGCGCTGCCTGTGCAGGGAGCCTCGTCTCTGCGAGGATCAGTGTCGATCAGAGGACCAACACCTGCCAGCCTGAGGGTCCCGGACGGTCTAGGTGCGCCGTTCTCTGAATGTTTCAGGGGTTTGCCGGCTGGAGGCTGCCAAGATGTCACGTGGGGCAGGGCTTCTGAGGGGGGTGCTGAGGATGCCCGGGTGCAGTTCTGGGAACCCCTCTGGCCCTCAGTGGGACACTGACTGGGCACTGACCACAGTGTGTGGACAGAGGCCCAGTGACCACCCAGCCAGACCGCGGCCGACATGGCAGGAAAAGGGCCGATTTAAAGGTGGGGCTGAGTGGCTGGGAGGGGGCAGGAGAGGCTCCTGGGGGGTTCACACGGGGCCCCTGTAGAAGCCCACAGAATTTGCACAGGAGGACGGGCTGATCCCAGGATATGAGGCACGTCCATAGGAATCTGCTGGGAAAGCACGAGGAACGTGTTCCGTAGAAGACGTGGGCTCCGGCCGCTGGCCTCCGCGCAGCCCCACGGTGGCAGGCACTCGGCTGTCCCACAGTCCAACGTAGCCCTGCACCTCCGGCCGCTCACTGCTGCCCTGGGCCCGCCGGCAGGAGGGCCGCCTCCACCTCTCACCCCCCGGGCTCCCTGCCCCCCCCCACCCCCCCAGGCCCCTGGAGGTGGAAGGGAGCTGGCGTGGATTAAAGTCTACAGGGAAGCTCGGCATCTATGGCGAGTTTGGCCTCCGATGGGTGCAGGAGTGCAAGCAGAGCCAAAGTGGTCCAAATGAATCCCGACAGATTTCATTTTCCAAAATGAGGTCAAAGCTGGCTGCTTAAGAGAAAAGCAAACCTCTGCCAGGGCTTTCAGGAAGAGATCTGGCTGACAGAGCAGGGGCGGTGGGGACACAAACAGTCTGGTCAGAGAGGGTGGGTGTCAGGAGTGGCAGGCCAAGCTGAGCCTGCAGCCAGCTGCTCCGAGGAGAGTGTTCAGGAGCGCGACCCAGGCGGGGAACTCGGGCGCCAAGCAGGATTCTCGGAGAAACCCGCGGGGCCTGGGAGAGCAGCTGGGAGCTGGGAACCCAAGTGGGTCCAGCTGTCAGGACCGACCACAGTCAGAGTGACGGCTCTGCTCAGGGTGAGGACGGGTGTCGGCATGAGGCTGTGTACTCGGGGACAACCAGGGAGACCGACAGTCATGATTCGTGCGGAGGACAGGGTGGGACGCCAGCATCTCAGCTCATCTGCTTAGGCTAACAACTGACTCCATCTTCTGGTTGTAGAAAGGAGTCCCCACTCAAAGCCCAGGCTAAGGCTGCCTTTCCCCAGAAGAACACGGAGCGGACATCAACTCGGAGGCCCCTCTGCCCCAGAGGAAGTGGAATCCAGCGCAGAAACCCCTTGATTTGTGTCCCTTTCTCAAGATTTCAAACTTCAATCCCTCCCTTTCCTTGTGGCAGGTTACATCATCCCTTCCGCTCAGGGCCCTCAACTGTCGGGGCAGAGCTCAGAAATGAAAGAGAAAATGCTGGGACAGGCAACAGTGTGGGTGACTCTCAAAATAACCACGTCGAGGGAAAGACAAAGAACAGGCCCAAGGCCACCCAGCCTCCACTGGCAGAAGCAACCCAATCCACAGATAGAAGGTGGGCCCCAGGCCATCTGGGGGGACGCAGGGGCGGGAGGGGACTCTGGGGGACGGACACGGTCACCATCTCGAACGTGGGGATAGTTCAGACTCCAAACGTCAGTTAAACCATTTAAAAATGGGGATGTGGAAACGATGGGCCACCCCAGGGCCTGAGAGAGGAATCCCACGCAGGTGCTCGGCGAGGCTGGGGCGCCTGCCGCTGTGGCTGCGTCACCTGAACCTTCCCACCTGTGCCATGACAGAGGCAGGGGCACACGCCCCCGGACAGGCCTGTCCCACCCAACCACGCGGCTCGGGCACAGGCAAGGCGACCCCGGAAAGCCCTCAAAGACCCCTCCCGACGCACAGGCTCTCACTTTGCCCTTTGGTTTCTGGTCACATGGGTGAGACACTGACACAAAAGGGAATGAGAACCCTCCTGCCTTGGGCGGGTGGGTGGGTTTCTGCCCTACTTTCCTCTCTTTATGGGCTCTGAGGAGCCAGACGAGGCTCTCGGTGAGCAATGGATGGCAAACATGGAGCTTCATGAAATTAAGGACGTGTGGGCCTCAGTTCTGATGAATTTATGAATGCAGCTGAGAAGCGTGCCGAGCATGTCAATCTGAACATCAGTCTACAAGAAAGGAGTTTCTAGGCCGGGCTTTTATTCGCCAGCAGGTCTTCAGACACAGACAATCCAGGGCCTTATGTGGCTTCTGTTGGCATGAACTAACTGGGGTGGGTGCCAGGCATGGCCGAGGCATTCCTGCAGGGGAGCGGGGGGCGAGGTCCACTCTGTGGATCTCGGTGTCCCAGCTGGGCCACTCCACTCTGCTTGCCGGCATCACTGGGACAACTCAAAATGTTCCAAGATGAAATACAAGAGAGTTCTCCATGGCTCAAGCCTAGTGAGCGTGGGCGCCTGGAACAGCTCAGCGCAGGGCCTGGCGCAAAGGAAGTGCTTGGGAAAGGGATGGGCGGATCGTGGAGCCCCAAGTACCACATCTGAAACAGGCTGGGGCAGGTAACTCAGCAGAGCGTGACTTACATTTAAGGTTTATAATATGAAGTCTTGAAGGTTTTCATAAACGTCAGCACCTCCTGGTACATGGAGCGTGCAGGGTACCCGAGTGCAAGGGGAACCAGTGTCAACCCTCCAGGGGACCAGGTGAAGTCGCTGCTCCCCGCCGGCACTTGGTGGAAGAGGGGGGCGCAGCACAGCCCCTGCCACTATGGGAGGGTCTTGCTGGGGTGTTTTAAATCTGGGGGAGTCCAAAGAACGGAGTTCCCCTCTGGCCGGACCACCTGAAGGAGACCCCCGAAGAGGTGACGAATTTCCTTTTGCCTTTGGTAGAAACAACATCTATGCCAGCCCGGGGGGCGGAGTCAGGAACGATCAAGACTTTTAGACTTAGGGTGTGTGGCACGCGGTGCAGGGGCAGGTTACCTGGGGAATGAGGTTACCTGGGGAAATGAAGAAGGTTCTCCACAGCTTCTTGTCCCGCGTGACGTCCCGGATCTCCTTGGTCATGTTGACCATCCTACCAGCCACGGGAGGGACCCGGCGGAAGTCCAGGATCCTGGCAGAAGGACAGGGAAAGGAGTCCTCACCTCCGTACCCTCCAGCCGCTCCCACCGGAGCTGAGTGGACACCTCACTCTCCTCCATTAGGCCCAGACCCCTCACGTCGGCTGCCCACCCTCCTCCCCAGCAGCAAGGGGCCTGTGAGGCCAGAAAGAATTTGCATTCTGCTGGCAGAGCTGCCCTGAGACAGGTGATCACGGAGGGAAGGAGCCCAGTTTTGCGAGACTCATGACCTTTGGTCTTGCCAGAGAGGCTGATGCCCTGTGAGTCTCCTCTTTTCTCCCCTTTATTCCCGACGGCTGGCTCTCTACCCTGGGTTACCTGGGCAACTCCTGTCGGCCAGGCACACAGCAGGGCACGGCCATGGGGTGACAATGCCACGAGGGTGCCGGCGGGAGGGCTCACCTGTCCAGGTGGAAGGCAGCGATCTCTGCGTTGTGCCTCTCGTAATCGGAGAAATAGAAGAAGTCAGGGGGTGTCTCCTGCTCCCTCATTTGCCTGGAGAAAATGGAACAAAACAGAAGTTTATCAAAGAGAAGTCCTCCCAGTGGAAGGGGGCGTGTGGATCGTACCAACTCCGGGGAGCTGACTGTCGAATTCCCAAGGATTCTGGGAACAAGTTGTTAAATGTAGTCATTGTTAAAAATTAAATTATATAGGGAATTCCCCGGTGGTCCAATGGTTACAACTCCAAGCTTTCACTGCCGAAGGTGCGGATTCAATCCCTGGTTGGGGAAGTGAGATCCCACAAGCTGTATGGCACGGCCAAAAAAAAAATAAAAATAAATAAAATTATATAAACCTACAGCTAAATAAGTTGCATTTAAGAATAACCACTTAGGGCTTCCCTGGTGGCGCAGTGGTTGAGAGTCCGCCTGCCGATGCAGGGGACACGGGTTCGTGCCCCGGTCCGGGAAGATCCCACATGCCGTGGAGCGGCTGGGCCCGTGAACCATGGCCGCTGAGCCTGCGCATCCGGAGCCTGTGCTCCGCAACGGGAGAGGCCACAGCAGTGAGAGGCCCGCCTACCGCAAAAAAAACAAAAAAAAAGAATAACCACTTAGATCTCACGATGTCCCAGCTATTTCCTGAGCTGAGGCTGCTCCTCTTGTCTGCAGGTGGAAACCCGTGCTGGGACACCTGTTCCCAGCCCACCTCGGCGACCTCGTGCGGGGAGCCTGAAGCCTGGAAGTGTCTGCACTGTGGAAATCGGCAGACTCTGCCCATCAGGCTTTAATAACCACAGGGGCTGGTTATTAAATGATGATCAACACCCCCCCCCCCCACCGCCCACCATATGCAGATTCTCGTGAGAGGCTGCTGGTGAGGATGGCCAGGCAGCAGAGGACCCGCCCTGAGCAAGCGACTTCCCCGGGTGTGAGCCGGGGCCCGGGTCAGGTTGTGCAAACTGACCCCAACCTGCTGTCGCTGCCCGGCCGCTGCCTGGACAGAGGGCTCCCCGGGGGTGTGCAGGAGGCACGAGGACTGCAGAACCCGTCTCTGAAGCCCACAAGGTGACCGCCGTCCGTGTCCCCAGGGCACCAGTGGCCTGCCTCCGCCCCTGCCCTGGGTCTTACCATGTCCCTGAGTGGAGCTGAGATCGCCACACTGTCTCCTGGGCCTCTGCTCTGAGGCCTCCGCTCTGCTGTTCCATCTTCCTGGAAAAGCCTTCCCTCCATGTCTCCCAGTGGCTCAGTCGGCATTCCCAAATGTGTGTCCCACCCCACCAGGCCCTCAGGCTCCCAGCACAAAAGGGGTCCTCAGTCAAAGGAGTTTGGAGTCTGGGTAACGGCCCCACTGGAGCGCACGTGAGCACCGCGAAGGCTCGCAAGTGCTGCAGCCTTGTCCACGGGGTTCGCGGCACAGCGCCACTCTCTGCAACTGTGAGGACTGCTGGCTAAGCTCTCAGCTCTCAGCGCAGTCCCCCTGCCGCCTGAGGCAGCTCCTTCACAAGCCTTCCACGCTGCCACAGTGAGCACGGCCACTGCTGGTCCCTCCCCTCCCAGGCTGGTGAGCAGACAGCAGCGTGCTCCACCCCACACCACCTCCGGGAAGCCCTGCCGGGCCGCCGGCTGCTCCTGCGCTGCGCTGGGCGCCCCCATCGCAGTGTGTGGGGCGAGGGGAGCACCGCCTGGCCCTCCGCGGACTCCACATCCCCCCAGGATGTGAGGACTAAGGGGCTCCAGGAGCCTGTCGGCTCTAACGCGCCGAGCCCCACCGTGAGCGGCAGACAGCCCCTCCACCTGGCCAAGGGACAGGAGGCCACGTGCAGGACTCTGCTGAAGGGTGGACGTCACCCTGCAGACATCAGTGCTTAGCAGGCGGCTGGGGGCAAACACGGTGAGGGCCAGGCTTTGACCTCACATTTTGGGGCGTTTGCCCACTGTCCAAAGTCATGTGGGAGCAAACACACTCCCTGCATGAGATCCAGGTCCGTTCCGGGCCCCGCCTCCACCGCTGGGGACAATTTCCCCAGGAGGCCACCTGGCGGCACCCAGGGAGGAAACCCAACCCTCAGCCTAATAAGAATTTACCAAATGCCAGCGATCTTCTCTGAGCTGGGAAACACAGATCGGGCGAGAGTCAAGGGCCTCCCATGATCTGGCCCACACCTCCCACTCAAGGCGGAGGCTGTCCAGTACGGGCTTGAATGCGCCAGCGACAGGAGACTCACCACATTTCCCCAGGTAACTCTCCCAGCCTGGCTTCCCTGAGTCCTTACTCCCCAAAATGCAGCTTGAGTTGGCCAGAGACCACCTGACCCCAAGCATCTGGACCCAACCGCCAGCCGACATCACTGCTAAGCACCCAGGCACACGCACAGGTATTGAGTGCTGGAGAGCCACCCTCAGGAAACTGAGGCCACGTGGGGAGGACCAGACCCAGGCCTCAGTCCAGTGGGTTGCACATCCACTGGGGGCTCCCTCGCTCCCTGTGCTCTCAGAGCTCCTGACGGGACTCGCCCCTTTCCCCGTGCTTCCCCAAATGTCACCTGAATCAGCCTTTCCAGAACCAGCTTGTGACTCTGGGAACAGACCAGTGTTCACGATTCCAGCTGGTGTTAACTCTGGCCTGGGCAGGACTCTGACTGGGGACAACCCTGGCCTTGCACCAGTCCCTTTGTGAGCCACTTAGGGATACCCTGCAGACGGCTGCTGGTGACCGAGGCACAGGCCACCTAGTCACCTGGCTGAGCTGGAGGTGGCTGGCGTGCATTTCCCAGTCACAGACCCTGCAGGGGGCTGGCACCCAGGGTGGGGACTGCTCAGCACCCGGGAGAAGGCAAGGCCACGCTGGCCAGGGCTCCTGAGACATCAAGGAAACCAAGTTCAGGCTTCCTGGTGGAATCTCCTGACTTTTAAATGCTGGCAAGTAAATTTCCTTTTTTGAAAAACACTGTGGGTCGAATTAAATATGTGAGCCTCCCTCACTGGAAGCCACCCATGCTCTGGGTCTGCAGCGGCTGGAGGACTGGGTATTTCTGAGATTGAAGGTGGTGGTTGACTCAACTGAGAACCCCTGGCCGAGCCCAGCACTGTCTACACAACACTGGTTCTACGGACTTTGATGTTTAAACTGGAAGAGAGCTGGTGCAGATTTAAGTCAGATTTCTTCCCTGCAGACCCCAGAACAGCCCTCCCCGCAAGGCAGCGTCTCCCAGTTGCACAGCCTGCAAACCCCACCCGATACGTCCCCGGCCTTTTATTTTTTCAGTCTGTCGTGGAATTAAGAATTATTTTCGTTGGAAAATACATCAGAACTCACCACCAGCTCCTAGGGCAGAGCCCCTCAAAGAGAGCCCTACAAAAACGTACGAAGCTGTGGGCCCTCAGAGTCCCCGGGGCCATGCCTGGGGCTGGCGGCACAGCTCTCGCCCGTGCTGCCAGGGGATCGGCCATTCTCACCCCACCCAGGGGCTCCGGGTCACTGACTCTGCTTCTCAGCGTGGCCTGCACTGCCCTCCCCAGCCCAGCAGGACTTTCCTCGGTGATGGACATGCTCTACACCTCACAGGCACACCCAGATGTTGGACACAGGACCCAACCTTCACATTTTATTTTAATTAACTTACACATAAACAGGCACATGTGGCTGGTGGCTACTGTCCTGGACAGTGCAGATCTAGAGGACGGCCTTTCTGAGGCCTCTCTGCTCCCTCCGACTGTCCCTCTGCCCGTATATCCTCACCCCTGGGTCCTCCTCTGCCCTCTGTCTCCCAGGCTCTGCCTCTCCACTCAGCTCGTGGCTCCCCTGACCCAACAGGGCTCTCTGCCTGCCCTCCCAGTGGACCTTCCTTCTTCCACTTTCTCGGCCAGGCCATCATCACCATCACCAGTGCTTCAGCCTTTGTTCCCTCTCCCTCACCCTGGCCCACCCCTCTGAGCAGGTCACACACGTGGAATGCAGGTGGCTCTGAGCCCTGCTGCTCTGGGAAAAGCCCAGCCACTTCCTGAAGGCACTGTGACCAGGCTCCGGAACAGTTCCTGGTACCTTCCCATCTCCCGCCTTGGGGTTTTCCGGTGACCTCTGTCCCCAGGCCATTTACAGGAAGGCAGCTCTGCTCACCTCCTGGCGTCCTTACCAGCCAGTTCACGCCTGGGAGAACTCAGGGAGTCTTGGAGTTCCATTTATCTGCTGTGGGGAGGATGCTGGCACATCTCAGGGCGCAGGTGCTGAGCAAGGGATAACCTGGGAGCGTCTATGGGATACCAGGGGCCAGGGGCACCGGTCCCACTGTAGAGACTGGGATTTCTTTCCTTGCACTGAGTAGGGAGAAGGTGGACCATGGTCCCCTCCATGGGGGGCCGGCCACCTTCCTGCCACTTCCTGGGCTGCACTGGGGAACAGCAGGTACTTTGGAAAACTACTGAACCCAAAGCACCAGGCAGGAGACTGGACTTGGCTGAACAGGGTCACCTGGCAGCCTCTTCTTCCTCCAGGTGTCCCGGCGGAAGGTGTGCTCAGGTGCAGGAGGGCAGGTGTGGGGTGCGGCCCGCCCCAGGCTTCTTCCTGGGAGGGAAGCATGGAGATGTGAAAAGGAGATGCTATCGGACCCTCTGGAGTTGGCTGAGCACCGAGGGCTGGCCCTGACGAGGGGCGGAGAGCCCAGGGGCCAGGGACCAGCATTTCCTGGAAGGGCACCTGCAGCCCAGGAGTCACGGCCCTCCCCCACCCTGGCCTCGGGACTGCAAGGCAGGGAAATGAAAAGGTGTTAAGGCTGATGACTTCCTGGTCAAACAGCAGCTGAGGAACGAGGCAAACCACGGATTTAGGTGTCTGTTGAAGTGAAAGATGGCCTTGGCAATGGCGACTGGGGTTGAAAAGGGAAGAAAGGTAGAAACTGGTGGAAGTGGGAAGGGCCAGGGTCCGAGGAAGGTCCGGGTCCGCTCCTCCTGTCAGGAAGACCCTGGAACTTCACACTCCACCTGGCTCAGACAGTCCGATGGAGCCCCAAGGCCACCAGAAAGCAGGCCCTGGAGGGCGGTCCCTGATACCCTCAAAGCCCAGACCCGCTAAACCCTAGTGAGAGGCTGCTTGGGACCAGTTCTCGGGGCCTCCTGCATGTCCCTCTCTCCTTCCTCTCCAGAGCTGACCACACCCAAACCCCCTTCCTTTAGAGGGACTTCCCTTAGCTCGGAAGGAAGCACAATACTACGTGATTGTGGTTATTCATACTAAAGTGAGAACGACTGCTATGTGGACCTCTCCCAGGAAATCTGTGATCTAAATCCCCAGAATCTGTGAATACGGCTACCTTAAATGGCAAGAGGAACTTTGCAGATGTGACTTAGTTAAGGATCTTGAGATGAGGAGATTATCCTGGATTATCTGCACGGGCCCTAAGTCATCAAAAGGGTCCTTATTAGAGGGAAGCACAGGGAGATCTGAAGCCAGAAGAGGCTACACTGGCGGCCCTGAAGATGGAGGCTCTGGCGGGGGGGGGGGGGTGTGCGGAAATCTGTTTCCTTCTCTAGCTTCTAGAGGCGCCTGCATTCCTCGGCAGAAAGCCAACTCCAGAGGCTCCAGAAGCCCACAGCCCACAGATCCATTTTAGATTTCGGACCTCCAGAACCGTAAGAGACCAAGCTTGTGTTGCTTTAAGCCACTAAATTTGTGGTAATTTTTTACCACAGGAACAGGGAAGGCGTATGGAATCTTTGGCAACACCAAAGCAGCACAAAGGACACGGTGATTTAGCAACCTTGGAGAGGTTGTGAAATTCCGTCTGCTTCCTCCAGATCTGGTCACGCTGAAATGCATTACACTTTTAAGAAGTGACGCAGAACGTTTCGAGAGAAGTACCTCTGTTTTCACATAAGCTGAGGGGGCAGAATCCGACGCGCATCGTGTGCCCTCCCTGGGCTGCACGATTTGTGCTTGGGGCGCCCCTCAAGGCTCTGATCTTTGCCCCTGTTTTAATGACACAGACGTCTGAGGTTGGGAAAGGGTGAGTGACGTCTGCAGAGTCACATGGCTGGAAATGGCCGGCCCTGGGTCAGGACCCGGGTGTCTGACCCAGTCCTAGGCTCTTTCTTTAGGCCCCAAAGTCAGACATGGCTCCGGGTGTGGGTCTCGAAAGCCTGCGTTTCCTCTGGGATCAGAACTGCCTCTGGGCACAGCGAGGCCGGAAGACGCTGGCTGCCAGCCGCCAGGTCAGGTGCCTAGGCTCACAGGGGACAAGGGGCTGCAGCCCCAGAGGTTTGGCTGCAAGAACCGTCCCCATGTCCCCAAGAAAGGTCCTGGTTCCTGGTGGGAGGAAGGGCCCACCAGTGCGTCCAGTTCCTGCCAGACGCTTGGCCCAGCTCCCAGCAGGTCTGCACCGCTGCACCCCTCTTAACAGCTGTCAGACCCCTCGTCCCCTCCCACAGACCAACAGCCCCCGTGCTGACCTCACTGCTACTGTCAACATCTCAGCATTCTTGAACTTGTGGGAAAACAGAGAACTTTTGCTTTGATTGAAAGCAGAGTAAATTGGCAGCTTATGACCCAAACCCACGAAGGAATAAAAGCCAACATTTATCCAGCTCTTACTCTGAGCTGAGCGCCCTGCTAAGCGCTTTCCGTGCGTTCACTCTCTCAGTCCTCACGACCCCTGTGAAGGGCCCCCGTCCTACAGACAAGGACACAGCCAGTGAGAGGTTTCAGCTCACCAACAGAGGGGTCCCGATACAGGGCCCAGCGCTGAGGTCCAATGCCCTGCGTTAGTCCAAGGGGACCCCCGGATTGAGATGGGGGGACTGGGGTGGGGAGTGGGCTGGACCATATTCTCTTCACTGGACACCTGGGGAGGACAACTGGTGGGGAAGGGTCTGCTCACACAGGCCTGCCCGGGCTGCCACCCTCTCCATGCTGACGGAGCAGGTGCGCCCTTGGTGCCTCTGTGAAGTGGGGCAGGTAAGACGGCTCAGGGGTGATGCCACCAGGGGGAGCAGAGCCCCGCCGTGCCCCTGCTGCTGGCTGCCCCACCAACCCGTGCTGAGTTGTACATGGCGAGCCAAGGCCAGTTGAACGGGGATGCGGGAGCCAGGAGAGAGAACGGCAAACCGTTGGGTGAAACTTTGGAAAAAGGGCAACGGTGCAATTTGCCCAGGGCACACACAGCTGTCACAAGGCTTTTCCGTGTCCTTGTCAGAGCTAAGGGTCCCCGAGATCCCTGAGCCCAGATGGGAAACTGAGGCCCAGAGAGAGGTGGGCCACACATACACCTCTTGTGTGTCGTGCAGAAGGACCGGCATCCCAGGCCCAGCAAGAGAGGCAGAACGAACAAGTGTCTCCAAGGCCACGTGAGAATCGCGAAAGGCACCCCTTCAGGTGTCACTGCAGGTACCCGCTCAGCCCCGGAGATGCTCACAGACGGACGGCGGTGCTCCCGGGGGTCCTCCCCTGGGTCTCCGTGCACCCAGCCTCCTCTGACCCTCTTCTATCCATTAGTCAGTAAGCTACTGATGACAGCAAACCCTCCTGTAGAACTTTCTAGCACTGACGCAGGCAGGTCAGGACTCTGGGGGGCAGGCAGTGTGACTAGACCCACCTCACATGTGAGGCACTGTAGCCGGGTCACGTGCTGGGAAGCGGCAAAGCCGGGCGAGGCACGTGGACCGGAGATCCTGGCGGCGTCTGTATCCGCACCACCTCCTCCTAGTTCCAGGAGCTGGGGGCCCAGGAGGCGCGTGGATGGGTGTCCTGCAGCTGCTGTAACAGATGCCCACAGACGTGCTTCACACAACAGGAGTTCACCCCTCACGGTTCTGAGGACCGGGGTCCAAAATCAGGGCGTGGGCGGGTCACACTCCCCCCAGGGGCTCCGGGGGTGGCGGGTCCCTCCAGCCTCTTCCAGCTTCCTCGGCCCCAGCTCTGCCTCCATCACCATATCCCTCCTCTGATTTCTCTGTGTCCAAACCAAGGACACACGTGACTGCATTTCGGGCCCATCCAGGGGTCCAAGGTGACCACCTCGCCCCAAGATCCTGACTCCATCACTTCTGCAAAGACCCTTGTCCTAACCAGGTGGCCTGATGTCCTGGGGGCAGAGGCCACCGCAGGGACGAGGCTCTGGCTCCCGTCCCCGGGCCAACCTCAGGGGCAAAACACCCAACGAGACAGACGCTTGCTCGTTCCTCCAAAATGCGCAGTGGATCCGGGCTCACCCGGCGCAGGCGAGGAGGCAGAAATCAGCCTTTCTTTCTCGGACAATCTTCCCATCACTCACACGGCAGCAAGCGAGCACCCTGTCATTAAGGAGACACACTAAGCTGTTTAGCATCAGGTTTTCGGCTGGTAGACATTCTGGAAGGGAGAGGAGCCTGCTCCCTGGCAGCTACCTCGGCGAGACCTTTCCGTCAGTATCTCCTGCCAGTTGTGGCAACGCTTGTCCTGGCCCCTGCGGGGGTGGGGGTCTGTTTGGTAAAACACGCTCTTCCTACTGAGAACCTCCAGCACCTGTTGTCCACTCCTACCAACCTATTTTCTTTGGGGGGGAGGATTTCCCTGAAGGCTATGGGCCTCATAATGACCACACCCAGGGACGGGTTCCCCCAGCATCTTGTTACTCGCCCACAGACCTGCCCATGCCTCGACCGGCCACGCCGTGAGCCACAGCCGGAGCATCAGGACCAATCAGCGATTTGCCGCCATCAGGTGATCACGAGGGGCCTTCACACCCGCTGACCCCCTCCCCTTGGGTCTCCAAGAGACATGGCGACAGCTCTTCAAAGTAGGACAGAGGGGACAAGTTGCTCACTTATGGTTGGGTGGAAAAATTAACTCAGAAGAGACTCAAACCTCTTATGGTCAATTTCATGAAAACCAATTAAAAAACAATTCAAAGATCTGTAACTGCAAAGAAAGTCTGAAGTCGTTTCCATTTAAAAATAATTGCAGTGACTCAGACTTGCGTTCCAAAGCAAAGGGTCGGGGTGGGGGGTGGGGTGGGGTGGGGGAAGAGATTTGCTTGAAAGTTTAAGATCTATTGTGTTTTAAATACTTTTCTGTCAGCTCATCTGGAATTTGGGGACGTGACTAAGGAATGACATTAGAGTGCAAATGAATGCTCTGTCCCTGGCAACCATGAACACAGGCCCCTAGTTCTTCTTTCCGTACTTAAGCCTCCGTTGCTCATCTTTTTATTCAAGGTAAAAAAAGATGTTCAAATCTACTAAACCGTGTATTAAATATTTAGCACCAAGGCTACTGCCGTGATGTTGTTTTTCCTGCTGAAGGAAAAACAAAGTCAATCCCGAGCGTAGGGTCGATTCCAGCTTATTTTCGAGGCTTTTTAAGGAGATGTCAGGTCTGCAAAATTTCCTTTTACGGTGTAAAACACAACCAGCTGACCAAACTGCTCTTGAGATGCCCGACTCGGTTTCTTCTCTGGCATGTGGGAATGAAGACCAGAGTTTCTTTCCTTCTTCTCACCTTCTGCCCCTTTCACGATAGCCCAGTGACGGCCCCCAGAGACCCTAACACCAGGGAGAATCTCCACGCTGCCGCTCAGGAGGATGTTTTCAGAAAAAATGACTTGCTTACTTTGATTTGAGCAAAGGGGATAATCTTTTCCAGAAGCTTCCAAGGAAACATTTGTCATGGTCAGCTGGGGTGGGCGTCCTGACGAGGCTGGGGGGACTGGGAGACGGCACAGCCCCCCACCTGCTCGACAGCGGCCGGAACTGCGCCCTCTGCAGGTTGTACTAACTTCTTACCTTTACCCACTTCCCTGCCTGCCTGCAGTAGCTTCCTTTTTCTTTTCTTTCGTCAAGCAAAGGAACTCCCAGCTGCAGGAACAGCCGTGGTCGCCCGAATCAGGGAGTTGTGGCCGCTGGTGAAACAGCAGGGTGTTTGGGGAGCCGCAGTGACCGTGCCCTGGCCACTCGAGCCCACGCACAGTAGCGGCCCAGCATAATGGCCAGGCCAGCCACATGGAGCCACCCGGGAACCTGGGGCGGGCGGTCCCCTTGGCCACGACGTTGGCCTCGCAGCTCTGCGGGCAGCCATTCCCTCCCTGGGCCTCTGGGTCCTGTCTGAACGGGCTAGGATGACGAGCCCCCGGGGGCTGCAGTGGGGACCAACTCAATGAATCCTCCCAGCGCTCAAGCATGCCAGCGCCCAGGGCACGTGGGAGGCGGTGGTGCTGTGCTGCCTCGGACCCTTGGGAGCCTCTGACTGGGCAGCATCAGGCCAGCCCTTCCTGGGGACCTAGGAGCTCAGCTGGTCGGGGCAACCATGTCCTCCACATGGGGACACGGGGACGCTTGGACCCCGGGGAGAAGGCTTGCAGTGGACCCTGGAAGCGAAGCAAAGATTGGAGCGGGAGAAGCCCCTTCTCCAGAGACCCTTCCCCGAGGCCCGGCACCATGCTCCTCAGGCAACAACCCGCACGTCTCAGGTGAGCCCCTCTGTCCCCCAGAGTCTTCTCCTGCCCTCTCGTTTCCTCAAGACACTCACTCGCAGTGGTGGTGGATCTCGAAGGCGGACAGCTGACTCCCCAATGTGCTGTCGGGCAGAGAGCCCAGGGTGGCTGTGCAGGCTCAGCTGGGGTCCTGGCTGCTCTGCCCCGAGCCTCCACTGGGCCAACAGCTCTGCTCTGCTGCTGACAAGCTCGGGAGAGTCTCTCAAAAGCCTGTAATGGGTTGTTACTAGTTTTTCAATTAATAAAGTCCACGGCTTTCTGACTATAAAAATAACCCATGAAATTGGAGACAACCTAAGTGCCCTACAACTGGGGGCCTGTAAGGTGATCAACCACGTGAGACATGGTGTCTGTTCATCACTCCCAGTGGCATGGGGAGGGCACCGTGGAGATGCACCAAAGACCAAGGACTGGACCTGGAATAGCTGCTGGAGAGCCCCCTGCATGCTCAGACCCTCACAGGCTAACCGCAGGACCCGTCCACCCACCCCCGTCACAGGGCCTGTGCTGGCCGAGGAGGCCCCCCTGGGCCTGGTACACTGGGCTCTGCAGCTCTGGACGTCTTCTGTTTGCACCACCCGCAGAGGCCAGGACGGGCCTCAGAGCTCCCGCTCCTTCCTGCAGGGGCCACGTGGGGACACCAGGTGCTGCTCTGAGCCCGCGGGAGCCCCGCACAGTGCCCCTGCCGGGCTGTACACGTTAACTGCAGGAGTTTGGAGCCCGAAGCTCCCCTGAGTCCACTAGGCCCTGTGCTTACTGGAGACATAGATGGGTCACACCCAGGGCTCAGTGGGGAGTCAACTGAGGTTGTGGACAAACTGCAGGGCACTGGGCAGCCCCGGATATGGAGCGCAGGTGGGGCCCTCCCCCAAGGTAAGTGCAGGAAGGGGACTCTGGGTGCCAGCAACCAGCTGAGGTAATGAGACCAGGCCAGTGGGGTGCAGAGTTCCAGAACGACCCAGCGACCCCATCTGTACTTAAATCCCACAGTGGCTCAGAGAGGAAGCGGCCAGCCCGGCTGCCCTGCTGTGCTCCTAGTGTGGCCCCTGTTACCGGCAAGGACGCCGAGGCCCAGGGGAGCTCAGGGCCCCCAGGAGGTGGCACTTGCCTCTCTCAGCAAAGGAGGCAGCTCTGTGGCTCGCAGCCCAGCCCCCGCTGTACAGGATCCATACGGCATGTCTGACGGGAGCATCAAAAGAGATTAAATATAGGAGAGGCGCTGTCTGACTCATATATAAATCGGTCCTGGAGACCAACACGCAGTACGGGGTCGTGGACAACAAAACTGCATTTTACACATTAATCTGGGATAGCCGCTAAGCGTGCAAGGCTGTAGCGGCACCTGTGTTGCAGTATAAACGCGGCCATGGCTCCCGCTCTGGCAGCCAGGGGAGCCTCTTTAAATCCTCTCCTCGTAAAAGTGATGAGTGGAAATAGCGTGCAATGGTTTCATGCTTTGATAACGAGGCACGGAGCCCCAGGTCCACGGACGCGGTGACCACGTGGGGACCACGGAGAACGCCACCGTAGCCCCTCTGCCTGCCAGCCCTGGAGGGAGGGGGGAGGGAGGAGGTGTCAGGGGAGAGCCAGCCCCTCCAGTCGCCTCCCACATAACTGTTCCAGGGACAGATAACCTCACAGAGTCAAGCCCCTTGCGACTCCTGCCCTGTGTTGCCCCAGAGAAGCTCGCCCCACGAGGTTGTAGCAAGTGGGCTCCCCCGGGCCTGTGCTCACGACAGCTGGATGCGGTCCTACTGGGGAGGCGCCCCAGCAAGGGGCAGGGCCTGCTCAGGGCCAGGCGGTGGGTCTGGACCACCGTGTCACTAACCCAGAGGCAGTGCAAACACTGGGAAGACAGCCGAGAGGGCGCCCGTCTGAGCACCGCACCCCGCTGGACGCACCGGTCATCGGGAGGCCCTGGCGGGGCCTGGAGGGCAGGCGGTTCAGTGAGGCTGCCTGCTCGCGCCCCTGGGCCCCAGCGCGGGCCTGAGCAGGGCTCAGCAGGCTGAGGTGCAAGTCACCACGGGAGGCCCTGCCCTCCAGCACTTCCTGTTCTCAGGCCCGCGCTGCCCCCCGGCGGGCCAGGCTGGGGGTGGGGGGCGGCTCACGTTTCTGCGGTGAGAAGGGCTGGCTGGCCAGAAGGCGTTTTTGCAGCTGCCTCTGTGTGTGCACCTTGGCTACGAGGAGCTCCTGGGCCTCAAAGAGCTGCTCAGGGATGGTTTCTCCCGGAGATGCGCGCATGCACACACACACACACACACACACACACACACCCCTACCTGTTCTTTGCAAAAGTAATGCAGGTACTTAGAGCCTCTTCACGTGCGATGCCTCTGGGAGGAGTGGGCAGCATGGGCGCCTCCCCAGCAGAGACCCCGGGTCCAGGGTCCCCGGACGGCCGAGCCTCGGCCTGACGGTGCCTGACAGGCCTGGGACCTGACGTCCAAGACCCTGGAACCAAGCCCTGGCCGGCCTCCCACGCCCGATTCACGTTTAAACCCCCTGAGCCTCAATTTCCTCCTCCTTGAAGGAGGGCTGGTGATAAAATTAAAACATGACGTGTCAGCTACAGGGGCACTGGCTTCGCCGGCCAGAGTGGAGGCTGTCAAACCCTAACAGACCTGAGAAGGTGAGGGAACGGGTCTCACTGGCGTGGACAGCGCGGCCGAGCGTGGTAGCCTCAGGGAGACCAGCCGTGGCACAAACAAGGAGCGCGTGGTGGGCAGAGGCGGCCATGTGTCCCTGCAGGGCGGGCAGCAGCCCCCGGATGGACGTGCAGACACAGGCCCCTCCGCCCACAAAGCCACACACGCGGCTGTCCCTCCAGACCAAGGCTCCCAGAGCAGGACAGAGGGGAGCTGCTGCCCGCAAACAAAGGGAGTGAGGCCCCAGGGGCCAGAAGTGGGGTTAGGTCTGGCCTGGTCCAGAGGGACAGGGCATTCACAGCCTGTGACCTGTCCAGGCTCTGTGTACGGCCATCACAGACACTGGCATCAAGCCTGGGTGCCACACCCTGCCCTGGAATGAGCTGCTGGAGTGTAGACCACAGGATGGCTGCCCTGGACAGCAGCTCTACTGAAGCCAAGCTGAACAGAGCCCGACCCTGCCACCCAGCACTGTGCTCCTGGCACAGCCCTGCCCCCAGACGAGCCCTCAGAAGTACGAGAGCCGTCAGGGCAGCTCCACTAACAACATTCTTTAACTGAAACCGCCCACAAGTCCATCAACAGGAGAGGGATGAAGAAACCGGAGGTTTTCACACAGTGGAATGTAACTTGGCCACGAGAACGAGCCATGGGAGAGGCATCTCTCAGACGCACGGGCAGCATGGGTGGGGGCAGGGGGGCGGGGATTCACTCGCTGGGAACCAGGGGGCAGGAGCCACCCTGGGAGGAGGAAACTGCAGCGGCCACAGGGGTCTGGGGGCTGTCAGTTGGTCCTGACCTGGTGCTGGTTTGCTGGTTACCTGGTCACCTGGTTACTGGCGTGTGCTGTAAACACCCGCTTACCATCTTTGTGCATTTCCATGTGAACGTTCTAACTCAACAGAAACGTGCATTTTAAGAAGGTGGGAAAGTGGGGAATTACAAGTGTCGGTAAAGCTAAAATTGTATTGGATTTTACCAGCACTGATAGTATTTGCCCTTGATCTAACTGACCCTCCTCATACAACATACAGAGGAGACCCAGGCAGGCGGGGCGGCGGGTGAATCCATCAGCCATGAAGATGAAAACTCTTTCCTACCTTCGTCACCCAGGCACTGGGAAGAGGTGTGGGTATACACGGAATATAGTCTTACCTGGATGTTGGAAAGGGTTGAATTGTGTTCCCCAAAAATGGTATGTTTAAGTCCTAACCCTGGGGACCTGTGACTGTGGCCTTATTTGGAAATAGGGACTTGGCAGATGGGATTCATTAAGAAAAGGTCATAGTGGATCAGGGTGGCCCTGAGTCCAGTGACTGGTGTCCTTATAAGAAGAGGGGAATTTGGACACAGACCCGCAGGAGAGGCCATGCGACAACAGAGGCAGAAAAGGGAGTGACCTGGCCACAAGCCACAGAACGCCAAGGATCGACAGCCACGCCCAGAAGCTGGAAGAGGCAGGAAGGACCCTCCAGAAGCCTTTGGGGGAGGCGGTCCTGCGACACTGTGGTTTCTGCCTCTGGCCTCCGGAACTGAGGAAGAAGAGCTTCCTGACTCTCTAAGCTGCCCGGGTCGTGATGCTTCCCGACGGCAGCCTGGGACACTCACACAGTGTGGACGCATAGGGTTAGAGCTCAGCTGTTGTTATAAATTAAGGAACCAGAAATGAACCCACACGTTAACGACATCAAAGACGATGATGGCCACTGCTCTGAGATCTGAGTAGGGACAGTGCAGTGGTCACTCCAGCCACATCTACTGCTGGCCAGTGCCCTTGGGTGCCCTCGGGCACTCTGAGCCTCAGTCTCCTTGTCCACAAGGTCTGTGGGGTAACAGTGGCCTCCCTGTCTGGGTCCGTGAGGCACTGTGTCTGGCGAGGCGCCCTTTCCTGCACCCACGACCTCGGCCCCATCTGCCTCCAGGCTGTGGGGGTGGTGCCTTCTTTGGGGGCGCCTTCCACTGTCGCTCCAGCTCCTCAGCCCTGCATGACAAGTGCTCAGTGAGCCAGACTCGACCCATTTCAGACTCACTGAGCCTGGCCCGTGGGGTTTTTCTCTTCTTCTGCTTTGCAAGTGATGCTGGGTCTGTGGAACACCAGCGACCGGCTCGTCTGTACTGGAGGTGTCGTCTTGCTGTTGGAGCTATTTTCCCCTGAAAGCTACCACGGGGGCAGGTGTGCTTTCCTTCCCTCCCTGCGTCTGAACACGCTTTGGATCCCAAAACACACACAGCACAGAGGGCGCTGTAGCTCCGGATTCCAAACGCTCAGGAGGCGGCCTGCTGTTTTGGTGAAAGCGGACCCGTTAAAGCAGCCTCGCCAGGCCGCGGGGAGCGACAGGTCGCCTGCTGGCAAGTGACCTGAGCAGAAGCGCGGCTGCAGCTCCGTTTCCAGCCTGCATTCGGCTGTTGTGCCCTAAATAGCCACTGTTCAAGTGCACCAAATATTCATCATCCCTCGAATGTTTGCAAGTCACAATTGCAAACTCCAGCACACCCAGACAATCAAAGAGCAAGGACTGACTCGGGGAGGGGACTGCAGTGGCTCCGGGAGCCCCACCGGTGCTGAGTTTACTGTCTTCCTTACTAGAGATACAGAGGTCCCAGAAGGGCAGGGGCCCGAAGCCTCCTGTAATCCAGCCTCATGCAGCGTAAGGCAACCAAGGCCCAGAGAGGGGAGGGAGTGTTGCAAGGTCACACAGCAAGGATACTCTCTATGGATAGGCCTCACCTTCTAGGTGCCTCCACGTGCACCTGCTCCCTGCCTGGACCCGCCCCCCCCCCCCACGGCCCCGCAGGCCACTGGCACCTAGGTTGGAAGCCTTCACTCTCTCAGCCCCGACCACGTCCGTCACTGTGCCCAGGGGGTCTTCCTCTCCCAAGTGTCTCTAAGAGCCACGCTCATCCCCCATCCTCACGCCTCCTCAGGCGCAGACACCAGCACCTCCCATCTGACACCCGATAAGCCCTCCCACCCTCCCCGTATAACGTAGCTGACTGACACTCCTGGAAAAAATCCAAACATCCAGGCCCAGATGCCCTGCAGAGTCTGACCGCTGCCCCTCTCCAGCTGCCTGGACCCGTCTCCCCTCGGGTTCTGTGCTCAAACACAGAACCATCCCACAGAACTTTCTGTGATGCTGGGCGTGTCCAACACGGCACCACCAGTTATGTGCAGCCACTGACGCCTCAGGTGTGGCTGGTGTGACGAGAGCCCAGGTTGTAACTTCATCTCACTTAAATGAACCTTAGTATAAACGGCCCTGTGATGTGCTCCTCTGCACAGCAGCACTGGTCCTCCAGGCTGTAGAAGCCACCCGGTCCTGGACTGTGCTGCCTCCTCCAGGCTGTCCTCCTGACCGTCACACTTGTGCTCAGGCCTCAGCTGGAGGTCACTTCTGAGAAACCTTCCAGCTGCCTCCCAAGGGCTCACCAGCCCTCAGTCTCCCGTCTGCCGTCAGTGGCTCGTTCTCTTGTTCGTTCTGCAGACGTATGTGTGGCACTCACCGAGGACCAGGCCCTGCGCAGTGGAGCAGACACACCGCTCTCCGTCCCGCCCTAAGCAGCAGCAGTGCCAGGCCTGAGTCATGCCCGCATTCCCTGCACCTGGCAGGAGGCCAGGCCGGGCTCAGTGCTTGTGGGGTGACTGAACGCGTACCTCTGCCAGCAGGTGGTCACAGCTAGTGTTACGGGCACACCTGGACGCTTCCTTTCCAAGAAGCAGGTTGAATCCTGTTGCAAAGCCCGTACACTCTGGTGCATCTGCCCAGCCCCACCCCAACTTGCCAAATACCAGCTCCTCCTGGCTTCCTTCTATAAACTTGGTGCCCTGTCTCCTAAACCAATCCAATAGAGTTTAGACCTCAAACCTCTTCCTACAATGCCTTTGTTGACAGATGGATAAACTGAGTCCCAGTAAGGAGGAATGAATTTACTGGAGGTCACACAACAATGGCCTTGCCAGGCCTGTTGTCTCTGTGGATACACCAATGCTTCTGAACTTCAGCCACACACAATCACCTGCACCACTATTACCTAGCATGTACATTTTTCGATATTACAATTTAAATACTACACCAAAAGCACGAGCTACAACAACATAATAGTTAAATCCAACATCCTCAAAATGAGAAACTTGTGCCTCAAAGGACACCACGTATGTGGTAAGGGTCTTATATCCAAAATATATAAAGAATTCTTACAATTTACTAATGGAAAGACAACGAACTAAACAACAGCAAAAGATCTGAACAGACATTTCTCCAAAGAAGATCTAAATGACCAACAAGGACATGAAAAGACACTCGACACCACTCGTCAGTAGACAACTATGAATCAGAACCTCAAGGAGACACCACGTCACACACCCACCAAGATGGCGAGGACCAAAAAGGCGGATAAAGACAAGTACTGACGAGCAGCACGTGGAGGTGGCTGGTGGGACCACACGATACGTAGCCGCCGAGGAAAAGCGTCTGCAGCTCTTCAAACAGTCACACTTAGTTATTATGTGACCCAGCAATTCCACTCCCAGGCATACAGCCGGGAGAAATGAAAACATGTCCACCCAAAACTCTGTACATGAATGTTCATACAGCGTTATTCATACAGCCAATAAGTGGAAATAACTCCAACGCCCGTTAACGGATGAAAGTACAAGTAACATGTGGCCCATCCACACTGGGGAGCGTTGTTCGGCCACAGAAAGGAAGGAAGCTGTGGCACCGGCCACAACATGGATGAACCTTGAACACATGATGCTCAGTGAGAGACGCAGACACAAAGAATCAGACAGTGTGTGAGTCTGTTTACATGAAACTCCAAGCTGGCCAAGTCCACAGAGGCAGAGAGTAGCCTAGTGGCTGTCCAGGCCTGGAGGGAGGGCAGCATAGGACAGGTTTTTTCTGGAGTAACGAAAAGGTTCTAAAATTGTGGTGATGGATGCACAGTTCCGTGAATATACTGAAAGCTATTGAATTGTAGACTTTAAGTGGCTGAATTATGAAATATGTAAATTACATCTTGATAAAGGTGTTAAAAAATCTTACTTTAACACTAAAGCAAGAATACTCAGCAACTCATGGGCTAATGCCCTATTTAAATATTTTTCAATGTCTATTAAAAATATATACCCATTAAACTTTAAATGGTGGGGCTTCCCTGGTTAAGAATCCGCCTGCCAATGCAGGGGACACAGGTTCAAACCCTGGCCCGGGAAGATCCCACACGCTGCGGAACAACTAGGCCCGCGCACCACAACTACCGAAGCCCGCACTCTAGAGCCCGTGAGCCACAGCTACTGAAGCCCGCACGTGCCTAGAGCCCGTGCACAGCAACAAAGACCCAACGCAGCCAAAAATAAAAATAAATTAAATAAATAAATTAAAAAAAAAAAACAACTTTAAATGGTCGTGCACAAACCACGTAAATTACACTTTGCGGGGCCCCCCCCAGGCTCTACCTCCCACCTCAGGGCTGTTCCTCTCTAGACCCTCTCAGCATACATCCTTCAAGATCTCAGAGGAAAAATACTACCACCTAATTAATTCAGAATCTTCAACTTACAAAGCTCTGGGCGCACCTGGAGACGACTTACTGGACTGTGGACAATACACCACCGAGACGGGGGGCCTGTGTGGCCGACGGGGCGACAAAGACATTGTGGTTTTCAGCTATCGTCCCGGCTTCCTGCCAGGGAGGGGTCCAGGCCCACCTGTCACCTAGCCGTCAATGCAACATCTGAGCTCGACCCCGCCTGGCACATCCTCCTCCCTGCACAGTTCCATACTCACTGTTGTGACATCAAGAGGCCTGGAAGGGGCCCCTCTACTCAAGCTCCAATCTGAGAGGGCACAGAGGAGCCCACGGTGGCCAGAAAGTTCTATGAGGAGCCCCCTCCCCTCCAGAACCTTCCCCAAGGAGCCCACATGCAGCCTAGGCCTCACCTCGCCCACATCACCCCTCATGAACGTTGGGGTTCTGTCCTGTGTGAACCAGGCTGGCCGGCCGCCCTGGTCACGGATAGCTGCTCCTTCTTGGGGGGCCCATGCCCTGGACCTTTGCCACAGTCCCCACCCAGCCCAGCAGCCCCACATGACCTGAATGGCCTCATGGGCTTTCGGGGGTGCAACCCATGCTTTAAAAACAATGAACCGTCTCAACAGTGCAAAAAGGGCCCTGTTTGGTAAGGTAGATAGCTTGTGGGAAGCAGCCACATAGCACAGGGAGATCAGCTCAGTGCTTTGTGATCGCCTGGAGGAGTGGGATAGGGAGGGTGGGAGGGAGGGAGACGCAAGAGGGAAGAGACATGGGAACATATGTATATGTATAACTGATTCACTTTGTTATAAAGCAGAAACTAACACACCATTGTAAAGCAATTATACGCCAATAAAGATGTTAAAAAAAAAAAAACAAGGCCCTGTTTGAAAGTAACCAAAGATGGCAAACAACTGGGCCCATGCGGGACAAGCAAGCCCCAGGACCACCAGAGTAGATGCTGCTCATTTCCGGGGTAGTCTGGCTTCCAAGTGTTCCTTCTCCGCCATCCCCAGTTTTCAGGTGCCACTGAGGGGCTCATTCTGATTTTGGTAGCAGTTTCTATTTTATCTAGAATAGGGATCAGGGGTCAAATCAGCTGACCCACTAGTTTTAGAAACAAAGTTTTACGGGCACGGCTATGCGCATTCACAGACATAGAGTCTGGCTGCTCTCGGGCGAGGAGAGCAGAGCTGAGAGGCTGAGACACAGATCACACGACCTGCGCACTCCCGACCACAGCCCCTCGCACCTGACCCCCACCGGCCCAGCACTTACTTCATGGGTTTGAACAGTGCTTGCCCGTAGTTCTGGAAGGTCATGATGAGCTTGAGTTGTGTGCCCCCCGACTTCATGGCTGCAACAGGAGGGAAAGAATACAGGGTCACCTGCTGCCTTGGGGCAGGCCCGTGAGCTTGATGATGCACTGCTCCAGGCTCTGGGGGGACCCCCGGGTAGCGGTGGCCTGAGGCTGTGGGGTTAGGTCAGGGTATGGGTGCAAATGTGAGGGTCGTGGCGGTGGAGTGGGGAGGGTCCGGGACCAAGGCCCGGGGCAGGCAGATGTTTCAGGGTCAGGAAGCACCAACCAGGGGCTGGAGGAGCCGTGCTGAGGAGGGTGGACGGGGCCTGGGGAAATGGGCCAACGGCAGAGGTGGCGGGAGGTTGCCACACTGGAGGGTTGGGTGTGCGGTGGCCCCAGCTGGCGCCCTAGACGGTGTCTCCGCTTGCCCCGACCTCGGCCCCCTCTGTTGAAGGGGGCTAACCACACCCACCCAGCCTCCCCCATGGGGCTGGGGGCAGGGCTGAGACCCACTCGTCGGTGCCTCAGGGGACTCAGGTGAGCACGGGGACGCCTTGCACCCTCTCCCGGGGTTGCTCTCGTGGTGACCGGGGTCACGCTAGTGAAGCACCTGGAACAGCGTCAGGCATGTTCAGGTCAGCGGACTTCAGGGGCGAGAGAGGCAGGACCTCAAGGTCCAAGTTCCCATATGCTTCAGGGGCTGCAGGGCTCCATGGGCGCCGAGGCCAGACCTGTCCTCCAGGTCCCCGGCCACCTGCCTGACTCCTGCTGCCAGGTCAGCAGCTCCATCTGAAGGGGACCTGGACCCAGCATCGGAGACAGAGTGACCCAGGTCTGTGGGTGAAGGTCCCCGAGCCTGTGCCCTCCCCATTCCTAACAAGATCCCTGACCCGTATTTGGATGGGCCACCCTGACTTTAAATGAATGAACTCTGTCTTCTGGAGACTGGTGGACCACATAGACACCTCCATGTGGGAGGTGCTGCCAGGTGCCAGCAGGGCCACTGACGTTGTGCCCTCGGCCTCAGCCAGTTCATCTGTGAAGTAGGACCAACGTCTGTCCTTAGGGGTCACGGTCAGGACGCTGGTCCAGCTGTTTTCACAGCCCCTGCCTTGATTTAAGGGTCAGAAGAAGTGAGGCCTGGCCCAAGGATGGCTCAAGTTTGGAGAATGTGACACCGGAAGCCACTGGGTTCTCTGTTCTCCCCGCCCACCCCATAGCCACGGAGAAAGGCGAGAGCGCATCCATTTACAGGCACTGAGGGGCCAGCCCCGTGGGCACCTGCCCCACGTAAGCCTGTGCCCCGGCCTGGGTCCTCGGCCCAACTTGGGGGTGCAGCCCAGACTTCAGTCCATGACACAGGCCCCAGGACGTTCGAGAAGCAACAGCTTCCGGCCTGGACTACGCCTGACGCCGTGATTTGCTACCATCCAGCTCACCCTTATCGGGGGAGTTCTGCTTACTTGAGAGGGAAACCACAGCACTGCCCCAGGTGGAAACCAGCTCCCGCCCTGGACTTAGACGGAACCCAGTCGGAACACACGCCTGCTGGATTCCGGGGCCGTGGCTGCCAACGGTTCAAAATGGAGAAAGCAAGCGCTGGGGGGTGCAGCTGGGCCAGCAACGCATAGGCTTTGTTTTTGACCTTCAACCCGACAGCGAAGAGACACGAGGAGGACCTCAGCTATTCACCGCCTTCTCCGGGTTCCCTGGGGCGGCCTTTGTCCCTCCTCTAGGATGACTGAAGGCCCCTCCGGCCCTGGGCATGGGCGTCCAGCTTACTGGGCATTTTCAGTTCCCTTCCTCCGGGTCAGTCGAGCCAGGCTCTGGGGACTGACGCGGAGCACGACGCGGTGGTTTCCCCAGGGAAGGAGGGGGACTGTAGCCCTTCTGGGCCCAGAGCCACCTTCCTGAGCAGCCCGCTCATTAGGCAGGGCGGCCCTACGGCCCCCCGGGATGCTGTCCTAGCAGGTGAGTGAGCACCCAGGACTTCTGTCCCGTGGAGCCGCGTCTCCACTGCTCGGCACCACCCAGGGCTTTGTCCTGATCTGGATGAGCAACTGTGGGGTCTGTGCTTCAGGCCAGAGGCTGCCCGAATCCTCTCCTGCTGAGTGACTTCTTTTTAAGTAACTCCAAGTACAGGTAGTTAATTTGTCATTTATTCTTTGCATCCATGATTGTGCACAATAGTGATTTAATTATCAACACTATCACTGGCCCAGCCAAAGCCTCTGCAGGCCTGGCTTCAGGGTCCTGAGCCTCTTTAAAGGCGGCTAATAGCCATTGCTAAGCAGCCGGGAGCCCAGCTCTAAAGAAATCTCCGCTGGCCACATGTGCTTTGTGAGTGGATCAAGGGGTTCTGAACGGGGAGCCTTGACAGAGCTGTTCTGAGGGAAAGCATCGGGGCCCTCGCAGGACCTGTTCTCATCGCCACACCACTTCTGGGCTCACGTTCCAAGACTGAAGTGACCATCTGGGTCCAGACACAGCCCAGAGCTGGGGGCAGAGATGTGCTGACCATGGGCAAGCCTGCCCTCCCGGAGGCCTGTCCCCCAATTTGCAGGGTGGGGTCGGGAGATGGGCTGGATTTCTAGCTCTTCTTCCACTTTAAGCTCAAAAGGACGGACGGCGCTGTTGAACCCTGACTCCCAAGGCAGGTTCCCGGCTCCCATGGGGCCTCCGAGGGCTGCACCCCCCCAGGTCACAGCAGTGGCAGGGGCAGGGCCTCCAGCAGCAGACAGCTCTTGTCCAGGGACCCCGGTCTGCAAACCCACCCAGTGGCTCTGCTAAGCCAAGGGCCCAGTCAGAGGCTGCTGTCTCAGCAGCTGGGTGTCCAACAAAAACGACCAGCTGGATGGGGGGGCAGACACCCCCGGGGAGGTGTGCATTCCCCGGGGATGCCTGCAGCCTGGCCGGGCCAGCCCTCCCCTGCTCCCCGCCCAGCAGGAGCCTGGGCCTGGACACTTGCAGCCATGCTCCCGGAGGCTCCACTGGGCTCCAGGTGAGAAGATGTCCTGCTTCCTCAGGAAGAGGGGCCTCCTCTCAAGTGTGAACTTGCTGGGAGCACCTCCAGGCACAAAGCCGCACACAGTGGGGCTGAGCGTCCGGTGGAGGCCTTCAGCAGGCTCCAGCTTGCCCAGTGCTGGCCGCCCCATGCAGAGGTAACGAGCGGGGACGCTGCCTAGCCTCTGCTCCCACCTCTTCCTCACCAACACCTCTCAACAGCCCTGTGAGGCAGGTTTCATGGGTCCACACTCGTCTTCAAAATCTCTGGGGCAGAAGTGTTCAGGGGTTTTGAAAATTTCAGATGACAAGAGTTGCAGGTGGTGTATCCATCCCACAGATCCTGTAGCCCTGAGCGGGCAGGGGGAGAATCCCGGAATTAAATGCACTCCATGGGAACATTCACTCCAAGTGAGAAAAACAAGGGTTTATAAACAGTCTCTCATTTTAGGCTTTGCCTCCATGTCCGTTCATGTTGGGTCGGGTTTTGCTGTCAAATGGGTTATGATTTCAGATTTGCAAGCTGGAGATTACAGGGTCGAGGATATGACCGCGTCTGTGATCCACAGGAGACACGGGGAGGCCCACAGAAGTTAACCCATCTGCCCAGAGTCACACTGACTCGTGACTGGGGGAGCCGGGACACACCAGGCCTGCTGTTCGCTGTGGGTGATGATACCCGGGGTCCCACCAAGTCAACCTTCCCATGCTCGTCAGGCACCTGTGAATGCCAGCCTGGGCTCTGACCGGCCCACGGCCCCAAGGAACATGCTGGGTTAGGACCACCTAGGCCAGGGTAGTCCAACGGGTGAGATCAGCTCAAACAGCCCACAGGACACAGATGGGCAGGCACTCACCCCAGGTCACCCTGCCAGGCGCAGAGCAAGCCAGAACTCCGGGACGTCAGGCAGCCTAGGCGCCACCGCCCAGGACAGTCGGACCAAAGGGGCGGGGGTGCCCCAAGGCCAGGCCCCCGGGAGAATGAGGGAGGAGGGTGCCCAGGGCGGGCAAAGCTGCCTGTGAGCCCCCGAGGGCTGTCCTCGGCCTCCGGCGGCTCCCTGGACTCCTGCGCTCTGCTCTCTACACAGGGCAACGTCCAGTGAGAGCTGGGAGGCTGTCTGTCCCCTGAGTGGTATGGCGAGCCTGGCTGGCCTGTGGGATCCTTGCAGCCCTGCCTCTAACCAAGACCCTGCACAAAGCCTGAGTTAATACTGTACAAGCCTGGGTGCACTGTCCATCTTCTTGAAATAAGATGCAACGTGCCTGAGCCCACTTGACAGATGGGAGACTGGGGCGGACAGCAGCCTGCAAACATGAATGCTGCACTTCCCTAAACCCCAACTTTAAAATGCTGTTGTCATTTTCCCGAAAGGCCCACGCTCCCTGCCGCCTTCCATCATGGAAGCCTTCGCCCCATTCAAGACCTGGTCCTCCCAGGTGGAGGTCGCCGCCTCGTAATCACTCTCGATTTTATCTGTCCATTGGCATGTGCAGGTCAGGACGCAGCAGAAGCTTGTTGAGGCTGGATTCACCCCCAACTCCCACGGCCCAGAAAGGGGCCCTGAGATGCAGGAGGTGCTCAAGAGAATCCGCTGAACAGACGACAAACAGTCATTGCATTGGATGTTTCTCGAACAACCTCGTCTACTCAGGAGAGAAGGGGACACCCCGGCTGTGGCCTCTCCCATGCAGTCCTCTTCGTCCGCACGGATTGCCTTCCAGCACAGGAGGAGGGCTGGGTGGGGCTGGGGGCCGGGAGGCACTCAGATTCCTCCTGGGCAGCAAGAAGGAGGGGAGACCACCATCGTGCCCCGGCGAGTTCTCTCTCAGGGTGAACAGCCATATGCTAGGGAGAAGGGTGCTGCCAAACAGCTCAGCACCACCGGGCGGAGACACCCAACACAGCCTCTAAAGAGCTCTGGAAACCCAGGCGCCAGCCTCACAGGCAACTCCCAGCTCCCTGGCATCAGCCCAGGTTAGCAGAGCCCCTTCAGCCTCAGGATGGCCCAGACACCAGTAAAACAGTGCCTGGAACCCCCTGCCCCCAGCACGCATGCTCCTGGGGCCTCCCTCCACCCTTCGCGACTCCTGGGACTGTCCCTCCCACCCAGGGCCTCTGCCCACCCGCTCTGCCCTTGGAGCTATTAGTGACTCATCGGGACCTTCACAAACAGTTGCCTACAGGCCTGAGAACAATGGCGTCAAACCTCCACGCTCAGAAACCACTGCCGACACACTTGCCTGAAACCAGTAACTGGATGCCCTGAAACTTCTGATTCAGCAGATCCCAAAGAACTCAGAGATGTCTCCTCCAAACTACTCCGTGTATGGGGCTCTGCCCTGGATAGAGCTGAGCCCTTGTCACTCCCCGCCCACACGAACCCCAGCAGCACCAGGTGGGCTCTGAGGCAGAGCCTCCCCAGACAACCAGAAGATGCCGAGCTCTCCAAGGCGTCTCCCTGCAGCTGCCAGGGGGGCCTCTTCTTAACCCGCGGGGGGGACCCGTGGGGCACCCCCTGCAGCCGAACAACAGGACTGGGGGCGGCATATTGCCCCGCCATGCTCATCTTGCAACAGCAGAAGGCAGCCTCCCGCTGCCCCCAAATACTGACAGCATCGAAGGCCTGCGGGCGCCTCCTCTGGGAAGGCTGCCAGTATAACTCGCCCACGAGGTGATGCTCCAGCAAGGAGAGCTGGCCGGGCAGGGAGGTCACCTACCAACACTGGTGATCTTCTGGGTGCCGAGGTCACGCAGCAGGGCCTCCACAGCTGGGTTGTGTCGAGAGTACAACTCATAGCGGTTGATGCCGATGTGGAATTTGAGCCAGTTGGGATAGGAGTCCACGGCCGTGCCCCCTGTGGGTAGGAATTCATCCTCAGGACCTTCGTGTGGCCTGCACAAATGAAGGTGACCCAGGTCAACAGGGAAAGAACAGAACAGCAAGGTCTCGAGATGGATGGGGGAGTTGGCATCGATGCCAAGGTTTTCACTTTGGAGCCAAGCAAACATGGATTTACTCAGAGGTGCCTCTACTCAAACAGGGCCCTGCGGCGTCCGCACTTTCTCTGTGGCTGTTGTTCCACCAACTAATAATATACTTGAAGGCCTGTAATTCTCACTTACCCTTGGGAGACGCCACAGACAGCTCTAACTAAAGCAGACCAAACCCAGACCGTCAGCGCGAAGACCCGCCGCGTCTGTGCCAGGGTCACTGAAACAGCCTGACGAGCATGATGTCAGCCCGGGGTGCGAGGGCTGCCGGCTTCCTGGGGGCAGATGAGCCCAGCCTGGCGGAAGCCTTCGCTGGGTGCTCTGCTTTGGGACAGCAATGATTCAAGAGGCTAAATTTGATTTTCAGGAAGCAGCCGTGGGTGGGGAGGGAGGAAAGTGGCACTCACTCCAGCCGAGGCCCAAATCGAGGACCTGCTGCCAACGTGGCCCATCCTTGTCTCTTGAGCCAAAGGGCCAGTCTGGGGGAGGACAGGCCCTGTTTGCCGCCGGAGGGAAAAGTGGAACTTGTCTAAGTGCTAATTCACCTGCAAGTGAGGCCTTTTCAGCCCCATAATGGACACGATGGGTTACGAGAAGCTGCCCAAGGGCCCCATCACTGACTGGCTCTGGGCTCTGTCTCTCCTACGAAGAGGCCCAGGCCCAAATTTCTGAGTGTTTCCGTGAACCTGGCCAGCGGACAAAGCTCAGAGGTCAATAAACACCTTGGTGTGTTTAGACAGAAAACACTGGGTCTGGTCCAACTGCAAAGGAGAAAGGATTTTATGAGATGCTTCGGAAACCTGGCCTTTCGCCTCTGTTGCCTGTGTAGCCTGTGCAGGTACTTGTTTATCGTGGCCTTGCTGCTGGTTAATATTTCACCGCCCAGGGCGGCAGCATCTGCTTATTTTGATCTGTGTGGCTGAGGAGGGCCTTGGGGGGAGGGGTTAAAGCAGGACAGTTTAAAGAGATACTCCTGGGGGATGCTACTCACCTTTTAGGAAGCTGTCACCCCCCTGCAGCCTGGGCAGGGGGAGAACCCCTTGGTTATGCCTCATGGGGGCCAGCATGCCCCTCTGCTAATGTTTTCTCAGGGACTGGTTTACAAGGCTCATGAGGCCTCTCCAGACCTTCCCGACAGGTCCAGCAGAGCGGTGTTGCCAAAAGCACCGGCAGGCAGCGGCTTCCCAAGGAAGCGCCTTCACTCACTGCCTGAGTCCCTTTGTAAGCCAGTGACCAGGGCCCTGCAGGCCAGCACTGCTTTCCTGTAAATGCAGAACTCACTCTTCCCGGCTCCTGCCTGCCATGTCTGCCTCCCAGGTCAGTGGCCACAGGAAACAGCTCCCAAAGCACCCAGCAGCCCTTCTCAGGGAGGCAGTCATTCTGGAGACAAAGGCAGTGCCCAGAGCCTGCACGCTGCCCGCCCCACAAAGCTCCCCTTCCTGGGGCCTCTGCCTTGGGGTCCACGCCCTCTGCGAGTCTCTGACCCTGAGCCTCTTTACACAGCGCCTTGGATGTGCAAGGATCTTTATTCTCAAGGGGCGCGTGGCTACCCCGGGTGTCGGGCCTGCCAGCACGGGCCTCAGCAGCGGCAGCCCCACTCACCAGTCTGGCTTCTCCGCTGCCGCCGCCTTGGGGTTGAACCTGATGTCGCTGTTCACGTTGAAGAGGACATCGTCCTCCGTTAGCGGCGGAATGGCTACCTGGTACAGTGGGTGCTGGAACAGCCTGGCCAGGAGGGAGCCGTCCCCGCTCGGGCCGGGGGGCGGCACAGGTCCACGCGTCCCGTGGTCTCTGAGCAGCGGCCGGTGACCGGGGTCTAAGGGTCGCAGGGCGCCGGGATCCTGCCCCGGCAAGGCGCCCTCGACCGGTTCGGCTGCGGGTGGCAGTTTCTCAAGCGAGTGGGACGTGAGGTTGGAGGAAGGGTCGGAGCTGAAGTCCTGCAGGATGCGCAGTGTGTGCTTGTTGGGCCAGCCCGCGTCGCCGGCGGCGGAGGCTGCTGCCGGGGGCTCCCCCGGGCGTCCGCGCGCCTGGGCCCAGCCGGGTGCCGCCGCCTCGGCCGCGGGCTGCGCGCAGGAGCAGCCGGGTTCCCCCGAGGGCTGCGCTCCGCTCCGCTCCAGCTTGGGCAGCAGATCCAGCACGATGTGCAGCGCGCAGGCCACCAGGAACGCCATCAGGATGAGCACGCGGAATCTGCGCACCAGGATCATCTTCATGGCCCGGCGGGCGAGCGGGGCCTGGAACTCCGGG
Source organism: Monodon monoceros (assembly GCF_005190385.1). Classification (NCBI taxonomy): domain Eukaryota; kingdom Metazoa; phylum Chordata; class Mammalia; order Artiodactyla; family Monodontidae; genus Monodon; species Monodon monoceros. Next base: position 85,967,405 of record NW_021703769.1, read on the forward strand.
CGCCCCCAGAGCGCGCTCCGCCCGTGCCCTTCTAGTCTTGGCTTGGCACGAACGCGGTGCCGCGGCGCGGATCAAGGTCCATCTGGCGTCGGCCAGCTACTCGTCCCGGGGCTGTCCCACGCGTAGGGCGCCCACCGCCAAAGCGCCCGCTCGCCGGGCCATTTCGGGGCCGCTCCCTCTCGCCTCTCCGGAGCGGCCGCGCCCTCAGCCGGCCGGGCCCTGCGGCCCTCGTCCGCGAAGTTGGGGGCGCAGCTCGGGGAGGCCCCGCGCACGTAGCGGCCCGCTTGGGTCTCCGGGGCCGCGGCCGCGCTCATCAGGCGCGCAGCGGCCGTACACTTAGGCCCATCCCGGCCAAGGCGCGGCGGCCTGGGGTGGGGGGTGGAGGCGACCGCGCGGCGCAATCCGATCCGAGGCTCGGCGCAGTCTCTTGCGCTGCTCCGTGGGCCGCGCTAGGCGCCGAGCCGGCCGGGCGGAGAAGGGGCGGCTCCTTCGGGCAGGGCTCGGTTCTCTCACGCTGCGGCCCGCAGGCGGGGACCTGGAGGGGAATGAGGGCTAAGGGCCGCGGGGACCGAGGAGGGGGCGGGAGCGGGGGGGGGGTGGCGCACGGAGCGTCCGGCGAAGTCCCCGGGCAGGTGCACCGGCCGTCCCCGGAGCGCAGCCCCCGCACAGCCGAGCCTCTCCCCGGGCGGTCAGATATCCGAGCGCCGCGGAGCCGCCCCCCCGCGTCAGCGCCCGCAGATTGGCGGAGCCGCAGCCCCGCGAGCCCGGGCCTACGCTGCTCCCTCTGTTTTCTCCTCCCCTCGGCCGCGCCCCGCGATGCTCTGCAGCTCCCGGCCCGCTAAAGAGAGGGCGCTTTCTTCCCGCGGTTTGCCCAGAGAAGACAGAGAGGAAAGCAGACGGCGCTGATCCCGCGCTGCGGGTTCTGCCGAGAAGGGCTCCCCGGCCTGGCTGCCGCGCCCAGGACCTCGGCCCACCCGGGGCAGGCCGCCGCCAGCTGCAGCCTCTCGGCTCCTAGCCTCTAGCCGAGGGCCAGAACCCAGGCCAAGTCCCTCCCCGGAGGCGCTGGGCGTCTGCGCCGCCGGATGAGCTCCCTCTGGGCGGCGACCTTATGCCCCACGCCCTCGCCTTGGGCGGGTGCCGCGCCCCAGGCTGCCGGCGAAGGGGAGGAGGAGGGGGCGTTGGGGTCGACACCGCGGGAGACGATGAGAGGAGCGGAGTGTTGGCCCAAATCCGGAGGGGAGGCCCGCACCGGGGCGAAGCTCCTGCACGCTGGGGCCCCATCCCACCTCGAGGGGACCACGCCTGCGCCTTAACTATGGCGGCGCCGGTGCCCCAGTTAGAATTCGCTTGGCACAGAGAGGTGCCCGGCGTGTGCGGGAGGTGGCACCTCCCTCGTTTTGGGCGGGACTTTGTGTGTGTGTGTGTGTGTGTGTGTGTGTGTGTGTGTGTGTGTGTTGGCCTCGCCAGACGCGCAAAATTGGCCACCTACAGCCAGGGGCGTGGTACTTCTGTGCCCATACAGCTTCTGGACCCCCAGCCCGCAATAGGGAATTTTTTAAAAATTAATTGATTTTATTTATTTATTTTTGACTGCGTTATGTCTTTGTTGCTGCGTGCGGGCTTTCTCCAGTTACGGAGAGCGGGGGCTACTCTTTGTTGTGGTGCGCGGGCTTCTCATTGCGGTGGCTTCTCTTGTTGCCGAGTTCGGGCTCTAGGCGCACGTGCTTCAGGAGTTGTGGCTCACAGGCTTAGTTGCTCCGTGGCATGTGAGGTCTTCGCGGACCAGGGCTGGAACCCGTGTCCCCTGCATTGGCAGGCGGATTCTTAACCACTGCACCACCAGGGAAGCCCCCCAGTAGGGAATACTAATGTGCATTTCGGCCTAAAGTCATAGTTGGGAAGGTAAGTGAACCTGGACAAAGGAGACGTCACAAACACACCTACCACCAGGCTTACTGCCCCCTGCCCTTCAGGGGCTGAAGTTTCCAAGGACGAAGCCTCTCTGGCAGGACTGAGGGGAGCCAGTCTCTGGTGGGAGCCCTGGGGTGGGACCCCTAGTCTCCCATTGACTCACTGTACTGCCTTCTCAGGACTGCAGTTTTCTCTTGCATGGATTCAGGGTCCATTTTCCCTGAGACTCACCATTGAATCTCAGTGCCTGGCCCAGTGCCTGAGATTCAGAAGGCGCCCATTAGATACTTGGGGTGAAGGAGGGGAGTCCCAGCCCAGCAAGTCAGTGAAATAGATGTTTCTGAGGCCATCTGAAGTAAGTGAAGGGCTGGGCCCTCCTGGAACTGGATCTGGAGGATGTGTTGGGGCCAGGGCTGGGGGTGGGTGGGGACGAGAGAGTGAAGGTGGACTTGACTGGAAATGGAGCATTTGGGGGCATTTTCATCCCCTGGAGATGGAGCTCCTCCCTCCCGCCCTCTCACACTGACAGCACCATTTGTGTGCAGAAGAGGTAACTTTGGACAAGGGTTACTCAGAGAGGCCAAGGAGATGCTGTGCAAACTGAGATGGAGGTTGAGAAGCACCAACCCCCATCTGGGGGAGGGGGAACCCGGCAGGAAGGAGCTTAGGTCTGTGGTCACCACGGCGTCTGCCTCAGCCTGGGGATTCTATAGGCTCCAGCGCCCCAACTACCCACCCAGGCCTCCCATGTTCAGTGTCCGTGGGGTGGGCGGATCCCATGGACCGTGGACATTAAGAGTGGGGGCCTCACTGGGGCCCCCTGTGCACTTAGGTTACCTCTCCCCCCACCCCCATCATTCTCTTGGGACATATATTATTTGGACCCCACCCCTGGATGGCTCCCGTGCACAGTTCTTGCTTTATCTCAACTATCACCTTGGAAAATCATTGTCTCACTAGCCTCACCCCACTTCCTCTCATCCCGCCACTCTAATTATTTTCCCAGCAACGCCATCACCGTGTGAAGATACTGTACCGTCTTCTGTTCTCATTTATGGTTCGTATCCCCTAAAAAGATCAGTGCCTTGTTCACACCCGTGCCCTGGTCAGATGTAGGGCGTGTGTCAAAGAAGGGACCACAAGCCACCATCCAACTTGGGGTCAGGTGTCAACAGGCGAAGGCGAGTGAAAAAAGCCTTTGAAAACAGAGCACTCACCACAGGAGGTCAGAGTATGGAAAACTCTTGGCCAGGTCTTTCTGCCTAACAGTTCCTTATATTTTGCTCTGAGAAGTAATTTGATTTGGCTTAATGGACTCAGCCAAGGAAATATACACATACACACACAGACGTGCACAGACACACACACATGCACACACAGAGAGGCACAGCCACAGACAAATACACACACACACTCAGAGACATACACACAGGTACACACACATGCCCGCAAATGCACAGGGTCCGAGGCTCCCTTAGGCCTCTGCTGTACTGTCCCTGGGCAGAGGCCAGGACAGGTGGGGTTACTCCCGGAAGGGCACCAGGAGGTTAGATGCAGCCTCATCCAAGGCTGAGGAGTAGTAGCAATGGGAGCTTTTTCCTCCCAAAGGCTGGCGCTCCAATAAACCAGTGTTAAATATGTCAGGTGGTGCCAGGAATTACGTAGAAAAATAAAGTTGGTACCACAGAGAGGGAATAATGCATGTTCTGGGTGAGGGGACTGCTATTTACACGGAGACGGCCCCTGAGAAAAGGACATTTGACGAGAAACCTGCATGGGAGGGAACAAGCAACTTGGAGGTCTGTGGGGCTGGAGTCCTCGGCAGGACCGGCCCTGGTCCTGAGTGGGGTCACCTGGATGCCGAGCCTGGTGTTTGTTGAGGATCCTGGACAGGAGCCACCTTCTCCACTGTGTGACCTCACCTGGGCTTATCCAAGGAAATCCAGCGTGAGGCCCCGGCTCGAGGCTCAGCAGCTGCCCTGCAAGGACAGGGGTAGGGTACTGGGGCTGCAGGGGTGGGTGCACCTCACAGGAGGTGCTGGGACTGGGCCAGAGGACAGATGGGGGTTCCCAGTGAGGAGTGTTCCAGGCAGAGAGAGGTGAGGTCCCTGGGGACAGACACAGGGGACACGCCACCTGCCTCTTCCCCGTCTAGGGCCCCTGGTTCTCCCACGTGCCAGGGGCTCCTTCCACCCACAATCTCCCCAGGGTGTGGGGAGCCGCCAGTGGGCCTGGCTCAGGGGGCTCTGTTAGTCTTTTCAAGCAGAAAGGGCTGCCGGTGGCGACTGGAGACGGGAGAACAGGGCAGGGGCCGCCTTTGTGCAGAAGGGGAGAAGTGCACACACTCGCTTGCGGGTGTCATGGGAGGGGTGCGGGACCACACTGGAGCCTAATCCAGTGTCACCTGTGAAGTGGCACCTGGAAACCTGGGACAGGCTGGGAAGAGACTTGCGCCGTGAAGTTCGAGCGTGCGTTGGGGCGGGAGGGGGACGACCGTCCCAGGACCTGTGGGCTGACAGCTGCAGGGTGACAGTTGTCCTGCAGGGCTGGGCAACATTCCAGGAGGGCCCAGGACCCTCCTTCCTGAGTTGCGGGGGTAGAAAGGGGAGCAGCATAGCCTGCAAGCTGCCATACCTCCTCCTTCTGGGACACCAAGCCTGCCTTCCCCACTGCCGCCCCTCTGTACCCGGCTGGCCCGTGTCCAGCCTGGAGTGGAGGAAGGAGACCTGGAGGGACCTGCCCACCAGCTCAGGTCCCAGTCCCACCCCTGTGTTTTCCTAAGGATGACTCATCCCAGACCCACCAGGGAGGCTCCTGGGCTGTTTACCACAGGCCAGCCCTGGCCGCAGGCTATTCTGGGAGCTGGGGGTTGGGCTAGCTGGGCTGGTGGAGGAGGTTTGTCTCTGGGCAGTGGGCGGGGTGTGGGGGTGTGCGGGCATCCACGGGTGCTCAGGTGTCACGGGGTTTGGGGTTTTAACCCTTGTCAGGGGGAAATAGAAAACATGGAAAGATTCTTGCCCTCCCCCGCCTGCCTGGGACTTGGGGCCGTTGGGGTAATAGGCCTGGAGAGAGGGATTTACACTGACCACTAGCAGGCGGGACGCCTCCGTAGGAGAGGGGGACAATAAGACCAGTGTTATCTGTGCTGGGCTTGGGGGGGACTCTGAGGGGCGGCCGCAGTGGGGTTAGCATCCTGTGGACAAACGCGGCCCCGCCAGCCAGCCCACTGAGTGCCTCCTGCTGGGGCTGTGGCCCATTCATTCTCCTGTCCTGGTCCTCACAGCCACAGCCTGAGGGGTCTTTGGAAAATAGAGCCCCTTTGTTCTAATTAAAAATGACAGATCAAGATGCCAAAGAAATGAGCAAATTAAACAATAAAAAAGCTTGACTTTATTTTGCACATTTTGTATCACTCAAATACATAATATGTTATTTTCTATCATATATGGAATAGCCACCAAAAACTGACCATCTACTGACTATAAGGAAAATTGTCAAGAAATTCCAAAGGAAGAAAATCTACAGTCTGTTCACTGAGTATGTGTGTGTGTCTGTGTGTGTATGTGCACAGACACATGTACATACGGATACGTAAGCATATATAATCTACAGTTGGTTCATGGAGTATGTACGTATATATACCATATACATATATACAGATACTTATGCATACGTCATCTACAGTCTGTTCACTGAGCACAGTGCAGTTTAATTTAAAAAAAAGAGCTAAGCTTTAAAAATATTTCTACCTGGAAATTAATACCACAAATAAAAGCACTGCTCTATATAATTTGGGGGTTATGAAGGAAACCAAAAGGCAAATTAGACCATTTAAAAATGAACACAGGGCTTCCCTGGTGGCACAGTGGTTGAGAGTCCGCCTGCCAATGCAGGGGACGCGGGTTCGTGCCCCGGTCCGGGAAGCGTGATCCATGGCCGCTGAGCCTCTGCTCTGCAACGAGAGAGGCCACAACAGTGAGAGGCCCGTGTACCGCAAAAAAAAAAAAAAAAAAAAAAAAGAACACAAATGAGAACGGCACCTATTAAAACCTGTAGGATGCCACCAAAGGGGTACTCAGAGGAAACTTGGAGTGATGACCGCATTTGTTAAAAAATGATAATGACTAAAAATAAGCGAACTAAGCTTTCAGTTAGAGAAACTAGGAAAAGAACAGTAAAATAAGCCCAAATAAAGAAGGAATGGATTCCTACAGAACAAACCAAAAACAAATGCCATAGAAAACAAACAACCGTGGAGATGGCAAATAAAACAAGAAGACATTTCTTTGAAAAGACCAGTGGAAGAGTCAAAATGCTGTGAAATCTGATGGAGAGAAAAGAGAAGAAAAAGAGGCCTCTAAGCTAAGAGGTGGTGTGGCTAGAGGAGTGAGTTCTGGTCCTGCAAATCTCTGGCCTCAGGACAAGCAGGGGAGAAGGCGGAGTGGTAAGAATCTGGTGGTGTAACATCTCCCGAGCCCAGGGAGCGTGGTGGGGCGGGGCGGGGGAGCTCCACGAGGGCCCCGTAGGGTGGGGGATCTGGCAGATTGAGAGGAAGGGGACAGTTACTGGGCAGAGCGTCCAGAGTGCCTGGGGCAGAAATGGACCTCATGAGGGCGTCAGCAGCACCCATCTCCCAGAAGCTCTGGTGCAGGTCTTGGGGGTCTGGGTGCTGGCTGGGCACTGTTTGCTGTATTGGCCCAGCTGTGGTGTCCAGCTGGCACCATAGTGCACTCTGTTCTGTGAACATAGAGATATCACAACGCAGGTGCCTTCAGATCCAAATGGAAAGGCATGCAGGAGTATTTGGGGTGCTGCTTTGGGACCGCCTGAATCATCCAGGGCCATGGCCCCCAGGATGGGAGGGTCTGGGCAGGATGAGGACACAGTAATTAGAGACATTATTAATTTAGTTGTCTCTTTCCTTTCAATAATTGAGGGATAATAGATGTCCACTGCTAACCTGAACAGCAAAAGCCAAAACTGATAAGACTTACTAAATATTTTTGTCTCCAAGTTACCAGTGACACCATTTTGTCTTTTCTGGGGTGTAGGGGAATAGTTTTAGAAGGAGGCATTTTGTAAAATTAAAAGGCATTCACCAAACATTATGCATGAATGTAATTTACAGGTTTAATGATTAGAGATGAAAATGCAGATATCAGACAAATAAGATTTGATATTTAAAGGCAAATGCAAGATTCAAGTGAGAGAATAAATTACAGCAAAAATTCTTATTCAGAGCTACCAAATTTCTGGATCTGGAGCAAAAACCTCATGCTGACAAGCTGCATGGTGGGATGTCAGGTTCTCCCCGGGGGAACAGCCTGCTGTGGGGTCCATTGACCGTGCCCCAGCTTGAGGTCCACCCTGGTGGCCCCATCCAACAGCCCTGTTGCCACAGTGATGGCTTCCAGTAATCAGCCCTTTCTGAGAACTCCATCTCCTCTGCCAACCCATGAAGATTCCACGTCTCCTCTGGTGTCGGGGGGCAAGCCCCAGGCTCTGCCCTTGGAGGGGCATGGCCAGAGGGGTCCCCTCACAGCCCTGGCCAGGGAGGACCCCCTGAGTTAGGGTTTCACGTCCAACCCAGACAAAACCCGCTGTTCTTTATGGTACCATAGAAACAGACACAGGACAGAGCTCAGCTCGTCCTCCTGGCAAATGGGAGATTGCTGGCATTTCTGGCCCTGCCTGCCAATACGTCTGGGGGCAAAGGGCACAGGAGCACAGCTCTGCCACTTGTCACTCAGAGGGACAGTGGCCTGTGCTCCCGAGACTGCTTGCAGGACCACAGGGGAGGGTTTAGGAAGGGTCAGACAGTGAACACGGTAAAAGTTCAGGGGTGTAAAATGGTTTCACATAAATAATCTGGAAACAGCTGCCTAGAATGTTCTTTACGTTGGAAAGTATGCTTTGAGATGATTACTCAGGATTTTATAGGCCATTGCTTGCCTGAGCCCCAGGCTGGCTTCTGGCTTTGCAGGAAAGTGATGTCATGTTTTACGAGTGGCAGATGGCTTTTATCACAGCTCTGCATCATCGCCTTGGTGACAGGGCTGTGCGCTGCCCTGGGATGGGATACCGCATGGCTGCACTCGGGCCGGCTCTGCAGATCGGGCCTCGAGCAGGGGCCCCTGGACGAGGCCTGACCAAGTGCGTTCCTTTCTGCAGCTTCCCGGCAGCAAGGACAGCACCCGTGCCCCCTGCCCCACCCCCTCAGGGATGGCGTCCACTCCAGGGCCCACGGAGGCCTCTGGCCTCCTTTATCCCCGCCTTGCTCTGCAGTCACCTGCACAACCTTCCTTGGCCAAACCCCGTTCTCTTTATCAGAAGACAACAAAAGCAGCTCTTCTTCTTCATCGGCGCCCCTCCAGTCCAGGCCCTCCTCGAGGGGGAAAGGCCAAAGTCTCACTCCCCTCTACTCGCTCCCACCGGGCGCGAGGGCGACGGACGCCTGCCTCCCAAGGGCTCCCGTAAGCTTGAGCTGCCGCAGCCTCCCAAGCGCTGCAACAGAATTTGGAAAGAAGGACTGGGTTCACTCCAGGGAAATCACTGCGTTTGATCCAAAGAGGCAACAGCTTCAACTTCCCCTCAAAGCTCTGGCTCGTCTCCACTCTCTCCAGAGATTAAAGGAAAACTTGGGCCCACCAGAGGGGGCCCAGCACCCAGGACCCCAGCTGGGCCTCCAGAATGAGGAGTCAGAGGAAGGCTCAGAAGCATCGGCCAGGGCAGGTGAGGCAGGGCGGAGCCCCGGGTAAAGAATGGTCCAAAGCCAGGGGCAGAGGGACTGAGACGGCAGAGATGTGAGTAGGGGGTCCAGAACCTTCTCTAAAGGATCCCAACAGCCCAAGCCCATGTCTCCAGCTCACAGGAGGGAGGAGAAGCGGGCGTCAAGCTGGCCCACTTCTCTCGGGCACTCTGTGATCTGAGTCAGCACAGCATGGACCCTGTGCCTTCCAGGACACACTCCCCACCCCACCCCGTCCCTCTGAGCAGACCTCACTACAGGGTGCTGTGGTCAGACAGGATCTGACTGTGGTCCATGCTGGTGCCATGCAGAGTGGTCTTTATTTTCTCAGAGGAGCCAGGGAGGGGCCCCTGAGAGGCTGTGGGGACGCTGAGTTCTCTTTAGAAACCCGCCCCCCCACTGGCCCTAGGCCTCAGGGGACTTGGAGGGGATGGGACCCCTCCCTGGGACTCAGCCTCTGCAATGGTCTGTGTTCCCGCATCATGTCTGACTCTCAGCCTGGCCTCTCACTTCAGAAGGCAGGTGTGGAGGAGACCTGATGATGTTTTCAGACGCTTCAGCAGTTTGGACTAAAAATAGGGTTAATGAGAAGCGTAGAAGGAGGTGCCGCGCCCACAATGATGCGAAGCGACGGTGACCTCCCAGAAATCCCACCCTGCAGTCCTGGAGCCTTCGGCCCCAGTGCTGACATCCCCTACCCAATCCATATCCTTCACTCTGCAGAATGGTCGGGGCAGCCCCCAGGATTGGGGTTCCCCCAGCAGCCTCCCAAGGCCTCACATTGCCTACAGTGGGGTGTGGCCTCCCTGGAACACAGGAATCTGGAATTGCTCTCCCGGACTCTGGGCACAAGGCCAGCACTACCAGGCAGCAGGGGGCCAGGTGTGACTTGGGGGACGTTGCTCAATCCCGAGTCCCTGGGAAGTGACCTCCTGGACAGTCACTAGGCTCCCGAAGGGCTGACGCTGCCCTTGGAGGCCTGGGGGCCTGCAGCCACGCCCGCTGTGAACCCAATCCAGTGTCTTAGGACCAAGAACAAAGTGACCATCTGGGGTGTGGCTAATGTTATTTTAAATACCTATGGAACCTGCTGATCTAAAAACAAAACCGTTTTCTGAAAGCACTGAGCTCAGAGCAGCAGAGTTTTCCTTCCCCTCCCACCAGGGCGCCCGGCTCCGCCTCCCTCATGGTCGCTGCCGGGGGCGGGAGGGGTGGGGTGGGCTGGGGGCCTGTGTCCACCTCCCTTCAGCTCCCTCCGTCCACACAGGTCTCAGGGCGGTCAGGCGACTTTATCAGAAACACCACAGCCGGGGCGGCTTAAGTAACATCTATTTGTCAGTCAGGAGGCTGGACGTGGAGATCAAGGCGCCGGCATATTTGGCATCTGGTGACGCCTCACTTTCTGGTCACTAGCCGGCTGCCTTCTCACTGTATCCTTGCTCCACCCGCGGGACCTCATCACCCCCCAAAGGCCCACCTCCTGCAATAGTCACGTTGGACATCAGGTTTCAATACATGAATTTTGGCAGGGACCCAAATGTTCAGTCTACAGCAGAAGTGGTGCAGGACCTGCCTGGGTCTCATCTCATCCCAGAGTCCAAATCCACTGGCAGAACAGAAGGGGAACTGACCCCTGCCTGGACCAGCCACCTGCCCGTCTGCCCTCCCTGTGAACAGCAGAACAGGGTGGGAGGTGCCTGGAACACAAAGAAGCGCCCGGTGGACAGCACAGGACTTGGGAAGAGCTGGGACGGGAGGCTGGAGGGGAGGGGACAGCCAGCAAGGTCCTCTCCCAGCAGAGAGACCCTGAGAGGCCCTGGAGGACCCCTGCCAGCCCAGCTGTTGGCCCAGCCCCTGTCCACCTGAGGCCCAACCTCCACCCTCTGCCCCCAGCCTGCATGCCCGGCCCGGCCCAAGGAGAGCACGGCCACTGCACTCACGCTCACACCATCTGTAGCCCCTTGGCCATTTCTTCATCCACGTGGGGGCCGTCCAGCTGGCCTCAGGCCTCGGTGCTCAAAGCAGTGTCTGCCGCAGCCATGATGCAGCGGCTCCTGGGCGCGTCGTTCCCAGTGCCTGGGATCCATCACCTCTCTTCTGCCAGGAGGACCTGGAGAACCAAGGATGCTTGGCTTCCCAGCCTCGTCGGGCTCTGCCCCAGCCCTCCATGCAAGCCCAACACAGGAAGTCGGGGTGTCTGGAGCGGAAGAGGGCGCAGTCTGTGACACGGAACATTTTAGCCTCTGCGGTGTAGCTGGTGGGAGACTGGGCCCAATAACACTTTATTATGGACACTGAAATTTAAATTTCATATAATTTGCACGTCAAGAAATATTCTTCTTTATATTTTTCCCCAACCACTTAAAAATACAAAAATCATTTCAGTTTGCTGGTAAGTGAAGATGGAGGCAGAACAGGGCCTCAGATCTGCAGTTTTCTGCCCTGGCCTTAGATGGTTCTTTTTAAAGAGACCCTTTGAAAGAGACACTTTCGTTTCCATATTTTAAATACAGAATATTTTATAAAGTTTCCATTTATACACATTTTTTAAAAATGTTACTCTAGGACCACAATTGCCACTTGGTTTGGAATTCGTAGATTCTGTCCTAGACTTCTGGGCCTGAGGCCCTGCCCCAGGCAGCCAGTCCCAAGAGCCTTGGGGAGGCAGCTCCTGAGACCACGCAGTCCCCGGCTCACACGTATACGTGGGGCAGGGCACCCCCCCGCATCCACCCTCCCGCAGCTCGTTCCATCCGAAGGACCCAGGATGCCTGGAACCTCGCAGCAACCCCCAAGGCCAAGGGGGTGTCCACCAGCTGAGGGAGGCCAGCGGTTGCCCAGGCTCCAAGTGAGGTTCAGAAACCTCGGTTTTCCGGGTCAGCCTCTGCTCGCTCTGGACCTTGTATATAGAGGTGTGCATACACCTCAGAAGCACAGGGCCTGGGCTGGGGGCCGGTACACAGCCATACGCAGGTGTGGGGACCAGAAGACAGTCCCAGGCCTTGGTCCCGGGTCCTTGCAGACTTCCATCTGATTCAGGAGCCCAGTGGGGCCTCGGGAGCATGGGGAAGGGCCAGTGTGTCCCACATCGCAAATTTCAAATGGACACCAAAGCAAGGCTGGGAGGACGGTAGGTATTACGACCATGCCTGAGTGTCCCACTGACACACGGCCTCCCATGGGTGCTGGAGGATCCCCGGCCTTCTCGGTCCCTGTGCAGGGGGATGGGTGCAGCTTGGGGGCAGGGAAGTGGGGGGTCGTTCCCCGAATACCCCCAGATATGTGGTAGGGACACACCGGCTTCTGGCCAGCATAGGAGGGGTGAGACCCCCGATCCCCTGGGACGGGATCTGCACAACGTTTCCAGGCAGAGAACCGCCACAAAAGACCGGACACAGAGGTTAGGCCTGAAGCACTTTTCCAGCCTCCCCCCACAAAGAGAAAAAGAGGCAGAAACTTTCTCTCTAGGCCAAGGATAAATTAGCCGAGGGCAAACACAGCACAATGATCATTTATCATCTTGAGCCAGAGAGGGTACTGGGAATCCTGTCCTGGCCTCAGGACTCAAGGTCAGAGCTTCTGCTTTCCCTCATTATTTCTATTTTTAAAAACTGTGCTCAGGCCTCTTGCAAAAATAGCAAGAGGTGAGGACATGTCAGGCGCTAACATGCCCCCCTTTGTCAGAAAACCGCAGGGATGCAGGAAAAACCAGCCAGGATCTGGGCAAGTGGCATCAAGTCGTCCACCACCAGGGTTGGTGGTCCCCCTGCTGGCTGCATGAGTGAGTAAACTGAGGTCCCCCAGGGCAGGCACACACCAGGGTCAGTCCAGGAGTAAGGCCCTGGAGCCATGGGTACTGGTCCCTCTGAAACGCTGGCCCAGGCGGCCAGAAGGCCCAGGTCCTGGGCTCCTGATGGCAGGGGAGCAGCGAGAGCAGGGCTGCCCCCCGTAGGGCCCCAACCTCTCTGCTCTGACCACAGGGGAGGGCCTTCCCAGGCGGTACCTGAGAGCTTGGATGCTGGACGTTCAGTCCCGTCAGCAGGAAGTTAGGGTGTGCCCCTCTGTGCTCGCTCACAGATGTGGGCGAGCGCGCACATGTGCACATGCGTTCGTGTGCGCACACGCGTGTGCGATGCGTGCACACGCGCCTTCGAGTGCGTGTGCACACACGTGCGTGTTAGTATGCGTGTGCGTGGCACGGCCCCCTTCCAGGCCTGGAGGAGCAGGGATTCCTGCAAAGGCCAGGAAGCCCCCACTCTTCCCCACCCAGAAGGCTAGGCATCGGCCCCCATCTGGGAGCAGCTGCGCGGAGGTGAGTAAACCCAGGGCAGCGGGCCCTGCTGTACCTGACGTTAGAATCACCAGAGCAGGTCCAAGTCCGCTGGGCCCTGCGAGTCTGGAAAGGGTCACCCTCAGTTGACTCTCCGGGGCCACACTCCACCTCTCCTCTTCTGTCTCCATGTAGAATGCAGCATCTGGCTCCAGGCCTGGAGCCAGACGGGTGGCCCTGGAAAGAGAACAGAGAAGCAGCAGCAGGACAGCCGTCTGCTCTGTCCTCCCGCCAGCCCCCCGAAGGCCCCCGACCCACCAACTCGGAGCCACGATGGCAGGCTGGGGCTCCTTGGAAAGGACCCTCTGGGGCTGACCGGGGACCTGCCCTTACACAGAGGCCTTGTTTAACCTTCTGATCTACTCACCCCTTCGTTAACTGAACACACATCCCAAAGTGCCCACAGGGAGCCAGGCTCTGCCCTCAGCCCTCGCGTGTGGTGCGTCCAGGGCGAAGAGTAGGAGGGACGGGGCTCCCGCTCATCGCCGGGGACCAGCGGCATCGCACACCTTCCCTGGGGGTGAGGGGGAGCCCCAGGGTCGCTTTCCCAAAGGCCTCATGACCCGCCTGCAGGACAGAGGCTGCTTCCCACACCAGAGCCCTGGGGAGTTGGTGTGCAGACAGCGCTCGGCCAACACGGCCTTGCAGAGAAAGGGGTGGCTGCAGGGCAGGCTGACGGGGGAGATGGCTGTGTGGACCCCTGACAAAGGGAAAGGCACTGCACCATAAAGCGGTCCAAAGCCGGTGCTACTTACCAAATTGCCCAGGGCCCAGCATCATAATATGACAGCATTTCGCTTCTCATGTTTTCTGTGGTCAGGGGATCTGGCGGCCTGGCTGTGTCTTCAGCCTTGAGGGCTGTCAGGGGGTGGGTTAGGGGTGCCATGGGTGTCCCCAGTCCATGTCACGTGGGCGCCTCTGCGTCTTCATTGGCTGCTCACAGCAGGGCAGCAGCCTTTCTAGAGGGAGAGAGAGAGTGAGAGAGGTCAGAGTCCTTATTCCCTGATCTCTGAGGAAGAGCCCTCTATCCCCACACTCTCCCATTAGAACCTAGACCTGGGTCCTGGCTACACACACAGTGAGGGGGTTGCACAAGGGTGGCTACTGTCTGGGATGATAACACTGAGACGTGACACCTTAAGGGGAGGGGACCCCACCTGACCCCAGAGCTGGGCCTGCCCCTTGTGCCAAGTGTCCTGCCTGCCATGGCTCAGTTCTGAGGACCCACCCAGGTCTCCACCGAGTACAAGTGTCGCACAACCTTTTTTAAAGTCAAGACCCTTAAAGCTAGGGACTTCCCTGGTGGCGCAGTGGTTAAGAATCCGCCTGCCAGTGTAGGGGACACAGGTTCGATCTCTGGTCCGGGAAGATCCCACATGCCACGGAGCAGCTAAGCCCGTGCGCCACGACTACTGAGCCTGCGCTCTAGAGCCCGCAAGCCACAACTACTGAAGCCCGTGTGCCTAGAGCCCGTACTCCGCAACAGGAGAAGCCACCACAACGAGAAGCATGCACACCGCAAGGAAGAGTAACCCCCGCTGTCAGCAACAAGAGAAAGCCTGTGCGCAGCAATGAAGACCCAATGCAGCAAAAAATAAATAAATAAAATATAAATAAATTTATATAAAAGAAAAGACCCTTAAAGCTATTCATCCCATCGACCCAGAAGGAAATTACTCAGCTGAAGGACAAACAAATAAAAACATAATAGCAACAAAAAAAAGGCTTCCAGGGCTTCCCTGGTGGTGCAGTGGTTGAGAGTCTGCCTGCCAATGCAGGGGACACAGGTTCGAGCCCTGGTCTGGGAAGATCCCACATGCCGCGGAGCAACCGGGCCCGTGAGCCACAACTACTGAGCTTGCGCGTCCGGAGCCTGTGCTCCACAACAAGAGAGGCCACGATAGTGAGAGGCCCGCGCACCGCGATGAAGAGTGGCCCCCGCTTTCTGCAACTGGAGAAAGCCCTCGCACAGAAACGAAGACCCGATGCAGCCAAAAAAAAAAAAAAGGCTTCCATTCCTAAAGATATTTGTGACATTACATGTAAAATATACACGTGGAGGAAAAGAACATTTCAGCATTCAAGGGATGGGAGGTGAATCATGGCTGATGAAGTTACTGGAATATGATTGAGTTACGACAGGTTTCAGCATGACTTAGACCCTGAGAAAATAGTGCCAATTATGGGTTAAAACAGGGTGGTTTGTGCACTGAGACAGAGGCCACGTGGAATGTCCACATTAGTGCTGAAAATGGTAGTAGGTGTGAGCAAATGTGAAAAAGAATGTGTTAAAGTAACAGGATTAAGGGTGTGTGTTTTCCTCAAGTTTCTCTTTAACAGAATGATGCAGGTTTTGCTAACATAGAGGAGATGAGAGGTCAGGGCATGGGGTCCTTGCTGAGCTGGAAGAGCCTGGGGGGGGTTGGGGCCCAGGGGCGTGGGAGGTGGAACAGGTGGGTCTGAGGAGGAAGAGGCGGGGAGAGGGTCCGGGTGAGTCCCCGCCTCTGGGAACCTCTCACTCAGGCTCATCGTAATTAAAGAAAGGAAGATTAATGGTGTTAACATTCTCCCAAAATGATGATGGAGAAACTAAGTACTGAAAAAAAATTTAAGCTAATGGGAAATGAGGTGTGTGCATATAAATATTTTCCCTCTAGTCAGTTGTGATCAAGGAAGGCAGTGCCTCGGGCTTTTGTGACAAGATACGTCCCACCCCCACAGTCCTGGCGGTTGTCACTCAAGCTGGGGCTCGACAGTGAGAAGCAATTGCCCAGCGGCCCATTTTATGGCTCATTAAGCAAAGCACAGCAGATGCCTAGTCCTGCTTTCAGCCCTGAGGGGAGTTTGAATGTCTGCACCGCTAATGATGCTGGACTTAGCAAAGGTCAGAGCGAACATTCATGGAGTCCGAATCTGCACAGAGTCAGGGGCCTGTTTCTCCTCCTGCAATCCTGTGGGTGTGACTAAAAGCCAGGCTGGAACCCACACAATGAGGAAATTGCACGACTACCTAAGGCACTGGGGAGGGAGTGGCAGGAGTCTCCAAGCGACAGACACACCTGTGTCCTGGGCATCAGGACAGGAGCGGCCCGACTTCATGAGTCTTTTTTTCAGCCAAGGCCACATTTAAGGATTTCCTAGGAGGCGGGGTCTTCCCCTGAGGCAGGGAGCAGCTCAAGTCCATTTTCCTTTGGAAATAGTCCTCTTGATTTTTAACATACAAGTGGTTTAGATTCAATGATTTTATACTTGTTAAAAAACATACGGGGGCCTGTAAATAAAAGTGGATAAAGGGATTGGTCTCTGAAATTTACAAACAGCTCATTTGGCTCAATATAAAAAAAAAAAACACACAACCCAATCAAAAAATGGGCAGATGACCTAAATAGACATTTCTCCAAAGGAGACATACAGATGGCCAAGAAGCACATGAAAAGATGCTCAACATTGCTAATTATCAGAGAAATGCAAATCAAAACTACAATGAGATATCACCCCACACCAGTCAGAATGGGCATCATCAAAAAAATCTACAAACAACAAATGCTGGAGAGGGTGTGGAGAAAAGGGAGCCCTCCTACACTGTTGATGGGAATGTAAATTGGTGCAGCCACTATGGAGGACAGTACGGAGGTTCCTTAGGAAACTAAAAATAGAGCCACTGTAGGATCCAGCAATCCCACTCCTGGGCATGTATCCAGAGAAAAACATGGTTCGAAAGGATACATGCACCCCAATGTTCATAGCAGTGCTGTTACAATAGCCAAGACATGGAATCAACCTAAATGTCCATTGAGAGATGAATGGATAAAGAATGTGTGGTACATATATACAGTGAAATACTATTCAACCATTAAAAAGAATGACATAATGCCATTTGCAGCAACATAGGTGGACCTGAAGATTATCCTACTAAGTGAAGTAAGTCAGACAGAGAAAGACACATATCATATGATATTGCTTATATGCAGAACCTTTAAAAAACGATACAAATGAACTTATTTACGAAACAGAAACTGACTCACAGACTTAGAGAACGAACTTATAGTTACTGGGGAGAAGGGTGGGAGGGAGGGATAGATTGGGAGGTTGGGATGGACACGTACACACTGCTATTTATAAAATAGATAACCAACAAGGACCTACTGTATAGCACAGGGAACGCTGCTCAATATTCTCTAATAACCTAAACGGGAAAAGAATTTGAAAAAGAATAGATACATGTATATGTATAACTGAATCACTTTGCTGTACACCTGAAACTAACACAACATTGTTAATCAACTATGCTCAGATATATAATAAAAAAAATAAAGTTCAGCCCTTGATTAATTGAGTGAATAAATAAATAACAAAAAATATGAGGATATGTAAATAAAAGTGGATAAAACATCAAAATGCAGCTGCTGAAGGCGTTGCAAGGGGTTAGGGGACCTGGAATCCCTCGACCCTGGTCTTGGAGGGGCCGGGGACACCCCTACAGCTCTGCAGGATCTGAGGAACCCCACTGGAGACCCTGGATCCTTTAGAATGGGAGCAGCCAGGCCGGCCACGCAGGCGGCTCCACAGGGGTGCTCCCTGCAAGCAGACTCCAGTTTGGGAGGCTGACTGGTCTGGCTAGGAGCATGGTACCCACGACCAAGAGGACTGTGCTGCTTGAGGGATCGCTGAACCACGGACAGTGTGTGGCCAGAGAGACAGCTGTCGGTGGTGGGTGGTGAATGAGTGATTCTCACACACAGACCGGAGGGCGGCACCTGAGGCCACGGAGAGATCCTCTAGAACTTGCTTCTTCGGCCAGTGCTTGCTCCTGTCAGGGAGGCTAGGACACCTCTGCCTGCCCCCAGAGTCCAAGGGAAAGGTGGCCAGTCACAGAGATCCCACTGGTCTGGCCCCCCGGTCTCCGGGAACTGAAGAGTCCAGGAACCGAATAGCCCCACTGATGCCTGCAGGGCAGCGGGGGCCAGACGGCCACATCCGCGGAGATGCTGCGCCCACCACCCCCTGCCCCGTGCTGGCGTCATGGGGACCCACGTGGCCGCGGAGACCATGTCCGAGCAGCCGGTCCACAAGATGACACTTGGATTGGGAAGACTGTGTGAAGCTTGTGATGACGTGACATGAAGCCATCCGCTTTCGAGAAGAGAGAGTTGGGAACGGTGGGCGCCATCAAAAGCGGCTGTGCGTTTGCAGGTGGCTTGGGAACTTTACTGCAAACATTTCTGTGGCAGAGTAGGCCAGTGTGTGTAGGCCAGGGTGGGAGTGAGGACCTGTAGGCTTGACTTAGCCCTTCCTGGAATGCCCACCAGAACTCCTGGGATATGAAGCTTGTTCTGAGCCCCGCAGTTTGAAAACCCCCGCTTGTCCTCCGGGCTGGAGGGCAGCTGCTGTGGCCCTGGATGTTCACCCCAGCAACTGCCCTGAGGACCGCTCACCCTCCAGGGTGGCGCTGAGAGGACCCCCTCAGGGCCTTGAGCAGCCTTCCACAGTGGCGGGGACAACCCTGCTAGCATCTGGCTGGGGGACATTCAGCCTGTCTGGGGTAGAGGGCACAGCAGTGGTGAGAGCTGAGGCCGGAAGCTCGTCCTTCCTGCTGGCATTTCTCTCGAGTAAGCGGGCTCAGGAGGTGCAGGGGGAAGATGGCAGGGTCATGAGAGGCACTTGGCGACTGGCCAGAAGCAATATCTGGCCTCATCCGTCCAGCTCCTCAGAGAAGCACATGCTGTCTGGGGGGCAAGGGAAGTTGTCTGGTCACAGGCTGCAGGTCCTGATGGCCGTGTCTGCCAGGCCCTGTTGCCCAGAGTCCCTCCACAATTTAACCTCACAGCTCAGGAACCCACTGTCGTCTCTTACCAGGATGGAAAAGCACCGTTTCCTCTAAGAAAGCCTACCGTTCAGACCCATGATTTTTATCAGATGGTTAAACTGGGAGCTGACGAGGAACTTTTGGTCCACCTCACCTTTACTGCTGAGACCTGGCCCCCGGGTGTCACACCGTGAACCAAGGATGACGGGACGTGAGGGCACACCCTCAGGTCTGCAGGTACAACAGCATCTGCTCAGAGCTTGTAGGAGAGGGTCCTTGTCGTGGACCCAAAGCTAAGGAGAGCTCTCTGCGGGCCCCAGTGGGAATCGGGATGTTGGGCCAGCGACCGTGACGCTGTTCCCTGAGCCCCGAGGAACTGCCTTCCTAAAAGCTGAATTGGACGCGAATGAAACCAGTACTGTGTGGCCAGGTGAGGGTTGCGTCCAGGCCCCGACAGACGCCCACAGGATCAGCGCCCCTGGCTCCAGGAGAGGTTCTGGGAAGTGTGGCTCTCCTGTTCTGACCGGAGGGTTCCTTCCGTCAACACCCATTGTGTATGTGTCCCTCCGGACCTTCCTTCAAGGTAAATGTCAGCATCTTGTGGGGCCAGCCAACAAAAACAGCAGCTGAGGGAAATGTCCCTGAGACTCTTCCCTGAGGAAACCTTCAACGCTTTCAATGGGTACTTTATTCAAGCTTGAGCACCGTGGTGCTGCCCTTGACAATGGGATTTCTTTGTCTTCTGGCAAACAGCGACCAGGGGCTTTTGTTTCTACTTTCCAGAATAGAAGCCTGCTCAGGGAATCCTTCCCCAGAGCACCCAGTACAGTCTCTCCATGCGCGTGAGGAGATGCACACCCTCTGTGAGCTCTCTGCCTGACACCTGATGCCCCAGCAGGGATGGGACATCCACCTGCGGAGCCGGGAGACTTGGTATTAGATGTGAGTGTGAGAACTAAGAGGACTGTTCTGCTTTTGCTCTGACACCACCTACTCGGGTCCCGTGTCCTAGAAGTAGCCAGGGCCGTGCAGAACCGTGAATGTGACACAGGACACTTCTACCAGGAGCTGGACCGGGAGAGCCCTCATTCCGAGAGATGCAGGCCGTATCATCCACAGGCACAAGCTCACCAACTTCTTCCCGTACAGAAGGCCGGCTGTGGGTTTTGTCGGAAGCCTCACGTGAGCTCTGCTGGTGAGCTGCATTTTCTTTCCCTGGATCTGGTGGGATTTGGTGGGCAGGCACCTGGTTGAGGCTGGCCAGCCCGAGTCCCTGGTCCCTCTGATGTGTGATGGGCCCAGGGTGAGCACGACCCCACGGTCTTGGAGACCACCTTGCAGGCTGATGTGAACTCAAGGGTGGAGCAGAGAGAAGAGGTCTGTTTCTCAAGATCACCAGCTGGAGGGAGAGGTAAGCCCAGAATGGGTCTTGGTGACGTCTGTGGAGGAGCTTCTGGAGAGCGAAGCCGCACTCAGGGAGCAGCTCTGGAGACAAGCGAGGGAGGGAGGGAAGGAGGGTCCAGCGACTCTGTGGGTCTCTAAGTGCATCTGTCTGCCACAGTCTGACTCCTGGAAGTTTTCAATGACCTGAGCCAATAAAATTATGTTTAATTTTTATTTTGCCTGATTTAGTTTGGCTTTGATTTCTATTACTTTAAACAAAAAGAATCTTAGAGAGATGCTACTTCAGTCTGCAAAAGAGAAACTTGAGGCTTAGGTGATGCAATGGACTGAATGTTTGTGTCCTCCCCAGATTCATATGGGGAAATCCTAATGCCCAATGGGATGGCGTTTGGGGTTGGAGCCTTCGGGAGGCGACTAGGTCATGAGGGCAGAGCCCTCATGAAAGGGATTAGCGCCCTTGTAAGAAGAGACTGGGGTCCCCTCAGCCTGTTCCACCAAGTGAGGCCATGGCAAGGAGATGGCCATCCCCGAACCAGGAAGTGGGCCCTCTCCCGACCGTGCTGGCACCCTGATCTTGGACCTGCAGAACTGTGAGAAATAAATACCAGTCTGTGGTATCTTTGGTCTGGCAGCCAGAAGGGCCCGGACAGATGGGCAGGGAGGTGTCCAGGGTCGCCTGTCTGGGAACAGGGGCAGCCTTACTCAGCTCCCATTGCTTTAATCACCAATAATTCTCAAGCTCCAATGAACATGGGATTCACTGAGGGAGCTTGTTAAATGCAGACTGAAGGGCCTCCACGACAGATTCTATTCAACAGGTCCCAGGAATCTGCATTTTCCACAAAAGTCCCAGGTGATTCTGGCGCAGACCACATCTTAGTGAAGATAAAATCTACTCTGTAGGGCTTCCCTGATGGTCCAGTGGTTAAGGCTCTGCGCTCACACTGCAGGGGGCACGGGTTTGATCCCTGGTTGGGGAAGTTCCGCATGCTGAACAGCGTGCCACCTCCCCCCCCCCCCCCCCCCAAGCTCTATTCTGTGATACTGGCTGCCCTTGTTCATCCCTGATAGCATCTGCACCCAAATCCTCACCTAGAATCACAGACTTTAGCACTGTCGTCACGTCTCAACGGGCGGAGATTAGCCCCTGAACAGGCCTGTGTGTATGACCTCGGCGCTGGCCCTGCAGACCCTGTTAGGGACACAGGTGTGCCCCCTCCTCCCGCAGGGCCTTTTGTACAGAAAGCCCAGGTGACTGGTCCGTCCGCTCTCACACTGTGGGACTTTGGTCTCGTGATGAATCGTGGACGAGATCTTAGAACCCTCACAGGCAGGCGCGTGGCTCTGGCAACCGGACAGGGATCCAGGAGGAAACTCTGCTGTGCAGACGTGTCCTCCATCGTTCTGTCTTCCTTGGGTCTGTGCCCCACGCTCTGCCGCCTATGCATTTCCTCAGGGGCCTCGGTGGGCCCAGCCTGCACCGAGCAGGGCATCAGGACAGACCAGCTTGAACCCCTCCACACACGCCCACAGAGAAGGAGTTCTGTTCAGACCTGAAAACTCTGCTGCAAGTGAACAGCCCCAATGATCAAAACTTCACCAGTGAAATTCATATTTCTTGGGCTCTTTCTGAGGAAAGGGAAATAGGCAATTAGGGTAAATTGTGACCCCTCTGTGTCACCAAGGGGTGGAGCAGGAGGCAGGAGGCCCTCCAGCGACCCCAGTGGAACCGCAGCCCTTACGTTAGGGAATTTTTGAACTATGTAGACCAGCTGGCGGCTGTTCTCACAGGGGCTGCCCACGCCGGTCTACCCAGCACCACGCTCCCTCCCGTGGCCATGGCACGGCGCGGCCCTTCCCTGTCGCCCTCTAATTCTCCTGACCAGCCGCAGATCCCACGCCTTCCTGAAACACTTCCCCATCTGGCTCCCACTCACCACATTTTCCTGTTTTCGTTGGTCCACCCGGCCTCACCAGCCTCCTTCGCACGGCGTCACCGTCCTGCCTCCATCCTGGCGCTGCTCTCCCCCGCATCGCTGCCTTGCTCGTGGCCGCGACCCCTCGGCTCTGAGCATCGGCCTCTGATCCCCAGCCTCAGCCCCAGCCCCTGGTCTGAATCCAGGTCCACGTGCCCTACAGCCTGGGGGGCCTCTCCTACGGATCGTGTGATAGGCCAACCATGTCCTCTCACACCTGCCGTGAGCCTGCCCTCTGAAGTCAAGGGCTCTGTCCATCCCCTCTGCCCTCCGTCTACCTCACACCTGTCTCAGACCCCTTCTCCCTGCCCCCACCGTTCCCCACAGTCAGAGCTGCTGCCCCTCCCGAAGGCACGACCGAGGCCGCTCCCCACTCGCCTCCTTCCTCCTTCCCCCAGTAATTGGGCCGTCACCTCCTCTCAGGGAGCTTCTACTTTCCATCAGAAGAGCAGCAAAAATAAAAAAAAGAAAGAATTTGTGAATACCTGTGACAAAGATTGCTAGTTCGAGCTGAGGTCTAGAAAAAAAGCCCTGCTTTCCTGAGTCACACTCACCCCCTGCACCAATAGAGTGGACTTTTCCCGTACCAGCTGGGTGCCCTAGGGTGCCCTCAGTTCTGACAGATGTCATGGGTGATGGCTCAACCCCTGGGATGGCCCCCACTCAGGTGCCAGGGCTAGGTTGTTACCTGTGCTTCTGACCAACCAGCTATAACACAGGGGGTCCCCTGACCTCCTCTTTGGGTTCAGTTATCTGCTACAGTGGCTCACAGAACTCAGGGAAACACTCCTTACATTTACTGGCTTATTATAGTAAAGGATGTGATCTAGGAACCAGGCCACACAGCAGGAAGCGAGCGCGAGTGGCAGGCGAGGGAGAGAAGCTTCATCCGCGCTCCCGGTCGCTTGCTTTGCTACCTGAAGCACTCCCCACCACCTGTCCGCGGAAAAATGATCTTCCACAAAGCTGGTCCCTGGTGCCAAAATGGTTGGGTGCTGCTGGTCTAGGATACAAATGCCCAACTTTCAGGTGGGCACATGGTCACCTGAACTATTGATGCATTTCCCAGAGTCTGCTGCAGCTGGTATAGGTGGACAGGTAAGCTGGAGATGAAGATGCATAAGCAGGAGTGGTGTCTGAGAGCTTCTGGAAATCTCCTTGCGAGCTGGGGAGTGGGCAGATGTGAAGGCTGTAGCTCCAGCAGCCACTTTGGGAGGGAAAAGGGAAGCCATGAGCAATGGGGTAGAAGCATTCCTGGTCACTAGTGACCCGGGTGTGGATTTCACGTCAGCTGGGAATGCCAACCTCTGTGCTTCCTTAACATGAAATAAAATGCACTTCTGCCTTGTTTTAGCCACTGTTATTTTGGGTTTCTGTTTACGCAGCTGAACCCAATCATGGGAATAACAAACAACACTGGCCACATCTGTGATTATTCCGAGGCAGCTGCTGCTACAGTAACCCACAGAGCCTTCGTCAGCATCCTCTACCACGTCCACGTTCTCGTGGGGGCCCTCAGTCCCCAGGCGGCTAAGAGGAACTGACCGCTCTGACCCTGCTCAGGAGGCAGCTTTCGCGTGCTCCGGGAAACCCATGACTCAGTGTCCACCTCTCATCACAGCGCCCTGTCCCCACTGGTTAACATAAAGTCCCGCCTTCCTGATCTTGTCACTTGTCACCAGGCAAGACCTCCTGGACCAGGGTCTTCTGCCCTGCAGACCACGCCATCTGTCACAGCTTCCGGGCTGCCTGTCGTGCTGAGATGTGAACAGAAAGAGAACAGGGAGGCAGAGGTCTCCAGAGGGGCCTAGAGAGGGAGACGTGCAGCGGCCACCTGCCCTTGGGCCGGTTCGAGGAGGCTCTGCATGCTCGGCATCTCCTTACAGTGTGCCGTGTGGTGCCCTCTGTGGTGGGTGGCATGACCCCAGCTCTGGACATGGTGGGGAGGTGACCATCCAAGGTCACGCGGCAGGTGTGCTGCAGGTCCATCCAAACCCAACCTGTTGTCTTAACCACCTGCTCTGTGTGAACAGGCTTCAGATGTAAACCATGTACAGCCTGTGCCCAGATACTGCTGTCAGTTCCTCGGCACCTGAAACTTCTGTGCCCCCAAGGGAGTGTGTCACCTGCCCACGAGGCCTGAACCTCGTGTGGGAGGAGCTGAGCCAGTCTGGTCACCTGCAGTGGGTTCCCAAAATGCAGCCACGCAACTGCCCAAGACAAACAGGTCCTGTATAGAAGGCAGATCCCGGAGGTACCAGAGCACCAGGGGTGGGACAGGAAGGAAAAAGAAACAAAGGCTCTAGAGAAAATCCATGTTCTCAGGGCAAGGCTGCTGGGGAAGGCCAGGCCCTCCTTCTAGACCTATCGTGTCAGCAGTCAAGCAGCTGCTTTATGAACCATTAAGCTGACTGTGCTCACTGATGATATTGTAGGTTTTGTTGAAATTCTAAGCTTGTCCATCTTTCATAATAATCCAACAATGGGTCATCCATCATGGTTACAGCTTCAGAAAGAGAGGGCAGCAAGTGTCATGTCCTATAACGTCCCCAGCAATGTTTATTTTTTCTTTAATTAATCTCCAGGGCTGCCTGGAGAGAAGCACTGCCCGTGTGGATGGCGGACGGTTAGTGGGTTGGGCTCGTGTAGCTGCTGATGCGACCTGAATGGGAGGCCGCACCGGCGGCCTCTTTATTCCAAGGAAGATCCAGCGATGATGACCAGAAAGCCCTGTGCTTTCCTCCTCTCTGGGCCACCACACACATGGTGGGCCAGGGCCAAGAGGACGCTGGCCACAGGACCACGGCACTTGGCTGTACAGCCCTCCCACCACCACCCGTTTGATGTCTCTGGGATGATCCTGTCCCTTAAACCTATTGTCACAGACACACCCTCTGTGTAGTATGCGGGGGGCTCCATTCAGAAGCAGCTCGGGCAAGCAGTCCATGCTGAAACCCTCGAGGTCCTCCACCCAGCCCAGGCTTGGCGTTTGCAGAGGTGACCTAGCCACCCACGCACACCGTGTCCCGGGACTATAATCTGTCCTCAGGGCCAGCCTTCTGTCCCCTCAGGAGCGCCCACGACAACCGCAAATGTCTCTAGAAGCATCAGACCCCTGAGGCGTAGCTTCAGGACCCGCTCAGCTCCAGAGTGAGCCCAGGTGTGGAGCAGAGCAGGTCCAAGACCAGGAGGGAAGACCAGGAGGGCAGAGGCCTGGTGATGGTGGCCACAGGGAGGGGCCCTGGAGAGTCAGGACCCTGAGAGTGGAGGGGCGGGGTCGCCGGCAAGGACTAGCCTCTTAGACACTGCTGAAAAGGAGGCTGTCTTGTGTCTCTTGGCTTTTCTGTAAGTACCTGGGAATCTGCTAGGACCCTCACAGGGTCTCACTCGGGTCTAAGCTCTTGAGGACCAGGACAGCATCCTTGGCCGTGATGTACTCAGCACAGACCACAGGGCATCTGCTGAGTAAATGCACAACTTGCCACAATTATAAGAGTCAAATAGAATCACTGAAAA
The DNA here is from genome assembly GCF_005190385.1 of Monodon monoceros. Classification (NCBI taxonomy): domain Eukaryota; kingdom Metazoa; phylum Chordata; class Mammalia; order Artiodactyla; family Monodontidae; genus Monodon; species Monodon monoceros. The sequence continues at coordinate 85,993,096 of NW_021703769.1, forward strand.
TCACCAAAAGCTATGCAAAAGTGGGTGCATCACGCAGTAAGTAAATCTCCTTGTACCTGAACTTTGCATAACTGCAGGTATAAAAACTGCAAGAATTTGACGGAATAAGAAATGAAGGTTTACCCATCCCAGGGCAGAACCCCGCTGGTGGCCATGACTCTGGGTAAAGGTCTAACAGTTGGCTCTCAGGAACAAAAACATATGCATGTACATATATGTACAAGCCTATTGTAAATTCTAGTAAAGTGTCTGGAGCACATAGTTTACAAGTAATTTAAAAAATACACAATACTCTTCATTGTAATTTCCAACCAATTGATTCTCACAGAATACTTCTGTTGATTTTTGGCGAACTCTCATCTCTACAGGTAACCTAGGCCTGTAATCGATCAGCGAGGGTCCTTCCCACGCCCACGTTGGTGGATTTTTTTTTTTTCATTAACGGATAAGACAAAAATGAAGTCACAAAACTCAGTCTGACCCTCGTTTGTCAACGACTTCTTGGCTGAACTGGATTATAGTTTTCTCATACTTAAAGAATATTTCCTCCATTTTCTTGTGCTGCTCACACTGTATTGGCTTCAACACGGTATTAAGTTTAATCTGCACTGTTAACGTTTTCTCTGTCCTTTTATTGAGTCAAGACACTCTGCAAAGCAATAAATCAAGTGCTGATTTGCAGGTATGCCCACATCTGGGGTGTAAACATTCCTGCTACGACCTAGTTCAAGCCACACCTCACAGGACTGACACAGAGTGGGAGCAATGGTCAGTGGTAATTGTGGGTGGAACTAGGAAAGGGGAGACACAGTGTGTGGGGTGTCTTAGGCACACACACTGTGCACCCGATACCAAGACCAGGGATTTAATTACAGTTACAGAACAAAAGGCGTATGTATCAGCTTCACAAATAAAAATAACCATTTGATAGGAGCTGGGAGATGAAAGGGGGAGGGAGAGGCAAAGGGGCAGGCAGGGCACCCAGCTCACCTTGCAGGACTAGAAAGAGGCCTGCGCATATTGGCTTAAACCAGCTTCCGAGGCTGCTGCTGAGTTCTCTCCTCTCGGGAGCAGAGTGCCAGGAACGGGCACCTGGCTGTCTGCTGCCCTGCGATCTCTTTTGTCTGGTTCCTGGCTGCTCCCTCTGGGCCCCGGGGGTCCCCTCATCTGTTAGTCTCCTCTCCACTCCTCTTTGCTGAGCCCCTCTTACAACACAGCACTCTAAAATAGCTTTTCTTTATTAAAATCCATTTACTCTAAAGCTCTTAGGCAGCATTATGAATACTGGTTTTAAACATTAGCCAGAGGATTACAGATAAAATAGAAACTATTTCTCAAAGAAATTTCCTCTAAAAATATACCAGTTTCTGCTCTCACCTTATTTTACGGAAGCGCATCAGAGGGAATGCTGGACCTGTGTCCAGGTGAAGGTCACTTATGCCTCTTCATGTTATTCCCAGGAATTACTCAAGAACAGATGAAAAGAAAATAGAGGGGAGTTGTCTAAAAAGAGATGTCCATGGAAACAGGTCTTCCCAGGCAGGGAAGGAGAGTTTTCTGCATAAATAATTCAAATAAACCGGGACAAAAGCTGCACCGACCCTGCGGGGCTCAGGACCCTGCCGTCTGGCTGGGTGTTACTGCCCACGGAGCTTGAAAAGCCTGTACCGAAGAGTTCCGGGAGCTGTTCCATTTGCCTGTCATTCTTCCCTTGAGCTCTGAAAGGTTTTCTCTCCCAAAATTCAGTTAGTCGTTCTGGAAGAAGCTGCGGAGACAGCCCGACTGACTGGGCTACTTAACTCCGTTCAAGTTACCGAAGATGAACAGATCGCTTTAGTGTCACGGGTATTTGATTTCATTCTCCATTTGCAACAGTGAAAATTGCATGATGGCATGGTAAAATACCCCCAAATTATAATTAATTCTAATTAGCCAACAAAATCTTAGTGCACTAAAATCTTCATTAACCAGAACTGAAACAGCTAGAACTGCCATGCTGTATTCCATTTATTTATAAGAGAGAGACAGATCAAGTAGAAATACAATCTAAAACCAAATTATAATACAAATTTCAGGCAACATTCTGGGATTGGTCTAGCACTGCCCTCACCTGTAATGCAGGCCACATTCAAATTTGCCCATAGGGACCATGCCTTGGTTGACCCCTCCATCTGTCCTGCCAGCCCCAAGTCCCCTCGCCCCTCCACACCCTGGGGGCGTCAGGTCCTCCCCTCTTCTTCCTGGAGGCCTTCCTCCCAGCCTACATTTCTGCCTGGGCCCAGCCACTCGTGCTCATTTCAAACGCTGGGCTGCAGGCTTAGCTGACATTCCTTCCTTGACCTTTGTTTTCACCGCCTTTCAAGAATACATCACTCTTGCCTATGAGAGTTTAGGACAGGACATACCTTCCATCCACCCCCATCCCAATATCCATGGACCTCACTGCTACAGCCCCCAAACCTCAAGAAACATAACTCAAGGGGTGTGGGGAGAGGTGAGTGGGTGGGCTGTCTGGGAGCTAAGGGGCACCTCCCAGGTGGGCAAAGCATGAACAGGAAAGGCCTCTGTGACCCCACCTGGCCCACCTCACACGCAAAGGGGAAAGGAGGCATCCCTCTCACCCCTCAGCCCAGACTGCATGGAGCTTGTTTGGCTATGGCAGCCCCTCTCTCCCCATTACTGGGCAGGTTAACTTCACGTGGAGGGGGTGACACCACCCATCTCAAAGTGGAAATGACCCCCAGAATCCCTTCTGGTGCGAAGACCTTCAGCGAACTGTCCAGGCCGGGGACACCCACTCCTGTCTCTGAGGCGTCTCAGCCTATTTCCCAGGGGCTCCTTCCCCCAACTCTTCCCTGGTCTCCTGACCCCACACTCCCTTTGACCCCCAGCACTCCCTGCAGAGCCCTGGGCTGGACAAGGGGCGCAGTCCTGGCAGCCTAGGTCCCCGCGGAGAAAGGAACCCCCCCCCCCCCCCACTCCCGACCTCCAAACAAAGCAAAAAAAATCTAACAAGGAAGCGAGGACCTTAGTTGGTCGCGGGCCTTTAGAACCCAAACGGAGCTAAGACGGACAGCAGAACCGAGGCCATTAGGACATGTTAAAGTGATGACCGTCCCTTCTTGATCATTAATATACACTTAGAAAATCGTAATTCCCATGACGTCCCTGTTAGAGAAAACCTTAGGCTGAAGATGAAAAACGACATTTTGTGTCCCTGTGGGCGATAACCCGCACTTAGAAGCTTAAAGCCGGCTGGGAATTGCGAGGGGCCCCGCGCAGGCGCAGAGCTGAGCGCCGGATCACCACACGTCTTCGCTGCCAGGGGAGGTGAGGGTTCGGTGAGAGAGGAGAGGTGGTAGAGGACATTCGGGAGGTAAGGGTCAAGATGATGGTCAGACGAGCTGAGGGGTGGGCCTTCTGCCGGCTGGAAACCCGAGTAGAGCGTATGCCTTCGAACTGGGCAGTCCGAGAAGGCCTCGACCGGAGCAGCCGGGACCATACGAGGACTCGCAGGCGCCTGAGTGGCGACGAAGACGGCGCTGCGCAGGCGCGGTGTGATCATCGGGCCCGCGCAGGCGCAGTCTGGCGGCGGCCCCTGAGCACGCGCGGAGTGGACGCCCGTGGTTGGCAGGCGGGTTGAACAGTCCCGTCTACTGTGTCAGGTGTGTCTCGCCCGTCTCTGTCGCCTGTCATGCTTTCCGCAGGGGCGTTTGTGGTGTGCGGCCGCCGCCATGTAGGAGCCTCCGCAGGGAGCCGGCCCTGCCTTTCACGCGCGCGGCTCAGGCCTGCTCTCCCCTCGGCGCGCATCGGGGCGACGCACTCTGCTCTTCTAGCCCGCGCCGGCCGGTGACGCCATCGGAAGGCGACCGGAAGAGCCGGCGCCGCGTGTCCGTCAGACTATGGCTCCGCGTCACCTCCGCCCCTCCCCTCTTCCTGTGTCCCCTCTCCGTATCCCGTCCCTTTTTCCCTTTTCTGACTGCAAAGTGGGCCTCTTTAACCTGGTTCTGGGCCCCGTGGGGAAGAATGAGAAGCAGAGTAGGAGGCGAGGGAGCAAGGAGCGAAGGAAGGTCGTCCCTGCAGATTGTCTGCAATCAGGCCACACTTTGGTTGGAGCAGGTGCACGGATGAATTTGTCTCTTTCAAGTAAACAGGTGTTTAGTAACGGTTTCACATTTATATTTAGTATGTTGTCATCACTGCTAAGAGTAGAGACCTCCCTGGCCAGCAAGGGGACCACCCAGGATGACCCATCTTCCAGGGGCTCGGCCCTGGGTGCCCTGTGGGAGAGCTGGGGCCAGGCAGGCTTCTCCTGGGGTCTTGCAAGGAGGGGTTGGGGAGGGTGTGTGCCTGGCCTCTGCCCTCACCTCCCTCTTCTCCCAGCCTGCCTTAGCTAAGGTCCTCCAGCTCAGATGTTACTGTGTAGATTTAGCCTCTCCGACTTCTTCCTGTTTTTTAGTCACTCGTGACCTCGTGCACCAAGAGGAAGGTGTCCTGGAGCTGCATCCTTCCTGCGTGGGCCATGGGGGCGTGAGTGCGAGGAGTGGGTAAGACTATGGGCATTCGTGCAAAATAAATGTGTTGAAATGTTAGCTGTGTGTGTTCACTTTATGTTTTGCCTTTTACCCTCATTTCAAGCCTATGGTTTATGTAAGTCATTGTTCCAAGGATTTTAGTTTGCTTTAAATCAGAATTACTCTGAAGTTAATACGTAAGCAGATTCTCATGAAAGAAAAAAAACTAGGTGGGGAAGGGGATGCAAGGAGAGTGCTTACGAGAAGTTCTGATCTAAAAATAATCCAGAACGACCATTTCTTGCCACCTCCCCAGGGTAATTGATACATATTGTGGGGGAGTTGCTTTGAGGCTATACCAGCATCCTGTTTCTCCTCAGATTTTTGCCCAATTTCTGGAAATAGTTATTACAGGGTTGTTTGCCTAATGGTGATATTCTATTTCCCTCATTCCTTCCTTTTTTATTTATTTATTTTTGGCTGTTCCTGGAGGCATGCAGGATCTTAGTTCCTTAACCAGGGATTGAACCCGTGTCCCCTGCATTGGGAGCTTGGAGTCTTAACCACTGGACTGCCAGGGAAGTGCCCCCTTCCTCATATTTTTTAAAAAATATTTATTTATTTGGTTGAGCAGGGTCTTAGTTGTGGCTTGCCAGCTCCTTAGTTGTGGCATGCGAACTCTTAGTTGCAGCATACATGTGGAATCTAGTTCCCTGACCAGGGATTGAACCTGGGCCTCCTGCATTGGGAGCGTGGAGTCCTAACCACTTTGCCACCAGGGAAGCCGCTTCCTCATTGGTTAATAACATTTTTTTCTGTAGGAAAAGACTTTCTTCTGCCACATTTATTTATTTGGATATTTATATGAGTATGGACTGAGATCTTTTGGTCTATGGGAGATTAGCCAATACTGTCATTATTAATTAATGGCACACTCATTATATTAATAAGTAAAGATTACTTTTTCCTCAAATCATTCCAGCTCTGGCCATTAGGAGCCCTTGATATCAGACTCCTTGATATTTACTCCGTGAAGTCCTCAAGGATGTCCTTCTTTCCAACATCCTGTTTGCACCTGGAGATGTGGGGTCAGTTTGCAAGGAAAATGAAGTCGTTCAGACAGCTGGTCCCTGGAGAGACGATTTACTGCATAAATGGCGAAATCGAAGGATGAACACTGATGGTGGCAGTGATGGTAATGCGGCCATTTGTTGGGTGTATTGGGTAGTGGGTGAAGCATTTGGGACACATTATTTTATCAAACCCTCATCGTAAAGCTAAGCCTCACCTTCGCTATCCTGGTTTTACCCAGGAGGAGGTTGAGTCTGGGAGCCTCAGGGCCTGAGCTGGGTTCACGCTGCGTAAGAAGAGGAGGGAGGGGTTACAGGGAGCCCGTCCTTCTCCATTTCCTGGGCATCCACGCTTGGAGGGAATCCCCACCAGGCAGAGCAGTGCTGCGCTTGCCTGCGTCCTTTGCGACGGCTCCATCCTTGCAGGGCAGCTGATAAAAAGGGTCCTTTCTGGGGCTTCCCTGGTGGCGCAGTGGTTGAGAGTCCGCCTGCCAATGCAGGGGACGCGGGTTTGTGCCCCTGTCTGGGAAGATCCCACATGCCACGGAGCGGCTGGGCCCGTGAGCCATGGCCACTGAGCCTGCGCGTCCGGAGCCTGTGCTCCGCAACGGGAGAGGCCACAACAGTGAGAGGCCCGCGTACCACAAAAAAAAAAAAAAAAATTGCCCTTTCTGTGTGCACGTGGGCACATGTTACACCCATTCCCAGTGGAGCTCCAGGGGCTGAAAATAACCACGTGTTTTCTGTTTTATCTAGAAAAGAGGAAATGTGCAGTGTTATTTCGCAACATTTACTATTTTGGAAAACTTGAATTTTGTCCGCATGTATTTTTAAAATGTCTTTGGAGCTGTCCTTGGAGGAAAAGACATGATGCAGATTTCACCAAAGGTCCGTCTGCTTTGTTGTCCACATCTTCAGGAAACAGCTCCATGGAGAAGGGGAACCATCCCTCAACACACATGGCCAAGGGATGGACGTGCAAGCAACCCCCCAGATCAGGTCACGGGGGTCATAGGAGGAAAGCCAGCTCTCAAGGGGCCCTGGGACCTCGCAGCCCAGGCCAGAGGGGAGAAGGGACCTGCCCAGGGTCCCTTGGCATGGCCTGTTCTGTGTACAAGGGGAGGCGTGCTGCCCCACGGCCACCGGCTGCCTGCAAGAGAGCCAGGCTTCATGGTCCAGGCTCAGCATCGGACCTTCCCCTGACCCCCCTTGGGCTTTGTGCGGCCTTTGTTTCTTGAGGCTTGTTTGCTCCTATGTGAGCCAGTACCGCTGAGACGCTGTCCCGGTTGTTTTTAAGGCTCCCCTGTAGGAGGCTGCCAGGCTGATGGTCACGGGCTGGTGATACCTGTGCAGCTCCCCGCCCTTCCTTCTCACTGAGACTCGGGAAGTTAAGAAATATGGAAAGAACAAACAAACAAAGTAAAGGAGACACAAGTCGCCCACAGCACAGGAAGCTGGGAACGTGGGTGTGTAATCACTGAGACCATAGGGATATTTCTGGCGAGCCAAGGGCAGAAGGACTATGGGCAGGTGTGGGTATGGCCGCACCTGCAAGAGCGCCCTTCCTACCCAGGCCCTCTTGCATGTGCAGACTTGAGCAGAGGCACCGGGATGGGGCTGGGAGGTAAGCGTTAGAATATGTGGAAAGAACAGAGAACACAAATATGTGGAAAGAACACGTTTCCTATAGGTATTCAGTGGTAATTTGAAAATGTAACAGACAAGCTGAGACCTGATCTCAATAGGACAAGCTAGGAACAAAGTCATCCAGGAAGGCAGAGGCTTAATGTGAGAAAGCTCAGTGTCACTGAGGTTATAAAAATGGTGTGACAGGGCTTCCCTGGTGGCGCAGTGGTTGAGAGTCCGCCTGCCGATGCAGGGGACACGGGTTCGTGCCCCTGTCCGGGAAGATCCCACATGCCGCGGAGAGGCTGGGCCGGTGAGCCATGGCCGCTGAGCCTGTGCGTCTGGAGCCTGTGCTCCTCGATGGGAGGGGCAAAAAAAGTGGGGGGCCCCAAAAAGAAAAAAAAAAAAAAAAAAAAAAAAAAAAATGGTGTGACCAAGGCAGAGACAACTGTGCCCTGGAGAGCAGATTAATTCTTCTGGGTTTTAAGGACTCAGGATAAGTCAAAGCAAAAATATATCTGGATCTTTCTAAACCCACTGT
>NW_021703769.1:86000946-86011892 GCF_005190385.1 Monodon monoceros
CCCCCCCACCCCACCCACCCCACCCCGCCCAAGACGGAGGTTCTCTTGTTCTGTGGACGGCCCCTGGTCGTCCAGTCCCTGCCTGACCTACACCCACTCACATGACTGACTTTCCCTTTTCATCCTAGAGCCTAGTCAGTAAAATGCCTACATGCTTGCCCCTGGTCCCCCCAGCTAGTGACTTCTAATCCTTAGAGCTAAACATCTCCACCATGGTAGCTTATCACAGGGACAGGGAGGGCCGTGCTCCTCTACTGGTTTCCCTGGTAACTCAACTGGTGAGCCAGCCTGACGTCAATTCCCCCTGTAACTGGTAACGCCCCCTTCCTCCAGGAGGGAAGACAGTCCCCACCTTGCTTCAGGCGCATAAGGTCCCTGTCCATTAAGCCACTGATGTCTCTGCCGCTGACTCCAGGCTCTCTGGTCTTGAGGCTGGGCAAGGACATGGCTCGTAGGCCTGCAGGGGGCAGCCCACCACCTACTAATGTGATTCAAAAGCTCATCTGGAAGGATAGGTGGACAGGAAGAACCCCAGTGTTTTAACCGAAGAGTGTCAAGTACAGAGACCCTTTATCAGATACTAAACTGGCACACGTGCCCGCTGTGGGAGTCCAGACAGGACTGAGCTCTTCTGACTCCAGAGGATCCGTGGCTCAGGAACCCGCGCTGGATCCTTGGCAGGGCTGCATGGTGCTGACGGTTAGAATGACGGAGTGAAGCAGGGTTATCACTCCGTCGCTTCCTGGCATGATTTTGACATAGCAGGGTCCTGGTTTGCAGGGAAAATGTGGGGATTATGGAGCCATCTCATCAGCAACACACTTTCACAGCAGATAGGAAAACACCCTCACACTGTACTTATACTCCGTGGGTTTGAGATTGTGACACACACAGCCTTTGAAGTAAGCACACAGGCTCTTTGGCCCAGCAGTTCTACTTTGGGAATCTATCCTCGCAAAATAATGAGTGACCCCAGCCAAGCTACGTGCAGAAAGATGTTTACTTCTATATAGAACATCAGAAACAATGTAAGTACCTACCAGTCCGGAGATACATTACGATACAATCATGTGGTGAAATATCATATTGTGTTGAGTTGTGTTTGTGGCAGTGGAGTATTTCTGAGGTATAATTTCATGGGGGTAAGCTTACAGAGTAGTACGTACAGGAAAAATAGTACAGCTCAAAAAAAATGCACAGAAAAACCTGGAAGGCAGGGAGGTTTAGGAAAGGAGGCTGCCTTTGTGTGAAAGTATGTCATGTGGGAGAGGGAGGAGAGGAGGGAGGGAGGAAGGGTTCCAGCAAATACAGGGAAGGAGCTTGTGGAAGACAGGGGACCCTCCCCGCCCTTTAACCCCTTCCTGACATTTCTGTCCCGCGGCTTGGCCTTCGCTTAGGTTACCAGCCCCAGGATTATAGCTCAAGTTCAGGAGCCCAGTGGCCTTTGGACTCCCTAAGCTGGACCGAGCCTGGCAGATTTCCAGGGCAGCTGGGTTGCCAGTGGGGCTCTCAGGGCAGTTCCCCAGGCTGGGCCACAGGCTCCACTACTCTCCTCGCCCGCTCCTTCCCCACGCAGTCCTCCCAGGAAGGACAGTCGTTCTCCTCCAGACCCCTCCGTTGTCCTGTCCTCAGCGGGGACCCCATCACCCTGTGGAAGGGAGGTCCTTGCAGCCCAGAAGCAGGCCCAGCCCTCAGGGTGCCCCGGCCACAGTGGGCTCTGTCTGGGAAGGAAGTTCCACCCACAGTCAGGCCCAGATAGTGGCCAGGGCAGGGCCATGCTGACAGCATGGTGGACAGTGTCTTATGTCACCGGGCCTGCACGTCTTGGGTCTTGCCTGCGCCAGCCGGTCGTTTGCCGGGAACTGGAGACGCACAGGTTCTGAAATGAGACGGCGGTTGTCACCTCCATTATGTTCTAACCCCAGGATGTCTTGGCAGAGATTGTACTTGAAGGCTGGTATACCAGGAAATCAACCTATTCTCCGGGGGCTGTGCTGCTTCTACTTGGGGTCTCTGGGTCTGGTGTGTGTGATGGGGGCACCTGACGGAGGGTTCCAGGTGCAAGAGAAGCAGCCCCACCAAGTGTCTTGCCGCAGCCCGGTGGTGCCTGTGAGCCTGGGCTCGGAACCTGGCAGTCACTCAACCTCTCGGTGCCTTGGTGTTTCCGTCTCTGAAATGGATATGATAACAGCAGCTATTTCATAGACCTTTTATGAGATATTAGTAACGAACACACGTAGAAACACCTAGAACACAGGGTGGCGTGTGGGAAACACTCCAACGTGTCAGCTTGCTGTAAAGACCAGTCATCTGTCCTGACGGTAGAAGCAGGCAGCAGTCTGCCCCTAGTGGCCTGGGGTCACCAGGAGGGCCGGTGAAGGACTCAGGGCTGGAGCTGTGCCATTGCCCATCGATGACACGGCCGCCCTCCAACTGGTCAGTCTGTAAACGACAGGCAGTGAGCAGGGTCCAGGGTCATCCCCCAAGGATTCAGTAGGCACGACCTGCCCTGTGCACCCAGTGCCCCTGTCAGTGGATCTGAGCCACCCCACCCCTGGGAGATGAGGGAGCTGGGCTGTCACCTGAGTGTCTGCAGCTGAGGGTGGACTGACACATTCCAGGACACGGAGCTGGGGCCCAGCCCGTGGCTGCTCACTTGGATGGCGTTCCCTGAACCCCATCTGGGAGCAAGGATGGGGTGGAGCCACAGTCCTCATAAGATTGTTTCCCCTTCCTTGGATTTATGAGCCAAGCAGTGGGGTTGGAATGTGTATGATGGTGGCAAATCTGAGGGGCCTCTGGGCTCCCATGAGAGGGCAGACCCGGTAGCCTACCTCCTCCCGACAGAAGTTTCAGAGTGGACACCTGCGTCTCCCGCAGCATGGACGGGACCCAGAGAGGGCGCACTTCCTTGTCAGTTCTGAGACTGGGGCATGTTGGACAGGGGTCTCCCACACACGCCAGGCAGCTCTCAAGAGACACGGGCAGGCCACAGCCAAAGGGAAAGGCAGATGCTTCGATGCATGCGTCGGAACAGAGGGAACAAACCACTGGCAGGCTCAGCACGAACATACGTACGCACCTCAGGGAGGTGAGAATTAAAACTCCAGGGTTTAACACCAGCGTGAGCCGAGTCACGGCAAGGGTGTGGGGCACCAGGAGCCCTCCCGTCCCGTGGGTGGGAGGGTACACGCGTAAGGTCCTAGAGCCTCTGGGCAGCCACTCAGATGTCTCTCCCAAGGCCGAGCGCACACTGACTTTGGGACCAGCGAATCCAGAGGTGTCAGTTGCCCCTCGACAGCAGAACGAAGTCACATACAACGTGGGGACAACCGGTGTGAATGCATCTCAGAAATGCCAGTTCAGTGGAGGAAGCAGGGTGCCCACAGCACAACCAGTACAGACAGGCGAATGCACCCATGATGGCGGGAGCGTGGCTAGTAGTCATTCTTGGGGACTGGTGACTAAGGCATTTGGGAGCCTTCTAAGGTACTTGGAACGTTTTATGTCTTGGTCTGGGTGTGGATTGCACATGCGTTCCGTTTATGAAGCCGTACTCTGAGCATATCCTCACTTTATTAGCGCGACACTCGAGAAACAAAAGCGCCCTGACCAAGGGGCTGCAGTCGTGTCCCACGTGAGGCGCCTGTATGGCCTCGGACAACCCTTCCCATGTGGGCCTCAGTTTTCACGACTGTGGAGCAAGGGGCTGGACGCAGCTGAGGAGACCTGAGCCGTGTCCACAGGCATTTTCACACTGACCTTGACGTCAGGGCTCCCGTGACCCCTGGCCGCAGGGCTCAGGGTTGGGAAATCGCACGGTGACTCACTTCCCTCAGCTCATCCAGAGCCAGCCAGGGCCTGATCTCACTTTTTCCACTTGGAGGGAGCAGCAGGGGGAGGGGCCTCTGAGTGTGGTGGGCAGGTGGGTGTGGGGGGGGGCATCCACCAGCCCTGCTAGCTGCCCCACCCGACCCTCACTCGGGACCCTGGGGATGCAGGTGCAGGGCCGTCTGTGCCCAGGACTCCCACTCTCCTTCGGGCCCCTCCCTGCAGCTGGAATGGTCTTCTGGCCTCTGCGGAAACTTGTTATCGTGATGGTTCAGAAAATCTGAGCAATTGATTAACACTCAGATCGTGAAAATTGTGATGGTTCAATGCTTTCTGTATGTCAGGCTGTGCTAGAGACTGTAGCCTTCAACACATCTGCATGCTGGGGGCTGGCCCAGGGGTGGAGAGTTGATAACATCTTTTACAGGAGAGTAAACTGAGGTCACTTGCTCAGGCCCCCAGGGTGGTCCCAGTGACCACAGCAATCTGCAACATCACACACTAGGTGCCTGCTGATTCTTTCCTTTTTGCATTTTCATTGTATTTAATCTTCGTTCATCCCTTTATTTGTTTACTTATTTTAAACAGCTTTATTGAGTTATAATTCACAGACCACACAATGCACCCATTTAAAGGATCACCTCAATGGTCTTGGTTTATTCTTGGATAAGAGCAACCATCACGTGGTTTCCATCACCACAAAGAGCAACCTATACCCTTTAGCTAATGCCCCCCCCCCACCCCACCATGGTCAGGTTTGACTATAAAGGTTGGCGTGGTTGGCGATGTCTAGCAAGATCCCCTTCTGGCTCGGCACAGTGACCCGCGGCCCAAGTTTCCCCTGCTCGTGGCTCCTGCTTGGGCTGTGCTCTGTGCTGTGCGTCTGCCCAGCTCTGTCACAGAACAGCCGCTTAGGGGCAGGAGCGTGGGACCCGGCCTCCTCCAAGTGGCCCAGACCTGCCTGTACCTTAGAATCTCCCTGGAGTTACTGAAAACATGAATATAAAATAGGAAACAAATGGATATGCCTCATCTTAACCATTGGAAAATCACCTGGCCTAAATACCCAAGATCACAGCACAGTTTGCCCTAAAATCTCCCATGATGGGCGTGGATGCTTGACCCAGCCTGGGACCCCATGGACTACACCCCACGGACTACCCCATGATGGGCCATATTAAAATAGTTCATATGGCCCAACGTGAGTGAACACCGGGCTCTCAAATTTGAGGCGCATTAAGCTAGTGAGGGAGCAGTTATTCCCAAGCTTCTCCGTTCATCAGCCTCTTTTGGTCTGTTCTGAAATCTGGGTCATTGGTTCTGTGAGCCCATTCCAGCCGCAGAGGCCCTTGGCCCTGGGGATACCCTGGGAGGTGTTCACTGACAGCTGCTCCAGCCCTGTTTGAACCAGTCATGGCTCAGATCTGCCTCAACCCTTCTTTCATTGTAGTGGTATTATTTTGAATAAACAGATTTATTTCTCAATCTGGGAGAAATCACTGCATTTGGCCAAAACAGACATGTTTTATGTTTTTTAAAATCAGCTCTACTCTGCTCAAAAAATAAAGAAAAGATGGGCAAAGACAGTCTTGGCTGTTTAGGTGACACCAAGGGAACTCCAGCAAGAAGCCCAGGGACCGAGGGCTGATCCAGTGCCAGGAAGGTCATTTCTGAGCAGGTCACAGGGTGATGAGTCAAGGAGCAGAGCTGCAATGAGTCAAGGTCACAGCTCAGAAACTCGTCAGACACCAGCTGCTGCAGGTCCTGGGCCCCCCATGAGAAGCACGGCGTGGGGATGGGAGTGGGGAGGGGGCCGCAGGGCTGCGTCTTCCAGAGTGTGCCTCGGTGCCCTGGACATTCTTAGTCCTGGATGCTTCCCTAAGCAAGTGACACCCTTCCTCCCTGCACAGGGGATCGCTGAATTCCAAACATTCCTCCGTCTTGGACCCTCAATTACTGCCTCTTGCGTGGCTGTGTGTTAGCTGGACCCGCTCTCACACTTTGTGCTAAGCTGGAAAGAATGGACCAGATTTTGTTCATGAGAGTTTTCTTGGATCCTGGGGAATTCTAGGCAAAAGTTTGGCATCAACACTTGGATACTCCTCTCTAGCCATACTGAGTTCCCGATGGCTCCCCAGACCCCACGCCTCTCCATCTGCAGAGACAAAGTGCACCTCCCAGCCGTGTTGTGACACTAAGCTGTTCACACCAGCACCTTTAGCCAGAAGAAATCTCGTCTCTCCTCCCAAACTCCAGAGCACAGTTTCTCCATCCCTTGAAGGTCAGAGCTATGCTCCTGAGCCTGTGGCCATTTAGGGCCAGAGCTTCTCTTTCTGATGACCATGTTCTGTGGGCCCCTAGGGTCTGGCACGGATGTGTGTGCCCATTTGGGCGTGTGGAAATGAACACGCCCAGGTGTGAGCAGCCAACACACATGTGAACTTTTGACCACATGAGAACACCTGTCACCCAGGTATTACATGACCTCACGATGACATTACATAGGTGGATAAATAGGCTCAGTGACCTTGCTCGGGGTCACAGCGAGGATGGAGCCAGGATTTAAGTCCAGGTCTGTCTGACACCAAAGCGCAGATTTGTGACTATAGCTTTCTACTGCCTCCCCATGCGCACTGGCCCCTCAGCCTGATGCCCAGGGCCCAGAGAATGAATGACTGGGCTCCTACCTCAAGGAACTTACTTTTTGGAAGAGACTGACATGAAACCACCAATCCCTAGATAAAGTGGAAGGAGCAGTGATAAGTGTATGTCAAGGGTCGCTATGTCTGCATGTTTGTGTCCCCCCAATTCACGTGTTAAATCCTAACACCCAACGTGACAGTGTCAGGAAGTGGGGCTCTTGGGGGTGACTGGGTCATAAGGGTAGAGCCCTCAAGAATGGAATTATGTCCCTGTAAGAGCTTCCTTGCTCCTTCCACCAGGTGAAGACAGAGTGGGAAGGAGCTGGCATGAACCAGGAAGGCTCACCACCAGTTTGGTCTGGGCTTCCAGCCTCCAGACTGTGAGCAATGAGTGTCCACGATTTGTAACCACCAGGTATGGTGTTTGGTTATGGCAGCCAGAGCTGACTAAGACAAGGGCAGTATAGGAGCAGAGGGAGGGCCCCAGCTCAAACTGGGGGGGCCAGGCAGGCTGCCTGGGGAGTGGACATTGAGATGGGTCTTGAGCTGAAAGAAGTCCAGGTGGATGAGGATATTTGGGTGGCTTTAGGCAGAGACAATAGGGTGGGTAAGGTCTGGAGCAGCCTGTGAGTACAGGAATTCAGGGACCTCTGCGTGATTCCACGTGGTACATGGGGCTGGAGGAAGCAGGAAGAACTCTTGAGCTGGGAACTGAGTAGAGGGGCTGGGAGTCAGGTGGGCAGATTGTCAACCAGAGAATCCTCTGAGTGTGGTGGGGAACTGGGACTGGCGAATCCATTGGAAGCAACTGCAGCGGCTCAGTTGAGGGCAGGAGCAGGGCCAGAGAGTGGCCATGGAGATGGAGAGGGGTGGACAAGTCAGGGGATTACTGAGAGAGAGACTCTTCGGATGATGGGGGTGGGTAGGGGGGAGAGAAGGAGGTTTGCTTTAGGAAGGAAGGGAGATGGCTGGTGGAAAAGAGCAGGTTGCTGTGTGGGAACGGGAATCTGAAAATGGAATCATTTGCGAGAGGTCCTCTCTCTCCCTCCCTTCTCTTGTACCATCTAGCCCCAGCCCTCCTCTGGCAAACCTCAGGGCTCCGAAGGGTTCCCCTCTCCCTACACTGCAGTGCGCCCTCTGTTAAGATAGTGATCTGTTTCTGAAGTCCGTTGTAGTGAAGCCATCGTGACCTTTGAAACAGATGAAATGTATACTTATTCCAAGTGTGGCTCAAAGGATGTGACGTTTGTGCACAAGGCAGTTCTAAAAGTGGATGTGTAATTGCTGGTTCTCCTTCCTGTGATGATTTTGCAAGATCACGAACACTCACCCCTCACAGAAAACACCTAGAAAATCTGCACAAAATGCAAAAACGTGCTGCTTGAAGGCATCAGGGACTGAGCGGCAGCTGCAGACAAATTCTGGGTGGGGCTGTATGAAGAGCATTCTGTGGCTTCTAGTCTGGGGCTGGTGCAAGTGGGCGGTGCATGGGGGGAAGAGTGCTCTGGGGAAAACGAGGTTAGGGTTAGGGTACGGGTTAGGGTACGGGTTAGGGTCAGGGTACAGGTTAGGGTTAGGGTTTAGGGTGAGGGTTAGGGTTAGGGTATGAGTTTAGGGCACGGTTTAGGGTTAGGGATAGGATAGGAACCCCTCATCAGATATATATATATATATTTTCCATTAAAAAAATTTTTTTTTAATGCCCGACATTGGAAGCTCTACATCTTGAGTTTTGGGTGGTTGTTTTATTTTGTTTCTTTTATCGGACTACAGTTTATCATCATCATTTAACATATTTCAAACACACACAACACGCAGTGTTGCATTGTACAGATGTACTGGAACTCGGTGTATAGTGGATAGCTATGGACACACACACACTTTTCCCCCCGTTATTGTGGTAAGTCACGCTGAAATCCATGTCATCGTGACCGCAAGTGCATTTTCCCCAGTGTCCGCCACACACCCATTTGTTGTCTTTGGACGTTGTCACGGTCTATGCAGAGATAGATTTTTATTTCCATTTGTATGGGTTTGAGCGTATCAGCCTTTCCTTTCCAGCTCCTGGGCTTTCCCTGTACATTCGAAAGACTTCCTCTGTTCCAAAGTATGGAATGAAAACCGACTCATGCATTGTTGTTCTTTGAGCACTTGCTTGGTTTCGGTTTGCCAGTCCACGGCTTCCCTCCTTCGCAGGAGCCAGGATCTCGCTCTTGCACTCTGGGCAGCCCTTGCTGGCCACCAGGCCCCGCCGGCGTCTCCGTGGAATTTTAACCACCTGCAAATCGCGTGGCTAGTGTGTCTCCTTGACGGCAGATGCCAGCCAATATCTTCCCAGCCTCCTCTCCCCGCCCCCGCTCCCCCTGTCTGCTGCCGGGGTCGGTCGTGCCGTGCTGTGCCATGCGAAACCGGGAGCTAAGTGCCACGAGGATGGCTCAGGGCCGGGGCGGACGCCCTCCACCCGCCCCGGGACAAGCTCTGGCTTTGGGGAGGCCAGTGCTGCGTCCTCGCTCCCGGGCGCTCGGGGTCTGTCCCGCTTACTTTCGCGCCGGTTGTCTGCCGCCCTGTGGCGGCCTCTTTTATATCGCCTCTTCCGTCTGGAGCTCTGGCGCCCTTGGCGATGGATGGGACGCGGCCTCCGAGCGTGAAGCGGAGTCCCGGGCGCCCGGCGAAGCTGGCGGGAGCTCTCCGGGTCACGCAGGGGCGTGGGCGCGTCATTCGCTCGCAGCGTTCTGGGCGCGCAGGCTCACTGGGGGTGGTCGCGCCGCGCTTCCGCCCGGACGTGCAGCCGCCTGGCCCGGCGTACCGGTACCCACCCGCGCCCCTGGGGCTGCATGAGCCACCCTGCGATGGCCCGGCGCTGCTGGGAGGAAAGGGAGGGCGTCCTGCACCCACGCAGACGCCCGTGGCGCGGGTGTTCTTTGCCGACCTTATTAATTTCCCCACTACCTCTACACTTTCTGCTCCTGAGGAGAAGGCCGACCGGTACGTGCTGAGGCCCGTGGAGTGTGGAATGGACGCAGTGGCGGGCACACTTGAGTCCCGGTGGTTGGATACTTTCTGATAGATTTTTCGGAGTCGCACGCAGGAGGTGGGGACCGCCCCTGGCCATGAGAGGTAACCTGGGTAGGGTGGCATGGGTCTGGGTGTTGTCCCTCTTGGGGCCCAGTCGTCGGAGGTGCGTCTGCAGAATTTTCCCCAAGTCGCCGTCGAGAGACATTGACGGACCGGTACCTGCCAACTTGGGCGAATTGGAGAGGGCATGCCCCGCCCACTCTGCCCCTCATTCCTGGCATTCCTCCCCCACGCCCCCCTTTGCTGCCACGCTGCCCTGAGATGGCCGTGAGAGCTCTGGGGCTGGCAGTGATGGGGTAGTGCTGGGGACCGGTGGCTGGACTGAGCTGCCGGGGGCCCCCCTGCAATTTGTGAATAGCCAGCCCCCATTGCTGGGTGTGGTAAGTTTTTCACCTAAAGTTTGCGTTCTTTTTGCTGCTAGAGAGGTGTGATTTTCTTTTGTGTGTGTTGCCAGGGACATTGGGCTTCTGGACGTGCATAGTGCTGTGGGTTTGACCACAACTTTGCACCTGGCTCTCCCCTTGCTTCTTGAGCTGCCTGCCTGGGCGTGTGCATCGGCTCTTAGGTGTGTGTCTAGCTGATCCAATCCTACATCATACTCCATCTCTGGCCCCTGGCAACCTGAGGGCCGTGAGGCCATGCAGTGTGGTCCTCTACTCTCATGTGGCTGTGATAACCTCATCTCACAGGTGTCAAGTCATGCGTGAGATGTAATATTCCCAGAATTGTCGGGAACTGTCACCTGAGAAGAGGTGGCTGGTGAGGCTGAAGCAGGCCCTGCTGGTGACGGTCTCCCTGGGTCTCCCCTTTGGGGATTCCATGCACATGGATTGGTGGTTATGTCATGCTCTCCAGGGCCGGGGCTAAGTTGAACAAGATGAGGGCTGGAAGTTCAAAGCAAATGGGGCCACTCTTGTCCTGCCCTTGGGGCCCTTGCCTCTCCCCCCCACCTACTGGTGGTGTGTGGAGCTCAGGAGTGACGACTCTATCCCGACCTTAGTCTCTTGTACTTTGCTTCAGGGCATCAGTGTGGCTATGGTCCTCTGATGCAACAGACGCTTTTTTCACCTTAGGAGGCATGCAGCAGACTGGTGGGATGGCTCTCCCCAGGGCACGGAGGGCCACTTGCAAGACCCATCCCACCACTCTGCTGCATGCCTCCTTGGTGTGTGAGCATGTGTCACCTACTCCCTGTGGTGCTTCTGGAGTTGTACAGGTTGTCCCTCAGGTGCTGAAAATCAAGGTTAGGGTTAGGGTGAGGGTTAGGGTTAGGGGTTAGGGTTAGGGTTAGGGGTTAGGGTTAGGGTTAGTTTTAGGGTTTAGGGTTAGGGGTTAGGGTTAGGGTTTAGGATTAGGGTTAGGGTTTAGGGTTAGGGTTAGGGTTAGGGTTGGGGTTGG
>NW_021703770.1:0-13167 GCF_005190385.1 Monodon monoceros
GGGGAAGGGGAAGGGGAAGGGAAGGGGAAGGGGAAGGGAAGGGGAAGGGAAGGGGAAGGGGAAGGGAGGGGAAGGGGAAGGGAGGGGAAGGGGAAGGGAAGGGGAAGGCAAGTCCTCCCCTACACAGGCCTCAGGTTCCCTTCCTGCCAACAGGACTCATTCCAACAGGGGTGATGCTGGCCCCCGGGCTTCCCAGGCCTGGGCTCCTTGAGGCTGGCTGCGAGCCCCACCTGTGGAGCCACCGCCCAAACCCGCAGTGCCCACAACGCACCTGTCCCTTGTCCACTAGCCCCCAAGGCTGCCCTTACCTCCAGGGAGCTCGCGGACAAGGTGGAGACGTTCTCATTCTTCGTCCCAGCCCCCGTGCTGGGCCCCGGGTGGGCAGCGGGCTCCCCAGGCTCCCCCAGGCTGGGGGGCGCTGACTCCAGGGTGGGGGGAGGGGGCAGGGGCTGCTGAGGGGGCGGGGGCGGCGGGGGCGGGGGCGGGGGGGGCTGGGTGGGGGGCGCCTCGGGGGGCTGGCGGGAGGGTGGGCTGCGGGCGGGGAGGCCGGCGTCGGGCGCCATGTTGAGGTGGATGAGGCGAGTCTGGGGCATCTGGTCGATGTGGATGCTGTACTTGGGCTCCTCCTGGGGCTTGGGCCGCAGCACGGCTGTAGCTGTGGGCAGGATCACGTAGCTCGTGTCCAGGGCCTTCTCCTGGGCTCGGCTCAGCTCCGAGTCCAGCTTCTTGAAGATGTCCCCATCGCCGACAAAGGACGACTTGGGCACCCTGTCCTTCTTGAGGGTCAGCGAGTGGTTGGGGAAGTCGGGCAGAGGGCCGCCCGGGCAGCGGGGCGAGCCGTGCAGGTGCAGCTTGGACACGTTGGCCGGCAGGCTGTTGAAGTTGGGGGGCGCCTTGGCGTGGGCTAGCTTCAGCTTCTCTTCCTCGGGCAGAGATGGTCGCTTGAGCGTGCCCGTGATGGTGGCTGTGCGGCAGGCTGCAATGTCTTTGTTCAGCACTGTAGGGACAGGCGAGGGGGGTTAGGGCGGCCGGAGGCGGAGGGGGCTCCGGGTCCCGCTGGGTCTGACCTCCTGGCGGATCTGGGCGCCCGCCCTGTGCTCGGTGCTGCAGCAGCTTCTCTGTCCTTTCAAACAAGGCTGGGACGCAGGGGCGCCTCTCTGTCCTCTCCACAAGAGGACAAATGACCTCCACCCACAGTAGCTGGGAAGGGCAAGTGAGAGGCGGCCCGGGCCGCCTGGAAGTGTAGGGACCCAGCCCCTCACTGCGGGCGGGACAGCTGTTCCCGGGGGCCCAGCCTCTCTTCTGTTCAGCAGTGGGAACCAGGCTGCCTGGACCTCCGACCTGGGCTCAGGCTTGCCAACCGCCCGGCTCGCCCCTGCCAGTCAGTGCAGCCTCCACTGGCCCACAGAGGGCCCAGAGCTGCAGTCCACAGCCCACTAGGGGCTGATCCTCTGGAAACCCTCTCCACGCTGGCACTGCTGGGTGGACAGGCCCCCACGTCACACCCTCGCCCGGCCTCCAGAGCTCACCAGCTGCTCCCCGCGGCCCACCTACTCAGCACACACCCTCCGAGCTGCCCAGGCCGCTGGTCACTTGCCCGCCCTGGTCCTCCTCCTCCACCTCCCCGATGGCCAGAGGTCTCGGGCCCCTTCTCTTCTCCACCCTCCAGATGCCAACACCAGCACCCAGGTCTGCAGTCCTGCTCTGCCCCCAGTCCCCATGGCCCAACGAACCTACCATCTTCCCTGCCAAACCTGCTTCCCACCCCTCGCGTCAGGGTCAGGGTCAGGGTCAGAAAAGACTCCCTCCCTCGCTGCCTCTCCCTTGTGTGTCCCTTCCCGCCGGCTGTCTACGTCAGAGCCAGTGTCGAGCCCCGTGGGCCTTCCCTGCTCAGATCCAGCTGCAGGAGGCCTCCTGTGCGCTCGCCGGGGCCCCCAGCTGCCCCGTGCCGGTCTCTACCTTCTCTCCACCCAGCACCACCCACCCACAGCTGCAGACCGCTCACTCCTCTCGAGCCCAAGGGCCAGGCTGGGCCATGTTACTAATGACGAAGGAACTGGAGGCTCAGAGAGGCCGGTACTGCCCAGGGCTGTGCCCAAGCCCCCAAAGGCCCCTAAGTCTTGGGGTCACCTCTCCTCTCAGGGAGGTTGGCTAGAGCACACAAGACTAAGATGGGGCAGGAAGGATGCTCTGTTCACGTCCTGTCCAGCCCAAGCCAGAGGTCACCTCCTCAAGGAAGGCTTCCTGGGGTCCACCTGGCAGCAGCAGACTCTTGCCACCCAGGGCTGTAAGCCCCTCCCCGTGGCTATCTCTAGGAAAGATGCTCCACAAACATCTGACAGAGCAGAGGAACCAAAACCAGCTAGTCGTCCACAGCCCCAGACACTGCCTTTCCCTGCCCCAAGTTCCCGGCTCATAAGAGCGATGCCTGGCAGCTTCCTTCTACTAGGCGACTGATTCCCTTTTGCACCTTCTTCCAAGAAGCTCATGGCAAGCCTGGGGCCCAGCAGTGGGTCCTTCTCACTGCTCTCCTCCTGCTTCCACTAACGGCCCCCAATCTGAAAGCTCGACCAAACCCTCCTCCATGGCTGGAGTAACAGTGAAGAAAAGGAGGCAACACAGAACATGGGCCCTTGAGGGAGGGCAGGCAGGGTGGGGGAGGGGTGGAGGCGGGGCAGGGGGCAGGGCAGCTCCGGGACTCACAGAGCTGGCCCAGCCTCACTGTCCCTACAAGGAGGCTGGTAGGCTGAGGGCTGGGGGCGGGCTGAGGGAGAGACGGCCAGGGCTGGGGGGGGGGCCCAGGTGGTTCCTTCCAGCGCTAAGGGCTCCACCACCACTGGACGTGCAGCGCACCTGCCAGGCCTGAGCCCCAGGACAGTCTTCTGGAGGCTTCTGCTCCTGCCCCCACAGACCTGCTGGCAGCCTCAGGGGAGCGGCTGGGGGATGGGAGGCATGGAGGTGGTTGGCGGGGGTGGGATGAGGACGAACAAGCAGACAAGCAGACAGACGCATGGAGAAAAGAAAAGGCAGTGGGCCCGGGGAAGGGCCACCTGTCGCTCTCACCTGTCAGGCGCTCACCTGATCTACAGGCCAGATCCACGTCCTTCTCAAAGTCGGTCTGCAAGGCAGAGACGGGGCAGAGTGAGCCCGAAGGCGAGCGGGCAGGGCTGGGCTGCTGCCCCGCTGCGGGCAAGGGCCGCCCTGGAGCTGCAGCCACACCTCGGAGTGGCGCGTGTGATGCCGTGTGTGTGCGCGCACGCGCACGCTCCTGAGGGCCAAGGGTGCCCACGGGCTGACGTGTTCACCCACAGCGAAGCCCCGTGTGCCCCTGTGCGCCGCGTGCGCACAGCTGTGGGCGTGTGAACGTGCCTGCACGTGTGAGCACGCTTTCCCTCCAGTGCATTCGTGGATTAGGCACAGCTCACTCATGCCCTTGGCCTCGAGTCCCTCCAATGGGACGGGACACACAGAGGGCCCCACGCCAGAGGCCCTGCTGCCCAGGCCACCACCACCCACTGATGTGCCGGGAGGGGGGGGCCTGTCCCACGTCACCCCTTTGGTCCTCACCACAGACCTGGGGACGAGGAAGTGGAGACCAGCTGGCCCAGCAGAGGCAGAGTGGGGTCGGGACGCAAATGTCCAGGGCCAGGGCGGGACCAGCTACCCCTGGAGCACTGGCCGTGGTGCCTGCTGCAGCACCTGCCCCGTCCCAGGCCAGGAGCTGGGGGAGGCGGAAGTGGGTGACCTCGGCCCCGCCCTCAGGGAGCTCGGCCGGTTGGGGAACCCAGCTCGGGCCACCCCAGGCTGGAAGGTGGCCTTCTCCAGGGACTGTGGGGCCTCAGGGGATGGCGGGGCCCTCAGTCAAGCCTGGAAGTTCCTTCCTGGCAAACGCAGACGTCAGGTTGTCGGGAAGATCACAAGATCTTTGCCCAGAGGTCAGGGATCAGGCCAGGAGAAGTGTCAGGAGGTCCAGAACCTGGCTCCCTCCCACCGTGGGCCCCCACCTCACCCTTGAAAACGCCTCCCTGAGCCTGGCTGCTGGCTTCTGCCAAGGCCCTGCCTGTGACCCTCACAACCGTCATGAGGTGGCCAGCAACCTAAAGACTGAAGGAGTACCTCCCACCTGTCAGGGGGCACCCAGCGGGTGGCAGGCATCAATGACAGCACAGGGAATTCCCCCAGGACGTTACCAATGTCTGAACAGGTGGCCTGATGGGGGTCAGGGAGGGCTGCCTGGAGGAGGTGACACCTACAAAGTGGGCAGCAGGAGCAGACAAGGGTGTGCAGTGCCTGGGGCTGGACAGTGTGTGTAATGCCAGAAGACCAGTGAGTCAGGTCCTTAGAGGATCTGGTTGAGGACGAGGCCATGGTGGGGTGGGGAGTGAGTGGACAGGCTAGGGCCCGTCCCGGGTGGAGGGCAATGAGAAGTCTGGAAGACATACAGAGTGGGGCAGGAGCCGAGATGAGGGCCGGACACCCAGAGAGTGGTGTCTGGCCAAAGGGCACAGCTGGTACCAGGGGGTAAGCTTGGGTGGACGCCAGCCCCGCCCAGATCCCTCGTCACCTGGACCCTGCCCATCCCCAAACCCTGGACTGGGGACTTCACCTCGGCGAGCCTCCGTTTCCCCAACCTTAAACTGGGCTTGGAGGTCCTCCTAATTGGGCTGCTGGGGCCTGGTGGAGACGCCCAGTGGGGGTGCCAAGCAGGGGCAGCCTGCGTCCCGGCCCCGAGCCCTACCATGAGCTGGGCGTGGCCATTCTGGAAGGAGCCCCCCGAGTCCCCGTTGCCCTCCTCCTGGCGATCCACCACGCGGCACTTCACAGCGTCCTGGACCTGGGGAGTGAGAGCAGAGGCGGTCGATGGGCAGCCCGCCCCCCGTGACCGCGATGCCAGGAAGGTGAGGCTGAGTCCCACCAGGGCGGCATTTCAGCGAGGGGCAGCCCTGCCCCGGATGCACACGGGCCCACGTGCCGTGGGGAAGGGCCTGCAGTGTGGGAGGGGGTGCTCCCAAGAGCACAGGCTCATCTGCGAGCTGGAAAAGGGACAGCGGCTCGGGGCAGCCTTGCCAGCAGCCAGGCTTGGGGCCCAGCCTCTCCTCTGACCTTTGACACCCTCTCTATGCCCGTTTTGGGTGAAAACTCAAAAACATGGAGTTCTGGGCCCCTGAGAATACGCTGCAGGCCCTCCTAGCCGGAATCTGTCGTTAAGAGCCCACTGTTGGCCTAAGTGGGTCACCTGGTGTCCAGACCTGTCCTGAGTCACTGTGACCTGCACATCCCTGAATGTCCGGGGCAAGCTGGGGTCAGGCCCCCACTCCCTTATCACTGAGACCAGCGTGCTCCACCAAAGGGAAATGAACAATTACGGCCTCGGACTTTTCAGAGGGGACGGTAAGGGAGGCTCCAAGCAAGGGGCCACGCGAGCAGCCAGCCCAGAGCTGGTCAACAGAAAGGAGCTGCCAGAGGAGGAGGAGGAGACCCGCTTATCCAGGGACGCTGCTGGTCAATGCGGCCAAGAGCCACAGGCAGCACCTCCACCTGCCACGGAAGGCGCCGGGCACTGGGGGCAGCAGTGAGCAAAGTGCCTGTCCTCAGGGAGCCAATGCTTCAGAGGTCACGGAGGGAAGCAAAGGGAATAAATGAAGGTGCAGGCTGCTAAAGCACGGAGGGTGGGATGGGCTGAGCACAGAGGGCTTCCTGGAGGAGGCGTCCTGAGTGAAGGTGGGGAGAGCTGAGAGGAGGGCTCCCAGTAGACCCACCATGGACCCCCGGACTTGTTCCCACTCACCCTGGCCACTGAGCCTGTGCTGCTGTGAGGGACTTGGTCAGAGGCAGGGCCAGGGTCTTGCCGGCCTCAGAGCTCCGGACACTCAGAGCACACCCACCACAGGTGTGCCTTCCTCCCATCCTTGCACTTGCTGACCCGGCCGACAAACACCCACTAAGCCCTGCCAAGTGCCCAGCAGGGGTGGGCCTCCACCCAGGGGACGGCAGACATGAGAGCACGTCCTACGCTGGCCTGAACAGCAGCTGGGGTTCCCCGATGCCTAGCGTCCCCACTCTGCCCCCCTCAGGACATCCAGGCTCTGCTGGCGCAGACGAGGACCCTGCTTGTCCACCTGCTGGAACGGTCCATGCCCCCGGGGCCGGCCTCTGTCTGCCCCTCCTGGCCCATCTTCCCCAGCACGGCCGAGCTGGCCCAGGCGGCAGGGCCCCTGAGCGCGGCCCCTGCACACAGGACCCTAGAGCTCACAGAGGGCAGACAGAGAAGTCTGGCCCGCGTGTCCTCTGGCCCAGCCCCCGCGGGCGTGCTTGGGGTCTTTATCCCGACCCCACCTTCTCGTTTCCCGATGGAGCGACCCGGTGCTCCAGACACCCCCGCGTCCGTGCTGGCACCCGGCAAGCCCTCCCTCTGCACCTCCTGTTCTCGCTCAGGGCTCCTTCACCCGACTCCACCTTCTAATCACTTTCCGTTTTCCACCTTCCCTCCTTTCAGGGACACGGCCTCTGTCTGCCCCGTCTACTGAGCATTTCCATTCCTGCTCTTGTAATTCCTGCAGACTCCCTTTCCGTTCTCAAGGTGTCCTTTCGTCCCAGCTGTGGGTCTTGCTTCACAGAAGCGAGGCAGCTGAGAACCACAAGCCTGGGTCAGCCCCCCTCCTGCCCCGTCTGTCCAAGGGGAGCAGGCAGTAGCTGCTTTGGGGGGCTGTCCTGAGACTCCCTAATGCGAGGAGGTCGGGGGCCGGGGGCACGAGGGCGTCAACGTGGGTCTGTGAGGTCGCCTCCTCCTGGGCTGTCTCCGTGGCTCCAGTGCTGACGGATCCGCGGCTTTCCCGGGGAGACTCTCCTCAGGCCCTCAGGACTTGAGAGTGGACGCTCGGGACCGGCTGGACATTTGCAGGTGGTGGAAACGCTGTTTCCACATGAGAAACGTCAGGTCTTCACTCCTCCTGTCTTTCCTGCAATGGGAGCCCCTGGAGAGGGGTGGCCCGTCTCCCCCAGGTGTGAGCTGGGGGGACACTCAGCTGTTCCCAGCGTGGCATCCCCATCTTCAGCTGTGCAGGCCGCCAGGCCAGGGCCCTGGTGTCCACCCCCCGGACAGGAAGTTCCAGGCGGGGGAAGCTGGGTGGGCAGTGCTGCCTCACCAGACAGATGGACGGTCGTCCACTCCAGACTCTCCCTCGGCATCCGGGGACGCTCCGGCCTCAGGCCCCTCGGCTGCCCTGTGCTCCCCGCTGCTCTCCCCACGACCCTGAAGTGGACTCCCATGCGCCCACGTCCAGAGGCGTGGTTTTTCACATTCCCACCCGCCTCACATAGGGGCCCATCCCGAGCCATTGCTACCGGTCAGGGGGCAGTCAGGATGGTTTGGTAAAAACCTTCTCTTGAACCTCCTGGAGAAGCCCAGAAAACGCCAGAACGGGAGTCTCAGCTGCCACAAGAGCTGTTCCCACCTCCGGCGGCTCCCATGCCCCTGGGCCCCGGGAGGACAGAGCCCACCCGCTACCTTGGTCTGAGCCAGCGCGGGGCACCAGGGCGTCTTCTAGAAGAAGCTGTCACTTTAATGAGTGACCATTCCTGGCAGCCCTGGCCGCGTGCTGGGCCCAAGTCCAGCCTTGCGGAAGAGTCTGGGCCAAGGAAGCGGCCCCTCCCCACTAGCCGGCCTCCTCCCAGAACCTTCCCGCCGCAGCACGTGGGGAGGTGGCGCCTGGAGAAGGCTGACTGCCCGCCCGCCGGCCCACCTCTCTCCGCAGGATGCAGTGCACCATCACGATGACGAAGCCCTCCAGTGAGTCAAAGACGGCAAAGAGGATCTGGAAGAGGGCGGATCGGCGGTCGGTGACAGCGAGCACGGCCGACATCCAGGTCAGCGCCAGCAGCGGCAGCACCACGCAGGAGCTCCACAGCGAGGCCCTGTGGACGGGGCGGCGGGCGGGCGGCATCAGGGCTGCCCTGGGCCCTGCCGCCCACGCCCTGCCCCTGGGAGGGGCCACCCAGGCCGGGACCCGGCCTCAGCCCAACTCCCTCACCGGGGCCGGGGCCAGGCTGCCCGTCCCACCTGGGGCACATCTCCCTTGGGGCCCCACTGGGCCTTCCCTGCCCTGGGCTGCATCCTCTCCTCCCCATCTCCTTAGAGACCCTCTCCCACTCAGTCCCACTGCCGCCTCTCCTGGGGAGCAGAGTTCTGCCCCAACACCCCCAGCTCGAGGGCTCCCAGGGCGGCTGGGGACTCAGGACGGTGGTCCCAATGGGCTGGGCAACAGTGAGGGTGGGGGTGAGATCTCTGGAAGACGAAGGTTCCTGACTGTCCAGGAGGCCCCAGGGAGCGAGGCACACTGGAGGGAGGGGGGAGAGCTGGGGGAAGGGGGAAGAGGTTTCTCCTCCCAGAGCCCTCAGGCCCCCAGCCAGGGGTCCAGGGCCGGAACTGCAAGATGGCCACAGGGGAGGGCGTTTGGTGAGGCCTCTGAGCTCTGGACAGAGAGAAGGGGGCGGGGTGGGGGAAAACCAGAGAACTCCTCAGGGAGAAGGAAGGAAGAAACCTGTGAGGAAAGAAGACAGATGACAGACAGGGCCAGGCGGGGAGGGCATGGGGCGGACAGACAGACAGGAACAGAGACGACAGGCGCTTCCTCCTCTTGGCGGGCCCTGCTCTGCCCTCCCCAGGGGAGGACCTGCCTTTGCTCCGAAGCCTTTGCCCCTTCTTCCAAGTAGTGCTCCAGGAGCACCCCCAAGGCAGGCATGGCCCTCTGCAGCCGGCCCCTCCCTGCACCACCTACACACATGGCCACTCTGAGCCTGTCTCCCGGTCCGCACAGCAGGGACACTACGCCAGCCAAGGGGCTGAGTGGGGACAGACAGCGCACCAGCAGGATGCCTGGAGTACAGGGTCGGGAACCTGCCTGACCCACCCCCACCCCGTCCCCGCCGCTACCACCAGTCTCAGGGCCACTGCGGCCTGAGGACCATAGCCAGGGTCAGCTCTGCCCCCCGGGCCGGCGACTGCCTGCAGGGGCTCCCGGCGCTCCTGCCACTATCACCAGGGGTGGGGGCATCGGGACCCCCTCCTCCCTTATGGATCACCCTGGTCAAAAGGAGAGGCAGGAACAGGTGGGACAGAACCTCGGGGAGGCCACCAGGAAGGAGCTGGGGGCACCGGGGCTGGGGGGAGACAGGCTGGCCAGGTCAAGGACCCCCAAACCAGCGGGGCCTTGACCGGGGCGGGGGCAGAGGTCGCCCCCAGACTGTACACTCTGTTTCTCCACCCTCTCCAACCTGGCTCAGCCACTGAAGCCGCGTCACCCCTGCAACTGGACCTGCAAGGGGCCCAGCCCCGCGGGGAACTTCTGCCCTCATGCCCCCTAGGCAGGGCCCTGGGCCTCCACGTCCGCCTCAGCTCGTCTCTGTGACCCGGGTCCCCCGTCCCAGGGCCAGCCCCGTATCTCCTCCAGGACGCAGCCTCTAACCCTGCCCCTCCCAAGGCCTGCCCCAGCTCAGGGGACGGCTCTCCGGCCCCTGCCCGGCGGCTCAGGCCAGAGCCACCGCTCACCCTGAAGCACCCACGCCTCTTCCCTGGGCACAGCACGGGCTCCAGAACTAGACCTCGGACCGCTCTCCTCGCCTCTCCTTCCAGGGCCCTGCTGCCCCCCTCGGCACTGAGGACAGGCGATCCAGGCGGAGGCCTCCCGGGCGGGGTACCTGCACCTGCGGGCGTTCTCCCCTCCATACCTGCTGTGCCGCACCTGGCACAGGGCCTGAGAGAAGGGGGCCTTCCCGTGACGGCAGCCTGGCCTCAGTGTGCCCACCGCGGCAGGTGGGGCGCTGCAGTCTGTCTCCTCCCTTCCAAAGCAGGCCTGCTCGAGCCAGAGCCCTGGACACGGCTCCTCGTGTTCTGAGCAAGAGGCGCAGACCACCCACCGAAACTTCCCATCCCACCGTGAGTCATCTTCCCTCGGGCCTGAGGCCTGGCATTTACTGCCTGATGCTGCAGTAGGCTGGCAGATGGCCGGGGCTTGGGGACCCGTAAATTATTCAAATTCTTGCAGCCCAGCCTCTGCAGTTTCTGAAACATTTCTGCAGAGAGCCTTGTGGAGGGGTCACGCAGGTCCAGGCGTGACTACTGGGGAGGACAGGAGGCGGGTGGGGGAGAGGCCCGGCAGCTGCACCACCCGCCCCCCTTTGGAAACTCAGATGCCTCTGGGGGAGGGGCTTTGAGTGTGGATGGGGGCGGGGGGGGCGGGCAGGGCTGCTGGGAGGCTGTGTCCTCCACCCCACAGGCCTGCGTGTGTAACAAAGGAGACCCAGGGCGTCTGGGCCGTGGACCCCAGCACGGAGGAGCAGCCTGCCCTCCCGGAGGTTTCTGGCTCCACCGGACAAGTCCCCACCCTGGAACCGTGTCCACCTCTGCTCACTCGCTCCCCGCGGCCAGGAGTGCCCTCTCCACGGGGACCCTGAATCCCAGGAAGCAAACAGGAGGGTCCCAGGGGACCTGTGTGCCTGGGGACAAGACGACCACTCTCGGGTCATCTGAGCCAAGGTCCCTCCGGATTTGGCATCCACCCTGGACCCCAGGTCGCACTGGTCCTGCCCCGCTCACAGACCCCTGGTGGCGGCCCGGGGTCAGCGAACAAGCCAGCTGCCCCAGCACGTCCTGTTTCCAAGGCCACGCCTGCCTCTCACGCTCACATTCAATTTCATGACCGACACGCATACAAGCCGCACTCCTGCACACTCACGCAGAGGGCTGCGACCCCAGCGTGACCACACGCTGATGACGGCCACCAGCTGACCGTGTTCTCGCGGCCCGAGGCCTGGCCCGGCTCCCTGCCCTCCGGTCAGTCTGATACCGCGAGGCCCCGGAGGATGGACTGGGGGAGCCTGGCCGGGGAGGGGTGGGGGCAGGGCAGGAAACGAGGTGCCAGAGCATGGGGGGGGCGGGCAGGGGCTGCCTAGGCCCCCTGGGGTGGACGGCAGAGATGACAGAAATGACAGAAAAAGCTTAAAACAAACAAAATGTAACTGAGGCGAGCAGAGCCCGGCGGGCGGACGGGCGGGCGATGAGCGGCACTAACATGGCGTTACTGGCGGCTTCGGAGGTGGCGGCGGCCGCAGAGAGGGCTCCACACTCGGCACATTTGAGGGCGCGCCCGAGGGGGGCCCGGGGCAGCTGACTGCAAGTGAAATTAAAAGACTGAAACGAAAGCAAAACTGTTCTCGCAGACACGGGGTGGGGGTGGGGGCGGGGACAGCAAAAGCAACCAGATGGCGTCCAGCCCGAGCCTCCCCCGGCGGTGACAGGGCCCCGGGGCGCTGTGGGCGGGGACGGGGTCCTCAGGCCTCTTACCACCTGACACACCCGGAGCCCGGCGGGGGCAGGGGTGGAGAGCGGGGGCTGGACGCGGCTGGCCTGAGGCAGGGCAGGGCTGGGACCCGTGTGCGTCCACGTCCAGCGGGAGGGTGACGCTATCCGCCCACATTCACACAAAAACGCAGGACACCTGGGCGCAGCCTGTCCCTTCCCTCTGGTCGGCCCACATCTGGTCTGACCAGGCACTGCCCCCGCCAAGGAGCGAGGGGTTCGCCAGACGGTCAGCGGGGGCGTCTGTGAGCTACCTGGGCAGTGGCCTCCCTGCCAGCCCTGAGCGTGTGTGCCTGTGCGCGTGGGCACAGAGAGCATGGGGTGCCTCCTGTCTGGGTGGGAGCAGGGCTGCTGCGGCCTCACGGGCGGGTCCTCGCGAGCTGCTGAGCCGTGGCACCGCTGCACCTGGGGAAGGGGCCCAACGGCGCAGGGGGCCACCCGGACACACTGGGCTCTGATTTAGCAGCCCAGCCCTGCTCCACCAGCCACTCCCAGGCCTCAGCCTCGGTCTGCTCAGCTGTGAAGTGGGCACAAGACAGCAGACCCTGCCTCAAGAGTTACTGCAGGGAGCAAATGAGACAGTGCTGCGGGGTGGGCGCGCCGCGCCTCACTGGCGCCGACCCCCTGCGCACCCCGGGACCTCCTCCGTGTGTGACCCACTGTTCTGGGAGCACGTGTGGGTGGCAGTGTGCACTGGGCTGGGCTGGGGGGGGGGGGTGAGCCTGCCAATCCCCACTTCACAGACTCAGAGAAGAGGCCCAGAGAGTGTAGGACCCAGGCCCACAGACGGTCAGGACAGGCTCCCAGCCACCGCAGGCTCTCCAGGGTCACACTCCTCCCCCAAAGCAAGTTTCTAACCAGGACAGAACCCACCAGGGACCCAAGGGGAAGGATTCCAGAAGCTCTCGTTCCCGGGGAAAAGCAAGAGCAGGAAGACAGGGGGAGGGAGAGAGACAATGAGAGACAGAGACCAAGCAGGACTGGCACGGAGGGGTGGTGGAGGAGGTGGTGGGGACCCCCACGCAGACACCAGTCAGGGCAGAGGGACAGACAGAGCAGTGGGCAGAGGCGAGGTGAGGACGGCTCAGTGCTGGGGCAGGAGAGAGGGGGCCTGTCCCAGCCCACAGTTGGCCCCACCCGTGATGGCAGGGCCGCCGAGACCAGGGTGCTCCTGTCCCCTGGCAGCCGGAGGAGAAGCACCCTTCCAAGCTTGCTCCTCCCCCAGGGCTGGGCACCACAGCCACTCAGGACCGCCCACCTGCAGTGCTGTGCGCCCTCTGGCCAGGCACTGCCTTCTCTGAGCTCAGGCTCCCAGGTGGGAGGAACATCCGGCCCGGCCCCTGCACTGTCCCCATGCTGAAGGCATCACAAGGATGGGCAGGCCACGTCCTGGTTCAGGGTCACCCAACCCCACGGTGGGGAAGGGAGAAGCCCGGGGCACCCTCCCCCCACTCTGGTGGGCCTGGGGTCTCCAAAAGCGATCAGTTCCATCGTTTCTGAGAACTTACGGAGGCCCTGCTCTGTCATGGGGCAGATGGGGAAACTGAGGCGCAGAGCAAGGCGGGGCTGGCCACGCAGCCCTCTGCGCCTCCATTTCCTACTTGCTTGGGAGGGGGGTGGGGCTCGAGGGTGGCTGGGCTCTGGGTCGTTTGGACTGCAGGTGGGGCGTGGCGCGGCGGCCCCGTCCTACCCTGCTCTCTCCTTCAGCTTCTTGTCAGTGATGCCGTCCTTGGACACGAGCTTGTTAAACACCAGGATCCCGATGACCATGTTCACCTGCGGGGCAGGGAGGGGTGGCTGTGGGGGGCCCC
>NW_021703770.1:13567-26436 GCF_005190385.1 Monodon monoceros
TGTTCACCTGCGGGGCAGGGAGGGGCGGCTGTGGGGGGCCCCCGGGTCAGGAGAGGGACCATGTTCACCTGCGGGGCAGGGAGGGGCGGCTGTGGGGGGCCCCCGGGTCAGGAGGGGGGCTCTGCCGGCTGCTCTCACGCTGTCGTCCCTTTACCCCACCGTCTCCTCCCACAGCCCCAGCCGCTAGGTGGGGTTCTCCGTGCCACACGGCCCCCACCCCCCCCCCCCCCGCCCAGGGCTGGGCACCGCGTCTCGAGCCTCCCACATGACGGGTCCCCAGGCCCATGGCCATCGCCACTGGGGTCGGCAGTTTATGAAGCTGGGATTCCATCAGGGATGGAGTCCAGAGGTCAGAGGTCGGGCTGGGGTCACGGTGAGGCTGTCCCTGCCCGGAGTGGGACTGACCAGAGCAGTCAAACACGCGAGCGGGCTGGCCGAACCACGCTGCTGGGGCACTTGTCCCACTCAGACCACAGAAGGGACCTCAGGGGGCCTCCAGTCCAGCCGCCGCCCACACCCAGGCTCGCCCCGCGTCCCCTCCTTAGCGCCCCTGCAACTCGTGCGCCTTCCACACACGAGCTCGCCCAGCTCAAGCTGGACCTGACGCCTCCTCGGGACGCCTCCTGCCTGGCTCTGCCGGAGCCACACTGCTCTCCGCACCGCGCAGCCCTTTCGGGGCCTTAAGCCAGGGCTGCCACCCCACAGGCGTCTTCCCTCAATCCCCCACCGCGGGGCACCTGGCCCTGGAGGTGCTTCTGGGTGTTGAGGCTACTCTCCTACTGCCCCCCCAGACTGCCGCCTAGACAAAGAGAAGCTGCCCCAGCGTCCCAGCCATCCACCTCCTCCACGGCCTGCAGGCCCTGGTCTCCCCTCCCCTCTGGCCTCCTCGCCTGCGTGGAGGGGGCTCCCAGCTCACATCCTCACTCCCCTAGGGCTTCCACTCTGCAGAGAGGCTGCCTGACCCCCAGCCACGTTCCTGCGTCTCAGGTGGGGACAGGGACTCCATGGGTCCCTGGACCCGGAGGTCTGGGGAGGCCGACTCCCCGCAGCCCCACAGAGCCAAGCTTGTGGCCGCACACATACCCCAGCCCTGCCTCCTGGCCGTCTGGGTGAAAGCAGCTTTCCCGGGTGGCAGCGCTGGGGCGGGAGAGGGCAGGACACCAGTGGCCGCCGCCCCGCCTGCAGCAGGCTCTGTGCCTGCCTTTCCCTGCGTGTCCCCTGTGTTACGGGAGGAGCCCCAGGCAGGAGCGCACGGCGGGTCAGGACCGGCCCTGCCCTCCAGATGCTTTGTGGGAAGGGACCTGGGGGGCTCCTGCCTCTGACATCCCCCCTCCTGCCCCTCCTGGGGCGCCTGCCCTTAGAAGGCCCGGCCCACTGCCTAGTGGCATTCAAATGCCCGGCACACTGCCGCTTCCCTGCCCGCCGTCTTCCAGGAATAAAGGAGCTGGTTCTGGCTGGGGCTGGCCCACGGATTCTGCCCACTAATGCCACCCCCCCCCACTGGCTCCCCCAACTCGTGCCCCCTGCAGGCTCAGCCTCCCCTGGGTGCCCTGGGCAACAAGGTGTGGCCCTGCCCGGACAGCAGGACTCTGCAGATGCAATGCCCTTTCCTGGGGGCAGGCGGGAGGGGAGGGCGAGATGGGCTCTGAGCCAGGCCTGGCAGAAGCCATCGATCTCGGGATACCCCCCAGCCTCGCCCTGCTCATCCGTAACCGGGTGACAATAACCCTGTGTGCGTGTGGCACTGTCTCTCAACCCTCACTGAGCGGACGTGGGCACCGCAGGAAAAAAACCCACTGAGGATCAAGCAAGGGGAGGTGCTTCCCTCCTCCGGGGGCGACGGGCTCCCCATCGAGGGAAAAGTCCCAGGCCCAGCCACGCCCCTGCTGTCCCGGTCATCCGCCTGTCCGCCTTCCCCGCCCTATGGTCACTCGCTCATCAAATCTGTAAGGCCTCCTGACAGGTACACCGCCGGGGTCCAGCCATCAGGCAGAATGTGCTCAGAGAAACACAAGGCCGCCAGCCCAGCCGTGCCTCTGCACCCCTGCGGCAGGTCAGGGGGGGGGATCTGTGGACACCACCCACCCCTGGTGACCAGGGCAACCCTGATGGGGCAGCAGGTAAAACCCAAGTTCGACCCAGGGGGAGGCGAGGGGCTCAGCCTGGGATGTCGGGACGGGGGTCAGTACCAGCACGACGGCCGCGGCCGGTCCCACGAAGGCATACAGCAGTCCCCCCTCCAGGGAGAGCCAGCAGCTGGGGAGGGAGACAGGCTGGTTAGCGACCAGGCGTGAGCCCCCATCCAGTCACACCCTGGGCACCACCAGCTTCCCAGGAGGGCGGCGTGACGCTGAGAAGGGGCAGGAGGAAGCCAGGTGACCGCACGTTCTTTAGCTTCAGAACCCACGGGAGCCCCCAGGCAGCTGACAGACGAAGTTTACGGATGAAGAAGCAGGTCCACAGCAGGGGACCACACAGCAGAGGGCCAGGCCGCCAGAGGAAGGGACCCTGACCATCCCCCTCCCCCGACTCTCCCCCCAGGCCTGGGCTCCCCAACTTGCCTCACAGACCCTCCCCAATCTCACCTGCATACCCTCTTTCCTGACGTGATGCCAAATTGTTGGGCTGGGTCCACGGCCTGGACTTCCACCCACCCACTCAACCCAGGCCCTCTGCTCACACCATGACCTGCGCCCTCCACCAAACTCGGTCACCAGCCCCAGCCTTACTTCCCCAAATCTCCTGGGCACCACCCAGGGCAGTCCACAGGAGCCCTGAGCCCAGTGAAGGCTGCTCGGCTTCCTGCACGTGCTGTGTCCTCTGCCCCGAGCTCTCTATGCCACACCATGTGCCCAGTGCACAGCTCTCCATCCTTCAGAACCCCGCTGCGACACCCCGCCTCCTCCTGATGCATCCCTGAGCCCAGCAGGCTGGGTGCTCCTTCCTGTCAGCCCTGGGGATGGTGTTCAAACTTCCTTCCCAGTACTCACCCCACGGGTCCTCATTCGAGTGCAGGGGGGCGCCTCAGGGCCTGGTCACGTCCTGTCCCCCTGGGGCTCTGCAGTGGGCCAGGCCTGCGCAGCCCTGTCGGCCCCTCCTCCTGGCTCTCACTGCCCGTTCTTCCCCACATCCACAGCCATGGCCCCCCAGGCCTTGGCTCCTTTCCCCCCATCTTGGGAAGCCACACGGCCTCCAGGATAATCCCGAGCTTCCTGGCTTGGCATTTGAGGCCCCTGGACCTGACCCAGCCGACCCTTCAGGGCCTCAGTAACTTCATCTGTGAAATGGGCACCCCCACCTGCCCCGCCTGCCCAGGGGCCATACAGCCCCCCTTATCCCCACACTGGTGCAGGGGCGCATCCCCTATCATGCGGATGGGGAAACTGAGGCTCTGAGAGGCTAAGGCACCTGTCCAAGGCCATGGAAGGAGGAAATGAGGCTCCAACCGCCCCAAGCCCTGTTTCTCTTCACCCCGCTGCCCACCGCCGGGAGGAGTTGGCTGATGGGAGGCAGGTGCCTCCCCAGGGCCCGGCCTCCAGCTCCCGGGGCCCTCACTCTCGCCCAACCTTGACTCTCTCATCTGTGAGATGGGCGCCCAGCCAGCCCTCACCTTCTAGGGCAGGGGGAGGGTCTGGGGGAGCCGTGCGGCCTCCACCACGTCCCCACCCCGCCCCGACTCACTAGTTCATGGTGCTGTACCCTCTGGCCTTGGTAAATCCCACAGAAATGGCCACGACCAGCGCAGGGAGCCCTAGGGGAGGAGCAGAAAGAAAGGGTGTCGGTCTCCCCACTGCCCAAGGCCCCGCCCGTCTCAGGAAGGGGAACAAAACGCACCTCTGAAGCCCCTGAACAGAGGGTGACACTGAGCATGTGAGAAAGGGGACAGGAGGTGGACAGGATGAGGACCCACAGAAACGGGGGGGGGGGCGCCGGATCAGCAAGTAAGACGGGACGCCTGGCCGCGTCTGAATTTCAGATAAAAAATGGAAAAACTTTCTATCACAAGTATAGCCCCAATAATGGATGGGGCGTCCTCATACCACAGAGTTATTCCCTCACCTGACATTCAAACACAACGAGGCAACCCCTTGGAGTGGAGGCCTGGAGGGAAGCTCAGAGGAGAGAGAGCTGCCAGGGGCCGGGAGGAGGGCCGGGTCAGAGAGGGGGGCCCCGCCGCCCGTCGGCCCCGTGGCGCTCACCCCAGCCCAGGCACAGGAAGCGCTTGCGGACCAGGCGGTTCCGGAGGCGGCCCGTCACGGCCATGTAGGACTGCCAGGCCTCGGTGAGCACCCAGCAGAAGGAGGACAGAAAGAAGAAGTGCAGGAAGGCGGCCACCAGCGTGCACACCACCTGCGCGGTGGGAGAGGCGGAGAGGCGCTCGCTCACCTGACCCCGCCTGCCCCGGCGACCCCGCCTGCCCCGGTGACTCCGCCTGCCCCGGCGAGGGCCCGAGTCCAGCGTCCGCACAGTGACCAAATCAACTCCCCAGGTAGGACGCCAGCCAGCGCTCACCCGCTCCACCACCCTGAGATGGGCTGTGGTACATCGCGGTCCTGGTGGGTGCTTGCGCGACTCCACCCACCAATGCCAGGGACAGACACCCCTCTCCCCGGCTTCGTCACCCACTCACACACGCACCGAACGCCGCAGGAGCCCACCCGCTCAGCAGCTGGTCCCCCGGAGGCCACACGGCGACAGCCTGGTACCAATGGTGGGCCGGGGCCGGGGCTTGAGCTGGCTCATGTCAAAGCGCCAGTCCAGCTGAAGGCTCCGGACACCAAGTCCCCACGCCCGGGCCAGGTGTCCCCACGCCCTGGCCAGGTGACAGGCCCCTCCGGACCGAGCCACGCGGCTGCTGCGGCCAAAGGACAGCAAGGGGGTCCGCACAGCTGTGGCACCCTCCTCCCTAAGCTTCTGCTGTGCACGCCCACCATCACCGCCATCGGCGCCCCGCAGCCTGGGACGCTGGCGCGCGGCACGGCACAGGCCGCGTACCTTATTGCGGGTCTGGGTCTGCCCGACGAGGATGAGGGCGTTGGAGGAGATGATGGACAGGCAGAAGTTGATAAGGATGACGGACCGCTCCGAGCGGATGTACCTGTGGGAGAGGGTGGGCGGCCATGATCGGCGTCCGGAAGGGTCTCAGCTTCACAAGAACCGGGGTGCTGTGGCCACCAAGGCCAGCGCCACCTCCTCCCCGCAGGCACCGCTGCCAGTACCAGCACCGTCACCCCCACCGTCTCCAGCTCCCCCACCACCACGTTCCCTCTCAGGGTCGCCAACTCCACGGGGTCCTGAACACAGCTCACAGGGAAGGAGGTGTTTGAAGACCGTGGGCCAAAACCTCAGAACCACAGCGGCCTCGGGGGAGGCGCTGGGCCAGGGGGCCAAGCACGCCTCCAGGGGATTCAGGACAGATGGTCTGGGCAGGGGCTGGTGGGAGGGGCACTGGATGTTTCCGGGTCACTGACCCTCTGGTGCCTCTGCCCTTGGGCAGGATGGGGTGGTGGGGGGCAGGAAAGCAGAGGCCACCCCTCCCCCAATGGCCACATCGACCCCTCCTCGCTGGCCTCTGGCTGACATCGTGCTGCCCTTGGAGCTGACACACTGGGAATCTGGCTGGGCCCAGCGGGTGGCTGCTGGGTGGGTGACCTTGGCTTGACCCTCCCTGTCCTACTGTCCCAAACCCCGGCTCCTCCGGGCCCAAAGTGGGACGCTTGGGGGAAGGGAGTCTGTGCACACGTGTCCCTTGCCCCAGGGCTGGTGACCGGCAGCGACGGGGTCGCCCCACACCCCAGGGGCCAACACTGGTCAGACAGCACCCAGGGCACAGGGGTCTGTGAAGAGGCCTTGTGGCCTGGGGGAAGGGGTGTGGGGCAGGCGGCCCAGCAGAGACCCCCATCCTGACACTTGACCCCGGGCTTGGGGAGTGACCCTGCACATCCACGTGACGGAACAGACAACAGGCAGGGAAGTCATGATCTTGGGGTCCCCGTGGTCACGGGGCAGGGTGCTCAGCTGGGGAGTGGGCTCGGGGCGCACCTGCCAGCCCCTGTGAGTGGTGGTTCGGGCCCAGCGCCATGCAGGAGCAGGCAGGCCTGGCATCCCTGGCCTGCACCTGTGCCCCCACCATCAGTGCCACGCAGCCTCCACGGAGCAGCCACCAGGGAGGGCGGGGTGGTGGTGACGACGGAGTGACAGGTGCTGCTAACTGGGAAGCTGGGGAGGAAGGATGCTGGGTCCCTGCACCCCACGGCTGCCCTTGATGGGAGAAGGGATGAGACTCGACCCCAGTCAGCCCCTTCCTGGGAAGTGCCTGCACCGTCCGCTCCCCTCCCCCCCGCTCCCCTCCCCCCCGCCCCCCCCCCCCCCCCCCCCCCGCCCGCCGGAAGCAGCACCTCCACACAGACGCATAGATGATGATGAGCATGAGCAGGGTCAGGGACGACACGCCGCAGCCCACGATGAGCGCCACCGACGGCACGATCGCCTTCTCCATGTTCTGGTGGGTTCCGGGGCCGGGGACAGAGAACAGGGTGAGGGGGCCCAGGCAGACATGCAGACTGAGGGTCCTGCAGGCCGTGGGGGGCGCCGGGGGAGCCTTCCCCCTCCACCCCTGCATTCTCCGCAGGCGCCCCTGCCCAGCAGCCCTCGGCTGCCCTCCTGCAGCGCTCTGAGCACCCCCCACGCCAGCACCTTCTGGCCTGGGCTGTCCCCGGCGAGGGGTCTCACCCCCTGCTGAGGGCAGGGTCTTTGTCTGTGCCCCGCCCCGGCCCCACTGGTAGAATGAGTCGCGTGCCCAGCCTGGCAATACGTCCCCCACCAATCCCAGGGAAGGACTCCCCCACCCTGAGTCACAGGTGAGGTCACGGAGGCAGCAGGCCCAGCGCCCCGCCACGGACAGCTCTCCCCGGTTCCGTGGCTCTGCAGTTCCGGCCGCGGGCAGAAGCCACCGCTCTCTGAAAGGGGCCCAGAGCTCCAGCTGCATCTAACGGGGCACTCAGCACCCACCCCTCCAGACCTGGCCCCTCCCTGACAGCCGCTCCACCCACAGCCTGCACCAGGTGCTCATCCACCTCCTCCCTCCAGCGGGCCCCTTCCATCTGGGCTGGGCCTCTGCCCTCCATGCCCCCAGGCCAGCCCCCGGGCTCTTCCCCAAGCAGCAGCCAGTCTCAGAGTCTCCCATGCCACCCCACCACGGCCCAAGTTGTGTCCGAAGGCCCCAAAGGCCACCACGTCTGGCCCTGCCCCCCTTCAGCTCGTGAGACCACCCCCCCGCACGGGGCTGCCCCCTCGTTCCCACTCAGCGCCTGGCTCAGCCATTCCCTCTGCCAGGATGCCCTGCCCAGCCGTTGCGTGGCAGTATCTCGGGCCATTCTGGTCTTCACTTGTCCCTTCTCAGAGAGGCCAACGGACCCCACTGCTCCCCACCACGTGGCCCAGTGCAGCCCTAACCACCGGCTGGTCCTTGCTTACACATCCCTGTGTGCCCCCCGATGTGACCGCGTGAACCACGACCACACCACAGCCCAGTGCCCAGCACACACGGCAGGCGGACCACGTGTGCTTGCTGAGGAATGACCCAGGTCCCTCTGTGTCCAAAACCCAAAGACAAATGGAGGGACTGGAGAGAGCGAGTGCCCACCGCTTCCAGGGCTGGAGATGACGGGAAAGCTCGGCCAGGGGACAAGGGGCTTCTCGTGGGCTTCCCCACCCCAGAGCTGACACCTTCCTGCCCGTCCCAAGTCTAACTTGGCCGACACCCTTCAGACCCCCTGCTGACCCCAGAACGTGGCAAAGCGAGACTCCCACCCACTTCCTAAAGCCACGGTGGCCCTTTCTGCCCTCAGATGGGACCTTCCACCTTCCTTGGGAGCCTAAGTTCCCGGGGCTCCTGCACAGGGCACCCCAGGGCCCACCCCACTTGACACAGCTGCCTCCCCCGCCCCCCGCCATGGTGACCGTGCTGTGCTCTCCATCCGAGGCCTGGACTGCCCTTCCCCACACTGGAGGCACCACCTCCCGCCCCCAGGTCCCTCTGCTGTCCCTCTGTCCCCTCCCTGTCCCACGGCTGGGGGTGCCTGTCTGTCCCTGCAGCCCGGTCTCCTCATGTCTGCGAGCCCCCTGTGGCCAGGCCTGGCGTGGACGCTTGGTCAACGTGACTGCCTGGATGAATGGAGACCAGGAAGGCAGAGGCTCCAGGAAAATCGAGAAAGTCGTTCAAGGTCACCCAGGCATCAGCGATCCCTGGGGGCCTGGCCCGGGTGAGGCTCCAGCACAAACTTCTGTGTTTCCATACAGGCAGTTGGAGGGCTCCGGGTTGCGGCCAGCACCCCTGAACTCACCAGGTAACCTCAGAGGCCCGGCCAGCCACGCAAGTCATGGGTGACCGAGTAAGTGGCTCAGGCCTGCTTCGTGGCTGGCTCTGGCCCCGACCTCTGTGGCCATCTGCCTCCATCTGCCCTCATTAGGCCTGGCAGCCGCACGCCCGCCAGCTCGCCCACCTGCCCTCCCGTGCCCTCCTCCTCCTCTCCGCCTGGCTCATCCGTCACTCCTGACAGCCCTAGCCCTGCACGTTCTCAACAATGTGGGCAGGAGTGTCAGGGATCTCAAGGTCTTGTTGGGAGGGCTGGACCGGAGACCTTAAGGGTGAGAGACTGGTCCCAATCCACACAGAGATCAGGCAGAAGCAGGCTGGCCTCCTGCTGGAGACTGGCTCCCCAGCCAGGCTCCGAGCCACCCCAGGGCCTTTGCACATGCTGGTCCCGCCACCCAGCGCTCTTCCCCTGACCTTCACACGGCTGGCTCTTCTCTCGGCTTGGCTGTCACCTCCTCACAGAGGCTCTCGCTGGACATTCAGTCTGAGCCAGCCCCTCATCTCTCTGCCCGTCCCCTTGTCTTGAGTCTCTTCAGGGCACCAGACCCTCCCCACCCCCCACCTTTACTTCTTTGTCATTTACGTGGTCGTTGTCAGTTTCCACCACATGAATTCCCTACCTGCAATCTTCTCCCAACTCTTCCATGTCTCATGTGCCCTAAACACTGATTTCCTTCCTATGGTGCTGTCTTTATCCCGTCTCCGCTCCAACACCACACGTGGCTCACAGCTACCCACGTGAACGAGCCCTACTCCAACATTGCCTGACCCCTGATCCCGGGCACACGCTGAGCCTTGATTCTGGTCAGATTCGTAGCCCAGTTTCGGGCACATCACAGGAGCGACGCCTCCAACAACTACGCCTCACAGACTGTTTACTACACGCCAGGCTGTGTGGATGCTGTAAATACCTCAACAGGTTCAGTCCCCACCAGGCTGAGGCAGGTGGCCTCGCCCCCTCAGATGTGACTCAGAGCAGTTACTCAACCCTCCGTGGTCACAGGCCTGCAGCGGCACAGCCGGGACCTGACACTCCGGCTGCACGCAAGGGGGGGATGGTCTCATCTTCCTCCACTCCATGCCCCCCGGATCTAACCCTTCCCTGGCTCCTGGGGTGTGACCACAGTACCCCTTCTCTTCCGTCCTCTC
The DNA here is from genome assembly GCF_005190385.1 of Monodon monoceros. Lineage (NCBI taxonomy): Eukaryota > Metazoa > Chordata > Mammalia > Artiodactyla > Monodontidae > Monodon > Monodon monoceros. The sequence continues at coordinate 23,094 of NW_021703770.1, forward strand.
TGGGGGCCTTGCTCTGGACTCCGGTCCCGAGACCACTCCATACCCCGAGATGCCAGCGGCCTCTGCCCGCTCAGACCGAATCCCCACGCCCCACGCACACACCCAACTCTGCGGGTGGAGACGGGCAGCATCCACCCCCACCCACAGCCCAGCTCTCCGCTGCTACCACCCCACCTGCTGGTGGGTTATTCTGCCCTCACGCCTGCTGGGATCCCTCCAGGACCCAAGCCCACCACCTCCCAGCCACCCAGCTCCCTGGACCTCGGGCTGAAGCTCTAGCTCGCTGGGCCCCGGCCTCGCGGCAGCGCCCGCACCCCCGCCCTGCCTGCCCGCCGAGCTCCACCCGATCTTCCGCTTGCTTCTTGCCTTTCTCCCCGTCCCTGGGGCGACCATCCCTCCTCCCCGCCGAGCCTGCTGGGAACTCCTGCTCACCCCTCAGGGCCCTATTCTACACCTCCTCCTCGTGCCCGTCTCCCAAGCTACCCCTGGAAGGGAGGCTGGTGCTGAGCCCCCAGAGCACCTCCTCCCTCCAGCCTGGGCTTGTCTCCCCGTCAGACCCCGTGCCCCTCGAGGGCCCAGTCGCAGGCACTCAGAGGGGTCGGCACGGCGTGATGGGCTGCAGGCCAGCAGTCTCCCTCTCCCTCTCGGCCCTTGCCCACTCAGCATCTCTGGGGCCAGAGCTGGCTGGGAGAAGAGAGGAAGGTGGCGATGGCTCTGAGAGCAGGTGAGCACAGGCGAGCAACCCAGCACAGGCCAAGCCCCCCCACCCCCCCACGCCCTCCCAGCATGCTCCTCTGAGCCACGCCCAGGCCTTCAGGGGGTCACAGGGTCAGCCAGAGCCCACTACTGTGCCATCGGACAGAGGAGGAAACCGAGGCTCCCCGCGGCCAGGCAGCCTGTCCTTGGTCCCATGGCCAGTGGGTGGCTCTGTGGCCACTGACGGCTCCCGAACCCTCAGACTCAGCTGCCTCTTCTGGGATGTGGGGATGGGGTGCCCTGACCTGCCAGCCTGCGTCTCACCCTCCTGTGCAGATCAGGCTGACACCAGATGCCCCTCTGACTGCAGCTGCCGAGCACCCTGCCAAGCAAAGCCTTGAACCCTTCAGAGACCAAAGCTCTGCCTGCCCGTCCTGGCACAGGGCTCCCGTCCTGGCACAGGGCGCCCGTCCTGGCACAGGGCTCCCGTCCTGGCACAGGGCGCCCGTCCGCGCACCCTCAGAGGCCCCGCTACAGGTCAGCTCTTCCGAGAAAGGCCCCCTGGGCATCCCACTCCTCCACCCCCGAGTTCCACCAGCGTCAGCTGCTCACCCCTCACCCAACACGCTCTCCATGCCAGGTGGCCCTGGGCTCAGCCCCCGAGCGGGATGCCACCTCTCGAGGATGCAGTGGCCCTGCCACGCTCCAGGCCCCGTCCAGGAGGGTCCCTGTCAACCGGCGAAGCCCTCGCAGCCACCCGGAGCAGCATGGGGCCATTTCCGTTTTACAGGTGAAGAAACCGAGGCTCAGAGAGACTGAAGGCCAGTCTAGGGTCACCGTGTGTAAGGGACAAGCCTGCATTTCAAGATTCGACTGGCACTGACCTCCTACAGGCCAGACCCTGGGTTGGGAGAGGGGATCTGGACAAGTGTCCCGCTCTGGAGCCCCCCCTGCCCCCCAAGGAAGGGCAGCCCCCAAGGCGGGCCCTGCCCTGCTTGCTCCAGCCTCGCAGGGGACCCAGGAAGTCCCAGCCCCACTGGTTGCTCCCCTGTGCAGAAAGCCATCTCTTCTGGGGAGCCCCCAGCATGGCCCCGGCTGCTGCCTTCAGGGGCGGGTCCCCAGAATCAGCAACACCGACAGTCCTGTCACAGGGACAGCCTGAGGGGGAGGGCACACTGGGATCTGGGCCAAGACCACAGACCCCTCCAGGAGAGTCACCCCAAGACTCTAAGCAAGCCCCCCACCCCAAGCCTCGATTTCCCTGCCTGTCGATAGAAGGGTTAGTGGCAATGACCTCTAAGGTCCTGTCCAGCTCTGACCCTCCAGGGGATCCTGGCTGACAATATCGCTCTCTCTCCCCACGTCTCAGAGGACAAAGGAGGGGGGCAGACTGTTCTCAGAGAGGCCTGGGACCATCTTCCACATGGAAACTGGGGTTCCATGAGCAGAGAGCTGCGCCATCCCCATCTGACGAGGGCCAGCCACCCCAAACACCCCCAAATCGGTGTCCCCCTCCCAGTCCGTCCTCCATATCTGCCGCCTGAGGATACTTCCACACCAGGCCGGGGCCAGGGGGGCTCAATGAGCAAAGACCCCTAAGCTTTCCCTCCTCGGGGGGCCTAGTGACCCAGCTGGGGGATCCGGCTTTCCTAGATCCAGCAAGTGCGGCTTGGCCCTGGGCAAGAGCGCCCACCAGCCCCAGTTGGCCGGCCCCAGCCAGCAAGCTGGCCCCAGATGCTGTCGCCATAGAAACTGGCAGCCCCCACAAGAATCACGAGAACAAAAAGGAGGCCCCTGAGATGATGGGGCCTTCCCGGGGAGGGCTGCCAACCTGGGCCAAGCCCAGCACCCTCTCCACCCCCGGGACCCGTACATGGGGACGCAGTTGCCTCCAGAGCCCACGGTCCACTTGGGGTGGGTGGGGAAGGACTCCAAGGAAGGTGGCAGCTCCTCCCCCTCCGTGTCCCAGGCAGGCCAGGAGCCTGCAGCCAGCTGGGGGAAGGAACCCCACTAAGTGAAGGTGTCTACCCGCCTCTGCCAGGCCAAGCCTTCCTCCAGCCCCTAGGGCCGGGGGCCCAGACTGCCCGGCTCCCCTGAGGACCGGCTTCCTCCAGGGTCCTAGGCCCCCAAAGAGATTGGGTGGGGGACTCACTCACCCATCAGTCACTCTTGGGGCCCCGGCCTGGCTCCTCCCAGGTCAGTCCCCAACTCCACATCGCCACCCACTCAGCTCCCACCCGTCCTCTCTAGAGGCCCGGGCCCCGCCGGCCAGGCCACGGGGGGCGGCGGAGCGCAGCCGCCCTTCCCCACGCCGGCCCCGGAAGCCCCCGCCCCGCGCGCCCCCGCCTCGTCCGCCCGCCCGCCGCGCGCCCGGCTGGGGTCTCACCGCGTCGGCGCTGAGCTGGGCTAAGATGGCGAAGGTGGAGAGCCGGTCACAGAGGCAGCGCGTCCGGAGGGCATCGAGGGGCACCGTGCGGCAGCCGCGCCACGACCAGGGCCCGAGCTGCGGGGGGGCGGGGGAGGGGGGTCTGGGGGGGGGGAACACGGGGGGAGGGGAGACAGGGGCGGCGTGAGCGGCTGCCGGCCGCGCCCGGGCTCCGCGTCCCCGGCCCGCGTCCGCACCTGCGCCCGCCGCCGCGCGCGCCCC
>NW_021703770.1:31436-40466 GCF_005190385.1 Monodon monoceros
GCCGAGCCACGGGAGAGCGACTCGCGGGAGCGCGGGCCTGCGGGGCCGGCGGGGTGCCGAGCCCTGGCCCCGCGCCCAGAGAGCGCCCCGCCCCAGCGCCAGGCCGGGAGGGGCGCGTGGGCGCACGTGGAGCCGGGCGCCAGCTGGGGGGCGCGGCAGCCTGCGGTGCGCGCGCGGGCCGGGGCGGGATGAGGGGCGCTTCTGCGCCTCCTCCCCCGTCCCCCGCGTCGCGCTGGTGACCTTGGGACCACCCCGCTCCCACAGCCACCTCCCCCGGCCCCGATCGGCCTTCTCCTCGCTCCCCCCCCCACCCCGGGGGTCGGGGGAGCAGCCTGAGCGTGCCCCCTGCCGTCTGACCCAGGGCCCTCCTGCTGTCTGCCGCTCTGGTGGCTCTGGTTCCCTTGAAACCAGCGCTTGTTAGGGCCTCAGTGCGCCGGACTGAACTACTCTGCGAACCAGTCGCTGTTGATCTAAGTCCCCCACCCCCATGCCGACCCACTTGTCTGGCAGCGCCCGCAGAAGGTGCCCATGGAGTGCCCTCCCCAGGGCCCTGGGCCTGCAGGCTGGAGGGCTCCAGGCTGAAGAGTCGAGACTGAAACCGCTGTTCGGGAGCCTCAGCTGGGAGTGGTCTCCTTCTGACCCCAGGGCCGAAAAAGCCCCCTCGGCCCCCAAATAACTCAGACCCGGTGTCTGCCCCGGGACTTTGGGGGGGAAATTCCAGGTCTCTGCGGCAAGGGTCCACCCCCGGCCCGCCCTAGATCCCTCAGCCCCAGCCCCAGAAGGAGGGAGCTGCAAGGGAGCTGCCTTCCAAAGCCTTCAGCCTGTCTCCCCCATCCCAGGCCCTCTGTATGGAAGGCGGGCTGGGGGTGTGCTCTCCCAGGGGACCCCTGACCCCCACACACTGAGCGGGCGTCTGCTCAACACCTGGATTTGCAAGCAACCATCCTGGGCTACCTTCTGGCTGTGTCACCTGGGAAGTCAGCTACCGGCCCTAGCTTCAGTTTCCTCATCTCTAAAATGGGGAAGAGACGGTCGGGAGGTTGACGGTGGGACACCGTCAAGGCCCCCCCCGCCCCCCAGCCCAGCACCTGCAAGAACGTCTTTAGGAAAGCTTAGGGTCTCAGCTCTGGGCATCCCAGAACCCAGAGCTGCTTCTGTTGAATTTGGGATGTTATACAATCTCCTTTCCGAGCTTCAGGCCCCAGGGGAGAAGGGACACACTCTGGGCCGGCTGGATGCCCTCGAGTCTGCTTTTCTCTCTTCATTTTCCCCCCACGGGGAAGGGCCTGCCCCTGTTTTACAGAGAAGGAGAACTGAGGCCCAAGGTGACAGCTAGGCAGAGGCTAGGCCCTGGCTCCGTGGGGTGCATCAGGGCTCTGTGGCATCCCTCTCACTAGCACTGGCCCCTGAGCCCATGGGGGCCAGGGTTTGGGGGGCCCAAAGCTCATCCATCTTAGGGGCCCTCATAAAGAATGCCACGGGAGGGCCCCCGGAGCTTCCACCTCTTTGGCTCCTGACCACGCCTCCGCCTGAGCCTTCCCACCTTGGCCCACCTGAACCCGTGCTGGCCCCGGGAGGAGCCGAGGTGTGCCTGACTACACAGCACAGCAGTGCCCAGGCGGGGCAGGGCCAAGGCCACAGCCTTGACCGCAGCCCCTGGGTTGGAGGCCAGGGGCTCGGCTGCCTGTGTGGTCCCACCTCCTGGGCCGCCATCCTGCACACCCGGCGTCCCTGGCGTGGAGTGGAGCAGAAGTCAAAAGCTATTAAGGCCCCGGTAGAGACCTCTTCTCCCCTTCCTTCCTCTAGAAAAGAAGACCCCAATGACCACAGAACCAGAAACAAGACCTGGGGGATGGAAGGATCAGGAAAGGGAGTGCGGGGCCCTGGAGAGTCCTGGGAGATCCAGCGTGGTCCCCCCCGCACCCTCAGCGGGGCTTTACCAAGGCCTCACTCAGCTGCGCTGTGCACATCACACTCCTGTCTCCCCTCATCCCCCAGCACTACGCAGAATGGGCACAGAGTGCTGAGCCCCAGCTGCCCTTGGTCCCTCCCAGCCCCAGAGCACCCCATTCTCACTCCTGGGGTGCGCGTGCAAGCCACTGACCAGACGCCAAGATGGCCAAGGAAGTGCAGGCCAGGAGTCCCCAAGACCCAGGACGTTCCGGGCAGGACGCTCCGGGCAGGAGGCCTGTGGGCTGTTCCGGCCTGGAGACAGTGCCTCCTTCTCTCTCAGGCTTGTCCACGACATTGGCCACGTGCCCGCTCCTAAGAGCAGGAGTCTGTGGCCGGCCGGTCCTGGGTTCAAATCTCAGCTCTAGTGTTCTCACAGTCCAGCCACGACACTGCCTCAGCCCTCCTACTCTGAGTGAGCGGGGGGGGGGGACCCCGAACCCATCTTTTCCGCCTGCTGAAGGCTGCTGGGAGGGTTGGGAAGGGACAGCACCCCAAGGGCCGGGGTGAGGGGAGCCAGGCTGGCTGGGGCCGGTAGGCTGGCAGGTTCCCAGGCAGTGCTGGCGGGTCTGCAGGGCGCCAGGCTGACGGCTGCTGGCCACCTCCTGGGAGAAGTCCAGCCCAGGCTGCGGGTTAGCCCCACAGGACTCCTGCTATGGGCACCAATTAGCTTATCAGCCTCCCAGGGGAGGCGACAACGAGGAGCAGGGCCCACCCTGCTAACGGGTTCGGCCAGGGCCTGCCCCTGCAGCCTCAGGCCACGGAGGGCACGAGGAGGCGTCCGCCCCTGGTCCAGAGGACCAACTGCTGGGGCTGGCAGCCTGGGAGGTGGGCAGCTCCTGGGCTCACCCAGACCCTGCAAGACCTCTGCAAGCTCCCTGGCCTTGGCCCCTCCCCACTCCATGGTCCCCCTGGCTCTGGCAGGCCATTGACACGCGACACAGGGACAGGGACCCTCTCCTTGTCCCCTCCCCCACCTCACCTCAATATTAATAGCTTCCTGTGCATTTTATCATTTAATCTTTGCAATAATCCTCAACTCAGCTGTGTAGATAGAGAAACTGAGGCTCAGAGAAGTGGTATGATTGCCCGAGGCCACGCAGCAAGACAGCAGGAGGGCCAGGATTCCAGTTTTTTATCTGTCTGACCAACCTACAAGGCCTACAGTATTTGAGCCACTGAACTCTGCGGAGCAAATCTGAAAGGGACCCTCAAGGATGGCCCAAGGCCCAGACCAGGCGGAGGGGGGGCCTGCCTAAGGCCCATCCCACACCAGGGCAAAGCTCGGTCAATGGAGCTTTCCCAGACCATTAGCTGTGCTTTCTGTGTTGCGCTGGGCATCAGTTGAGGGCTGGCTGGAGCAGGACGGGTGGGCGGTGGTCCCTGACCGGTGGACCCTCGCTTGCATCTTAGGCACACCCTGAACTGGGAAAGGTCAGGGGACCCTCAGCCCTCTTTCTTCAACAAAACCTCTAGGACGTATCCTCTTATACCCACAACATCTGGAAGTTCTTCACCATGTCTGACCGAGATCCCTCCTGCTGCAGGTGATACCTGTTACCATCTCTGCAACACAGGCAGGCTGTCCCCTCCTCACACACACTCCCACATGTGGGAGACCATTGGTCGCCTCTTGACTGAGCTTCAGAAACTTGGAATATCTGGGGCACAGAGCCACGCCCCCCTCCCAGGCCCAGGCCCGAGGAATCTGGGTCAGTGACACCCACCTGCGCCTCCCCACCCCCAGGTCCAGGGCGAGAGAAGAAGCTGGAGCCGGGGCCCCTGCCAGCACGAGGAGGGCGGGAGCCCCTCCCTGCCTGAGTTGACGGGAGGTTGCAGGGGGCCCTGGGCCCCTCAGATCAGAGCTCCCAGAGAAAGGCTGTGCCTCCCCCATCGACCAGGGCCCCCAGGAAGGTCCAGCCATCACCCACCCCTCTGCAGGCCACCAGTTCCTCACCACAGGCTCCTCCCACCCTGCTCCTAGCAAAGCCCCCGAGTCACCAAACCCAAGGGACAATTTCCCGTCCCTCTTGCTCCACTTCTGAGCTCTGAGCTGGCATCCCTCCACATGGGCCCCCACTGTGCGTCCTGACCCTGAGCTGAGACCTGAGTTTCCTCTGCCGCCCCCGACCCCTTGGACGCCTTGGGGTCAGTCAGTCCTGAATACACGGTGCATCCTCCCTCCACCACCACGCCACCCTCACCCACCCACCTCGCTCCCTGGGCAGCTGCCCCCTGCTCCGGCCTCCCCGGCCCCAAGTGCTCCTTGAGAAAGTGTTAGGCCAGTCACCGCCACGGTGAGCGCGGCCCCTCCGGTGGCTGTCCGTGTCCTGCACACCGGCCAGCTGGGCCCGGCCTGGACGGCTCCGCCTCCACGGCCACAGCCACGGGCCAGCGCCCTGGCTCTCACGGCGAGGCCGTCCCTGACCCGTGGCCTCCATCCGTGGGTCCTGCCGCCTCGGCCCGGTTCTCCCACCACGTGTGATGGCCTGATGCTCCCACCTGCATCCTCCTCTGGGAGGGCAGGACTGGGGCCTGGCTGGCTCACCCCGCTGCCCGCACCCCAGTGGGGTCGGAGTGCTCAGCCAGGACTTGCTATGGGTGGACAAGCAAGGCCCCTCTTTACCGCTCCAACTTGGCGGCCGCCTCCAGGACCCTCCCTCCCTCCTTCCTTCTCATACCTACAGACCCATCTGCAACTGACCTTCCTTGCAAGAGGCACTGAGAGTCTCACTTCTGCCCCCCACGCTGTGGCTACCACCCTGGTGGGACCCACCACTGCCAGTCTCCGCCCTGCGCTCCACCACCTGTCCCCGCGCCACCATTTGAAATATCCCAGGACGCGCCATCCTCTGCTCAAGACCTCCCCCCGGCTCCCTCCTCACTCAGGGACCCACAGCCCCTGGGGACTGGCCACCCCCTCCCTGAGCCTCCCCGCTCTCCCCCTTGAGCCTCCCCTCCAGCCACACTCAGACCGCGAAGCCCAGCTCCCCGCAACTCGCGCCCTGTGCAGACCCGCCTCACCCAGCGCCTGTGCCAGAGCCACAGCCGTATCCTGGTGCCCAGGTGAGTGGTTCAGAGCAGGCAGCCGGGCCCCTGCCCTGCTCAGGAGACCCCGCAGGGGACCTCCCCTGGGGCCCAGGCTGGGTGGGGGCCAGGGCATGTCGGAGGCCCTGGGAGGAGGCTCGGCCTATGGTACCACTCCGTCCCGGTCCCTGCCGTGCCCGGACGTGCTCGTCCATCTCCACCCCGGGAGGAGGAACTGGGGACCTGAGGCCTGTTCCCACCTCTGGGCCAATTCCCTACCGGCCACTCAGAGCTGAGCTGCCTCCCCTATGAAGTGGGCATAAATCCTCCCCCCACATGCTGTCCAGGGAGACCACAGGGACACAATGCCCAGCACAGGCCCCGGCACACTCGTGGGACATCGGGGGACAGTAACAGAGGGTGTGTGGAGAGCCCCTCACCGGCCCGCTGAGCCAGGGCCTCCGCTGCATTCAGGATGCCGCCTGTCGGCCCACGAAGCAGGTGCTATCATGGGACTGTGTGCATCAGGGTCCCCTGGGGTTTGATGGGCTAATTCACACTGGAGTGTGAGTGACTCACAGGTGTCCCCCCACACAGCAGAGAGAAGCCAGAGTGGGCACAGCTCACCCCAATGAGGGAACAGGGAGTGGGCAAGGTGTCTCTGCAGGCAGGGGCTTCTAGGAGCCCCTGAAAACTCCTCAGACTGGCTGTTGTGCTCCCCAAACCATGCATTCCAGGCACAAGCCCTGCTGAATCACACGTCACACATCCAGGGTGCCTACCTCCCACCTCCACCTACTGACCTCTGACCCACAGACCAAGCCTTGTGCTGAGCCTCCTCTTCCAGGGAGCCTGCCTGGATAAGCCGTGAGTTCCTGAGCGCTGCACCTGGCTCCTCCAACAGGTCCTACCCTGCCGCCGTGCTGGGGCTCCCTTCTTGGGTCCTACCTCACCCAGCGGCTGGAGCTCATCATGACTCCCAAGCACCCCCTCACCCCCACTATCCCAGCCCTGGCAGCCCTGCCTCCTTGCGCCAGCCCAGAGGAACCACCGGTGACTCAGAACACAGGCGCCCTCTCCTGCCTCCAGGCCTTGATCTTGACCAGTCCCTCTGACCACACACCCGCCTGCCCCCTGGCTGACTAAGCCTCGTCCTTCGGGGCTCCCCCGGGGCATTGCCATCTCCAGGAAGTCTCCTCAACCTCCTGCTCTGTGCCCAACCCCCTGAGCTGAGACCTGAGTTTCCTCTGCCGCCCCCGACCCCTTGGACGCCTTGGGGTCAGTCCTGAATACACGGTGCATCCTCCCTCCACCACCACGCCACCCTCACCCACCCACCTCGCTCTCTGGGCAGCCAGAGTGGGCACAGCTCACCCCAAGGTGAGCTGGTCACTGGCCTGTGAGAACCCCCAGGGCAAGCCCAGGTCAGCTCCATCCCCTCTTGGCTCAGGGCCCGGGGGCAATGCTTGTGGCCCTGGGGACCCTGGGGGATGGATATCTATCTGCCTGACCTGGGTCTTGCTGAGTGCATCGCCAGGTGAGACCCACGCCCCCGCAGGCCTGCGTCCCTGCGCATGTGGGGCTGGCTCTCGCGGCACTGACAGTGTCTCAGGCTGGCTCAGCATCCGTGGGGCTGTGACCAGGGCCTCCAGGGCTTCTCACGTTCCCCACGATGCCACGATGCCAATCTCCTGGCTCCCACCTGGCACCAGCCACGCTCTGAGTCAGGGCTTCCGGCCGCAGGCCTGCCCCCAGGCTAGAAACCTGGCCATCCTCAGGGCTCAGCGGCTCTTCGCCTGACCCACCCCACCCACCTGGGCAAGGCCACTGGGGCCCCTGGAGAGGCTGGGACCCTGAGCTCTCCAGCCTCGCAAGGAAGTCGTCTGGCCTGGGAGGGCCAGGGTCCCGCTAAACCCCAGCCTACCTGCCAACTCCTCCCATCTCAGAGCCCTGCACCCCAGGAACCCTCCCTGAGCCCTTTGCCCCTCACTCAGACCTTCGCCTGGTGCACCTCTGGCCCAGCTCTGTCCAGCCTGTCACTTACCCCTACCAGCTGAGGGGCCTGTGCCTCGACACCCCACCCCCTCACGCTCCAGCCGCCGGTGCAGCTGCGGGTCAGGCTGGTCCATTGCTCATTCATTCAGCTAGCGCCCCGCCCGCCTGCTCAGGCCCCGCGCTGGGCACCACCCTGGCTCCAGGAGACCCCAAACCTCACCACCCTCAGCTGGCCCAGCTTTGCCTCCTCCAAGACACCCTCCCAGACCGCGTGGCCTCGTGAGCGCTCCCCGCTACCCTCCACCCCGCCCCCTCATCTCCTCGGGCCGGCATCTGACCCTGTCTGCTGCAGTCTACCTCCAAAACTGTGCCATGGGAGCATCCTGGTTCCCATGGGGGGGGCTTCAAATCCCCCAAAGAGCTGAGACCATCACCACGTTAACTGTTACCACAACCTCCACCCTCATGGCTCCCACTGAAACTGCCACCAACATCAATAACATCACCATCACCACCACCACCACCACCATCAGCACCAGCACCGCGTACCAGAGAAACGCAAATCGAAACTACAGTGAGGTGTCACCTCACACCAGTCCGGATGGCCATCATCCAAAATCCACAGACAATGCTGGAGAGGGTGTGGAGAAAAGGGAACCCTCTTGCCCTGTTGGTGGGAATGTAAGTTGATACGGCCACTATGGAGAACAGCATGGAGCTTCCTTAAAAAGCTAAAAATAGAGCTACCATATGACCCAGCAATCCCAGTCCTGGGCATATACCCGGAGAAAACCATAATTCAAAAAGACACATGCACCCCAAAGTTCACTGCAGCACGATTTACAATAGCCAGGACGTGGAAGCAACCTAAATGCCCATCGACAGATGAATGGATAAAGAAGATGTGGCACATGTATACAATGGAATATTACTTACCCATAGAAAGGAACAAAATAGGGCCATTTGCATGGGCTTCCCTGGTGGCGCAGTGGTTGAGAGTCTGCCTGCCGACGCAGGGGACGCGGGTTCGTGCCCCAGTCTGGGAAGATCCCGCATGCCGCGGAGCGGCTGGGCCCGTGAGCCATGGCCGCTGAGCCTGCGCGTCCGGAGCCTGTGCTCCGCAGCGGGAGAGGCCACAACAGTGAGAGGCCCGCGTACCGCAAAAAAAAAAAAAAAAAAAGAAAGAAAAATAAAATAAAATAAAATAAATAGGGCCGTTTGCAGACATGTGTACAGACCTAGAGACTGTCATACAGAGCGAAGTAATTCAGAAAGAAAAAACATATATCATATAATATTGCTTGTATGTGGAATCTAGGAAAATGGTACAAATGAACTTATTTGCAAAAACAGAAGTAGAGACACAGATGTCCAGAACAAATTTATGGAAACCAAGGGGGAAAGAGGGGGTGGGATGAACTGGGGGATTGGGATTGACGTATACCCTCTACTACATGTAAAATAGATAACTAATGAGAACCTACTATATAGCACAGGAAACTCTAGTCAGTGCTCTGTGGTGACCTAAATGGGAAGGAAATCTAAAAAAGAGGAGATGTATGTATACACCAATATCATCAATACCGCCACCACTTCCACTCCATCGCCACCATCTCCACCACCAACACCATCAGCACCACCATCACCACCACGTCACCACCATCAGCAACATCATTAACACCGCCACCACCAACAGCACAATCATTACTACCACCATCACCACCAACGTCATCAGTACTGTCGTCACCACACATCACTGCCATTGCCACTACCAACACAGTCAACTTCAACACCACTATTATATTATCAACAGCACCACCGTCAGCATCAAGAATGACACAGTCATTACTCCCACCATCAGCATCACCACCACCCCCACCACCATCACCACCACCACCACCATCACCACCACCACCACCACCACCACCACCACCATCACCACCACCACCACCACCACCACCACCACCACCACCATCACCACCACCACCACCACCACCACCACCACCACCACCACCACCACCACCACCACCACCACCACCACCACCACCACCACCACCA
>NW_021703770.1:40566-45651 GCF_005190385.1 Monodon monoceros
TCACCACCACCTTCACCACCACGACCACCATCAGCAGCATCACCACCCCCAGCATGACCACCAAGACCTGCAGCTCCATCCACAGAACTGTTACCACCACCCTGGGCTGCATATGTCCCTGCTCGTCATGGTAACCACACCTCACTCAGCCCCACCCCCCTTGGGCATGGTGGTGCTGCTGATGGCAGATGAAGGGTAGCAGAGGACGTGTTCTCAGCTTCACCAGTGACAGGTGGCGTGGCTGCCCTTGGGTAGTCTACCCATTGAGGGGAGGATCCAGGAATTAGAACCAGGAGATCTGGGTTCAGACGCAGTCCCACCCTCACTACACGTGAAGCAGTGGCAGCATCCCCTCACCGCCGTGAGCTTCAGCTTTCTCGTCTGCAGATCCATCAGGACCAATGCCCTTGTCCCGCGTCGGGAGCCCAGCAGTCTGAACAGGTGGATGAATACAGAGGCAAACCTCAACCTGCAGTGGTCCCTGCCGCAGCTCTGAGCACCTCACTGTCTCTGGCCCGAAATGCTGTCCAGCACAGGGCTCACCACCAGAAGGTGGTGGAGGACCCGAGGCAGGGCCCGAGGGTTTTGGCAAGTCTTGTGGGAACATCCCTGGCAGGCTTCTTGCAGTGAGAGCAAGAGAGCAGAGAGCAACTTCTGTGACTTGTCACCATGCCAGGCTGTCAGAGCATTGAACCACTGTGAACGTGGGGCCCAGGCAGAACAAAGTGTGTGGCTATCTCAGAAAGACACAGTCTTCTTGCAAAGAGGACCTAGGATGGAGGGGAAATTGGAGTCTGGTCACAGAATGATTCTGACCTGGTCACACCCTGAGCCCTGACCCTGGTCACATGCTGATCCCTGAGCCTGGCCTCTCACTAAATCCTGAGCCTGGTCCCACGCCAAAGCCCTGACACCAGCGGTTCACACCACCGGAGTCACTCCTTTTGGAGGCAGGGAGTGTGTGGTTTGGGTGCCTCTTGTCTTTTTTGTTTTTCTTTCAGTTTTTCTTTTGCACGTGGTGCTGGGCATGAACAGGGCAAGGGAGGTCAGGGAGCTGGCAAGACCTCGCGCTGGTCACTCCACAAGGACGGTGGTGAGCCCTCTGCAGAAAGCCAGCCTTGCAGACCCTGGCCTGGTGCTCTGTGCTACCTTAGCAGAGGGCGTCGCTGGGGGCTCGGGACATCGTCCACCTGGACCCTCTGCTCCTAGGTACCCTCTGGCTTCCTTCTGTAACAGCCAGAGGATGAGGAAGCCGGCGCAGGCCACGGCCGTCATCTGAATACCCCAGACCAGATGGGCTCTCTGGGTTTAGAGCTAGGACAGTGCGTGTGTGAGATTTCACTGAACACCCCGGGGGACACGCTAAAATGTGCATACGTGCATTTAGTGGTTCAAATGAGCTATAACAAGCTTCAGTTTGGGTCAGGTCTTGCTGCCAAATCTCACCAATTTTGGCTTTTTGAAGTGTTGAGAATTGGACTCAGACACTACGTGCCCTCGTGAAGCGCTGGTTCCCGAGCGCTGGCCGCGTGGGACCGGAGGGCTTAGCATCACATCCTCCTGCGGCTGCTGCTGTGGCCACACTTCCCTCCCTCGCTGTTGTCCACTCATGTTGGGCCACTTGTGGTCACTCACGGTCACAGTCACTCAGCCCCTCCCAGGCATGCGTGGTCACCAGTGTCTCTCTCCATCCTCGGTCATTCGTGATCACCCACGGTCACTGTGGTCACTCACGCAGGAGGCAGCACCCAGCAAGCCCCTCCCCATCCCATCTTCACCTGCTGGTGAGGACTCTGGATGGGGGGTGGGTCACAGGCGCATCCACGCCCGGTGAGATTCCCACAAGCTGAGCCCTGAATGGGGAGAGCAAGGCCGCCACGGGAACCCCGTGCCAGGCAGCGCCCCCGGCCTTTCTGCTGGGCCTGCCATCGGTTTCATCTTGGATCACACGGTTGAGGGCCCATAATCTCGGGGTGCTGGGCCTCCAAATGGCCCACCTGCACACCTCCTCTTTGGACAGGTGGCCTCTGTCTGTTGCCTCTCGGAGCCCAGGGGTTCTGTCTGGCTTCCCGGGGTGGGGTGCACAGCCTGAGGGGAGAGGATCTGCATAGCCGCCCTCCACCCCCAAGCCTGGAAGTTCTCTAGCCAGCTCCCTGCGGCAGCTCCGGCTGCCCCCTGCTGGAAGCACGGAGGAGAGGCGGGATCCCGCACTTGCACTCTCTGGGCGAGCATTTCAGAGCTCAGGCTCAGAAATGGGCCTGACCGCAGGCGGGGCGCGGTGCCCACTAGGCCTCCCCAGTCCCCCCGGACCCAGGGACCGAGGTCAGCAAAGACCACCCCTAGCCCGCCAGGGTGCTGGCTTGCGTGCCGCACAGAGGAGGGCCACACAGTGAGGACGTGGGTTTTTAATTCTTTTTATTGAAGAAAAGAAAAGGAGAGAAAAAATAGATTCCCCACCCCTGCTTCTTCCTGGAGTGGGCTTCTGGTCCTGCCCCTGGGGTGGTGTAGGTGGGAGGGCTGTGCTCTCCGCCTGGGTCTGGGGAGGGGCCCCTGGGCCCTGGAAGGGTGCGGGGGGGCTGGCTGCTTCCCGAGGGATGGGGGGGGTCTAAAAAACGGTGCCAGGCTGGCCAGGCCAAGCAGGCTGGTCCTCTGCTGCAGCAGCTCAGGTGGGCACCCCAGGGATGCTGGGCGCACCCGGCCTGGCCATTGTCCACGGCGGCCTGCCCGCCCGCCGGGGCTGGGCCGGAGGAGGGCAGAGTCTGAGGCACCTTCGGGCCTCCGGAGCCCTGTGCCCACCGGGGCCGCCGCCTCCTGTCCCGTCTGGCTCTGGTCCCAGCACTGCGGGCCTCTGCCTGGCTGCCGTCCGAGCGCCCTGAGGCCGGGGCGCGGGCCTTGCCCGCCGCCCGTGAGCGTGCCTGTGCCCGTCCTGTGGCAGGAGCGGGCAGAGCAGCATCCCTCCTCCGTGGCCCGGTGCGTGGCCGCCGCCCGCCCGCTCAGACCTCGGTCTGGAGGTCGATGATGTCCTGACCCACCAGCGGGATGGTGGCGCCCGACTTCTCCCACTCCACGCTCCGCAGCTCTAGCGGTGATGGCGGCAGCGGCTCCAGCTCTTTCTTCACCCAGGCGGGGGGCCCGTGCGCTTTTCGGAGACTCTCCCAGGGCCGCTTGTTGGGCGTCTGCTGCTTTTCTGGCTGCTGGCCGGCGGGCAGCGGAGCGGGTGAGGGCCCCGACGTAGAGACACAGAGCAGAACGGATGGGGAGTGGAGAAAAGAAGGCGTATAGTGAGGAAGGGACCAGACAGGTAGGTGCGGGCGGCAAGGAGACCCCGGCACGGACGGGTGAGCGCGGGCGCAGAGCCTTTCCTGGACCGTGCGAGGGTCGCGACCCCTGCCGTTGGGTGAGTCGGGCTGGCCTGCAGGGAAGGGCAGCTGGAGGCCGCCTCCCACCCAGCACCCCTCGCTTGGCTCTGAGTCCAGCTTACCCAGGCTCCCCCAGCCCAGCCACAACCCAGCTTCTAGATGGCCCCTGGGACAGACCCATCCACCTGCCCTGTCCCTCTAGGGTCTAGCATAGGCTGGGTCAGGCCAGTCCTTGGGAAAGGTTGAGTGAAGGAACAAATGAACGAACGAAGTAGGGCCGGAGGAAGGAGAGAAGAGCTTACCTAAGGGCTGTCCCACAGCCCCGCCCAGGCTCCGCCCCTGAGACCCTGCCCCCCACCCCCTCCCCACCCTCAGCCCCGCCCTCCAGACCTTGCTGTCCGGGCCCAGCGGCGCATCCTTGTCCTTCTCGGCGGCGTGCTGCAACTTCCGGTTCAGGTCCTGGAACATGTCCTGGTGCCGCTTCCGGGTGTGCATGATTTTCTGCGGGGGGAGGAGGGGCGGCGGTCCTGAGCCGGGAGAGGGGCTGCCCTGCCCCGCCCCCGCCCCCGCCCAGCGGAGGCTCCTGGGGACTGGCCTCCCCGTCAGGGCAGGGTCCTCCTCCCCAGCCCCTCCCTGCCTGTTGGAAAGCCTGGGCCCAGGTAATCGGGACAGGGGGACGCCAGGACCCACCTCAAAGTCCAGTTCCGCATAGCGCGATTTCCGCCTCTGTGGGGAGAAGGGATTTGTGCACGTTCGCAAGCAGTTCCCCAAATCCCCCAGACCACAAGCTCCTGCCTGAGGATGAGGGAGGCCAGGGACCCCCTCACCCCTGCCCACCCTTGGTCCTGGCAAACACACCTCTGACTACACTGAAGCTATCGGTCTCAGTGCCCAAGCCCCCTGTAGGCCAACCCTGCCCAGAGACACCGGGAGCCCAGCCGGGGACCCTGGAAGAAGAGGGCGGATAGAAAGAAGGGCCACTGGACGTAAGGAAACAGAAGCCCAAGGACCCAGAAGGCAGGGGCACCCTGTGGACGAACCCTCATTCACCTTCTGTGCCACCCTGAGGCCAGTGCCAGGGCTGGGCAAGGGTGTCCAGCTCAGGCGGCCCAGGACACGCTCCCAGGCACAAGGAGACCTGGACACAAGGCTGTGGCACTGCTGGCTGGCCACAGAGCTGGTACCCGGGGCTGCATTCACCAGAGGCCATGAGCCAGGAGGTGGGAACCCAGCCTGGGGAGGGTGGGGCTCCCCGAGGGTGCTGGGCCTGGCTGTTCCCCACCCCTGCCGTCTCTGAGCCCCTGTCCTACAGGCTGAGCAGGGCTCGGGGGTCAACTGCAGGTTTTAGGTTGGTCTAAGGGAGCCTTGCTGCCGCTGAGTGCCCAACCATGGAAGGAACTAGACTCAAGCCGCTTCAAGTCTAGCTCAGTGTCCAGGCCGAAAGCTCTCGAGCCCTTAAGTGATGGGTGAGACCACCACCGAGGGCGACCACCTGACAAGTGGCCATTTCAGCACAGGCACAAGCTCCCAGTCACGGTGGCCCAGCAGGCCCGGCGGTGCGCGGAGCGTGGCTGGAGAACAGGTAGATGCTGCCCCCTCCAGGCAGAGCCCTGCCACTCGCCCGCAGGGGAAGGGGAAGGGGAAGGGAAGGGGAGGGGAAGGGGAAGGGGAAGGGGAAGGGAGGGCCTGCTGGACCACCGTGACTGGGAGCTTGTGCCTGTGCTTC
>NW_021703770.1:75756-81125 GCF_005190385.1 Monodon monoceros
CATCACCATCACCACCACCACCACCATCACCACCACCACCACCATCACCACTACCAACACCATCAATATCATGATAAATACCGCCACCACTTCCACTCCATCTCCACCATCCCCACTACCAGCACCACCATCACCACCACCACCACCACTATGTTACCAACAGCACAATCATTACTCCCACCCTCACCATCATCTCCACTACCAACGCCATCACCGTTACCAACGCTAACAGCAGCAACAATAACACAACCATTATTACCACCATTGCCACCCCACCACCAATCACACCATCAGCAGGGACACTACCGTTGCACCATTATCATCACCACCACTGTCACCATCATCACTACCATCAACAACACACCATTTCCAATGCCGTCACTCTCACCACCAATACTGCCACCACCAACAGCACAATCGTCACTGCCATGGCACCACCATTTCTCCATCTTTTTGGTCACCACAATTACATGATCACCATGGTCACCAGCCTCACCTCCGCTGTTAGCAATACCACCCTGACTGCCATCACCTCTGAACCGGCACCATGTCTGTGGACCAACACTAGGGTGATGGTAACCCCCATCACCAACACTCAACCCGCCACGTCCAGGGCACCGTGTAGGCGGGACTGGTCTTGCAGGAGGCCTCACCACCAGCCCCATCAACCATGATGGGCTGAAGCCAGGCAACCACGCCATTGCCATTATCCATCCCACCCGTGACCACACCCCACCCTCCAGGCATCTCCTAGCTCACCTGCCTCCCAAGATGAACCTCAAGTTTGTTTCAACATCCCCCATTTCCAGGTGCCTCTGCACCAAGGCCAAGACACCCACGGTCACCCTGCCCTCTCTGCCAAGTTTTCCTGTGTCTACCCCACATCTTGCCCTCCCGCATCCCTAGTCAGCTCCCTGTAGAGATGAGGACATTAGTCCCTGCCCTCCCAATACCACACCAGCAAACCACTGAGCCGCCTGGCAAGCTGGGTTGTTTTTCTTTTTTTTTTTTTTGCGGTATGCGGGCCTCTCACTGCTGTGGCCTCTCCCTGTTGCGGAGCACAGGCTCCGGACGCACAGGCTCAGCGGCCACGGCTCACGGGCCCAGCCGTTCCGCGGCATGTGGAATCCTCCCGGACCGGGGCACAAACTCACATCCCCTGCGTCGGCAGGCGGACTCTCAACCACCCTGCGCCACCAGGGAAGCCCCAAGCTGGGGTTTTGATTAAGACTTTTCTGCCTCAGGAAACTAGCAACTGCACACCCCGAGCGGAGGGAAGCAAGTGTCTCGAGGGAGGAGGGTCACTGTGCGCCCTCCAGGCCCGTCCCAGTGGCAGGGACCCCGCAATCCCCCAGCCCTGTCCTCACCAAGCCTCTTCAAGATCACTGGGGCCATCCAAGTTCAGGGCTTCGCAGGGTCAGGACCCGCAAGCTGGCTGTGTGACCCGCGCAAGCCTCTCCAGCACTCTGAACTTCAGGCTTCTTGTGTGAGGTCTGGGGCCTGGTCTGAACTTGGAATGAACTTTTGGCAGAAGGACCAGGCCCAGAGCAGGTGCCCAGGAAGTGTCACTCTGTCCTTCCAAAACCCAGTCCCATTCTGCCTGTGCTTGATTACCTCAAGGCCAGAGAGCTCACCCCTCTCTGCTCCTAAAAAAAGGAGCTGGCGGAGGCCCCCAGGCCCACCTCTCACTGGACCACTTGTACCCCAGCACCCCAAATGCTCTCTGCCTCGGTACCTTTGCACATACTGCGCCTTGGGCATGGGGGGCCTCTACTACCCTCCTGCCCTGGGACTCCAGCTCACCCTTCACGATCAGCCCAAGCTCCCCCTCCCCAGGAAGCCCACTCCTAGAGGTGGCCCCTTATTCCCAGCACGTGGGGCAGCCGTGCCCCATCCCCCGCCCCCCGAGGGCACGTGCTTTGCCTGAGTGGCTCACTGCTTTCCCCCGGCAGGCTTCTTGGAATGGGGGGGGGGGGGGGGGGGGGGTGGGGTAACGACAGCGTCTACTTGCTGAGCATTTCCTGGTCCAGCTCCTTAACACAACAGCTCGTCAAGGAATCGCAGCCGCCCCTTGGACAGATGCAGAAACTGAGGCTCAAGGAGGCTAAAGGGCTTGCCCACAGTCACCCGTCAGTGAGAACAGGGCCAGGATTGGCGTCCAGGCTGGAGGTCAGAGCTCTGCCCCGCCCCCCAGGTCACACAGGGCCCCGAACATGTGCCAGGTGAAGCACCTCCCCATTTGACACGACCGTGCAGGGAGCTGATGGAACGACACTGTGGGAAGAGCGGGGGCAAAGGCCTGGCAGCCCGGGGCATGCGGGAGACTCCGGGAGGATGCGAGGCAGACGGGGGCCCTGCGGGAGGTGGCAGGGTCTGGGCAGGGGCAGCCCCCGCACTGATCCCTCCTCCTGGGAGGACGAAGGGGGCCCAAGTGCTGGGCGTGGGTGAGTGCTCAACCGAGGGCTGACGTCACTATGAAGACACAGAGCTCGGGAACATCGAAAACAGAAGGACAGACAGACAGATGAAATCCCTGCCAGGAGCGGCCTCAAGTACCTCTGTCTCCAGCCAGGCCTGGTCCTTCCCGGAGAGGCCCCTGCTCTGTCCTCACCTGCGCCCTCCCTGCACCAAGTGGCCCAACGAGGCAGCTGTCCCCCTCCCCCTAGGCGGCCCCTCTTGGAGCCCCCAGGTCTCAGTGGAGGAGGGAATTGAGCACCCTCCCCACTTCCTGGCACTGCCCCGTGCGCTCAGGGCCCGGCACTGACCTCCCTGTGGGCGCCCCCTCCTCCCTGAGGGCAACGCCAGGCTCTCCTCCTTGTCTCCCCAGCGCCGCCATCACCAGTGCGGGCACAGGAGGCAAGGAAGAGGCGAGGCCTTGAAGAGGCCCCACCCACCACCAGGCCCCGGCGGTGCCACACTCCGCTGACCCCTCGGCCACTTGACCAGGGAAGACAACGTGGTTGACTCAACCTGCTCCCACCCGCAGCTGCCCGGTGCACCCTGGCACCCTCCCAACACCGAGCCGCCCAGCACTGCCCAGCGTGGCCCCCGCTCCCATCCAGCAGCCCCTGGGAGCTCAGAGCTGGCCACATCCTGTGCCTCCCCTGACCCGTCAGCCCCAGCGCCTCACCCTCGAGTCTCCATGGACACCACACTCATAGGGGCGCACACCCACACCACTGACACAGGGGCACCCAGACACACGGGGCCCCGCATTGGTGGGAAAGCACAGGGATGGGATGCAGCTGGACACGCCTAGCGGGAGACTCGTGGGCCCTGACTCCGCCCCGGAAAGCCCCCCACGCTCAGGGCCCCCCCCCCGACCCTCGGGCACATGTCTGTGATGCTCCCAGCCTGCTCCTGGCACCGGACCCTGCCCCCGTCCCCAGACGCGCCTCACCAGGGCGCCACTGGCCCAGCAGTGCTCTTTCCAGAAGGAAGAAAAAGAGGGCGAGGGCAGGGGCCATTAGAATAAGCCCTCCCGAGGGCTTCCTGTGTGCCCGCTGGGCGGGGGAGGTGGCAGGCTGGATGAGGAGACCCAGGCCCTGCGCGCGGCGCGCCTCACACTCTGCGGATACACGGAGTTGCTGCAAATGGGGGTCAGAGCTGGGAGGAAGGGGACAGGGCTAGGGGTGCAGAAAAACAGGCAGAAAGGCCTCCAGGAGCAGGTGGCTTTTGAGGCTGGAGAAGAGCGCACGGCGACCACGGACAAAGGCGCCAAGTGTTCCAGCGGCACCAAAGCGGGGAGTGGCGAGGGGGCCCATGGGGCGGCCGGCGGTGGCTGCGGAGCTGGGCTGCCAGCAGGGCAGTGGGGACGCTCACTGCCCCAGGTTCAGAGCACAGCTGCTGTCCCTGGGCCGTGACCTCATGGCTGTCTGTCCCTTCCAGCTCCCAAACCCGGCAGGGGACACGCAGGCCCGGGGCTCAGACGCCCCCCGAAGAGAGGGCAGGCCCACCGTGGGCCTCTGCCAGCCCCCCTGCTCCCCAAGGACGAAGCAGGGGGCAGCTCAGAGAAGGGACGGGCGCTGGGGAAGGGTCTGCGCTGAGTCCAGAGCAGAGGCTAGGATGGGTGGGTGGTCTCGCCTCTGGGAGCAGCTCTGCACCCCTCCTCCAGCCCCAGCCCCCATCCAGGTGGGGGGAGCAGAGCATGTCCCCCCACCTCCCTCCCGTGCTCACTGATGACGTGGATCCCGAGGCCCTACCCAGGCCACCAGGGAGGCCTTCTGTGTTGAGCCGTCTCCTACCCCATCCCCCTCCGTGTCCCCCTCTGACGGCCTCCTCTGCCCCCATCAGGAACCAGCCGGCGTGGGAGAAATTGGGCTGGGAACCGGCTGCTGACAGCGACCTGGGGACCCTGCCAAGACTCCCTTCCGCTTGCCCCCCTCGGCCTGGCCCCTCACCGCCCTCTCCAAGGAGACCAAAGATGGGGGAGGGGCAAGGCTCTTAAAGGGACCAAGACACGTACTTGGGCAAGGACCCCAGGGAGGGGGCTGGCCCTGGGTCCTCAGCGTCCCCCAGGACAGCTGCACCCAGCAGGGCTGGGGGTCGGCACGGGCAGGGAGAGAGCGCAGACTCACACAACCCACGGGGCGACCCTGGGCTTGTCACTCTGAGCCCTGGTCCTCAGCCGGCCAGAAAGCTTGTGTGAGTAAATGAGAGGGTTCTGAAGGTGCCTGGAGTGGGCTCAGGCTTCGGGAAAGGACCCCACAGACTCTGCGGGAACATCACGCCCTCCACCAGCCTGTCCCAGCGTCTGCCCTGCCGGCTCAAGTTACAGAGTAAGGGTGCCAAGCGCCCCAAGCCGACTGAAGAGGAGGCTGCTGCAGGACTTCTCAGAGCCTTCATAGCTGACTTGAGTGTGGACCCGGGAGCACAAGACACAGTGGGCATAGAACCCTGCCCTCCCTGGAGCCCACGCGGGACTGGTATCGGGCAAAACACCCCCCAAAAGAAACGCTGGCGTAGCAGGACGAGCACCGTGGAGCGCCTGTGGCCCAGGCCTGGCCTGTCCTGACGTCCCCACACCGGGCCTCAGCTACACCATTTTCAAGTGAGGGCAGAGCAAATGATTTCTGAGGATCTTGCCAGCTCTGACTTTTATGCTCTATGTAACTCTTGGCTGTTTTTAAAAAGGAAACTGCAAAACATTTGCAGCTTCTACCAGTGAGAGATCCAGGGAGCTGTCCTTTCAGAACCACAGAACTTAACTCCAGGGATGTGCTCCTGCCCTTCATCAACCCCCGTCACCACCAGCCCATCCTCCCTGCACCCATCCTCCATCCACCCACCCATCTACCCTCCAACCATCCATCCACCTACCGACCCCCCCATCCTCCATCCCCCTAAACATTTGAGAATTCTGCAAAGTC
>NW_021703770.1:81135-88777 GCF_005190385.1 Monodon monoceros
GTGTCACATGCTGGACTGTTACGTGTGGCTAGAAGAGGAGGCAGCCCTCCACGCACATGACACGTGAATGACTACAAGTGAACATGCGTGAGTGACTCCAGATGAGACACAGGATCAGGGCTCAGCGTGTGACCAGGGTCAGGGCTCAGCGTGTGACCAGGGTCAGGGCTCAGCGTGTGACCAGGGTCAGGGCTCAGCGTGGGACCAGGGTCAGGGATCAGCGTGGGACCAGGGTCAGGGATCAGCGTGTGACCAGGGCCAGGGCTCAGCGTGTGACCAGGGTCAGGGTTCAGCAGGTGACCAGGGTCAGGGCTCAGCGTGGGACCAGGATCAGGGATCAGCGTGTGACCAGGATCAGGGATCAGCGTGTGACCAGGGTCAGGGTTCAGCAGGTGACCAGGGTCAGGGCTCAGCGTGTGACCAGGGTCAGGGCTCAGCGTGTGACCAGGATCAGGGCTCAGCGTGTGACCAGGGTCAGGGTTCAGCAGGTGACCAGGGTCAGGGCTCAGCGTGTGACCAGGGTCAGGGATCAGCATGTGACCAGGATCAGGGATCAGCGTGTGACCAGGGTCAGGGTTCAGCAGGTGACCAGGGTCAGGGCTCAGCGTGTGACCAGGGTCAGGGCTCAGCGTGTGACCAGGATCAGGGATCAGCGTGTGACGAGGATCAGGGATCAGCGTGTGACCAGGATCAGGGATCAGCGTGTGACCAGGGTCAGGGCTCGGCGTGGGACCAGGATCAGGGATCAGCGTGTGACCAGGATCAGGGCTCAGCGTGTGACCAGGATTAGGGCTCAGCGTGTGACCAGGGTCAGGGCTCAGCATGTGACCAGGATCAGGGCTCAGCGTGGGACCAGGGTCAGGGCTCAGCGTGTGACCAGGACAAGGGCTCAGCCTGGGATTGGGAATCTAGGATCCTTCAGTGACCAGGGCCCAGTCATGGGTCAGAGATCACTACTTCTCAGCTGATGGTCACTGACGGCTCTCACCCCCCACTGGCACCCCCCCCACACACAATTCTGCAGACACGTGAGACCCTTTCTCATCCAAACACACACAAACACAAGCCCACACCAGCACAGACCTGATCTCTGGGCACACTGGTGGAAACAGACCTGGGGCCCTGTCCCTGGTCCCCATTTCAGGTCACCTGGGAAACCCTTGGTTCCTTTGAGCCCATTTATGTGAGAAGTGGCCCCGCCCTGCGGTGGAAGGAGGTGCTGTCCCGCACAGAGCAGGGGGGGAGGGTGGGGGAGGGGACAGAGCCAGCCACCCTCTCCCCGTGGCCCCCCTCCCCCACTGTCAGCCTCTGGGTCCCAGGCTGTCCAGCTCTGGATCAGATGCCTCAGTCCCCACTCTGAGCTGGACCACAGTCCTTCTGGAGCCTCAGATCCCCAGAGGTAATAGGAACAGTCAGCAGGGCTCCCAGGGCTGCACCCAGAACTGAACAGGGAGCTTGTGGGCAAAATGCGTTTCCGGGGGCTTCAAACACAGCACAGCTGTTGTCACCTTCCCACTGTCCTCGGGGCCCTGGAGCGAGGTGCAGAGACCTTAACAATCCCATCTATCCAGAGGTGACCAGCGGTGGGCAAAGCAGGCCTGGGGCAGTGGGTGGGCTCTCCACACCTGAGAGAGGAAGGGCAAGTGGAGGCCACGGCCAGGGGTGAGCACCCCATGGACCTGGCTGCTGTCCTTTCCCCCACTCTGCTCTCACGCCAAGGAGGCAGACTCCGCCACGGGGATGGAAGGCTGAGGCTTCTGAAGGGTGGAATCTGCCCCAGACTATGCAGCCCCAAAGGACAGTGAACTTGACACTGGGCTGGCCAGACCTCTCACGACCTGCTGTCCTGGGAGAGCAAAGGGGACGGGTCCACCTCTCTGGAAAGCAATTTACTACCAAGACCTTGAAATGGTCTGGGGGACTCAAAGCCAAGGAAACAACCAGAAATGTGAGCAGCGCTGTCCAAGCGAGGATGCTGGGCCGCTGGGTGAACCGGGCACCGCCGGGGAGCTGCGGGCAGCCTTTGAACCGCCTGTTGGGAGGGTTTCTGGGCTGTGGGGAGGGGCTTGTGCTGACATCAGGGATGGACTGCAGCCACTGCACAACCTCCCACGATGGC
This sequence comes from Monodon monoceros, assembly GCF_005190385.1. Lineage (NCBI taxonomy): Eukaryota > Metazoa > Chordata > Mammalia > Artiodactyla > Monodontidae > Monodon > Monodon monoceros. The sequence goes on from NW_021703770.1 coordinate 83,255, forward strand.
CAGGGGGTCCAGCCTGGGTACTGTGAGAACGTGGGCCCTCTTTCTTGTTTTTTCTTTTTTCACCCTTTTCTGATACCCCATTTTGTACAAAGAGTTTATGCCGCTTGCGAAATCCAGAGAAAAACAGTCGACGACAACCAAAGGCAGAGGGCCAGTTTCCCAGGGTTCCAGGGCCCGCCCCAGCTCTCCCCCAGCCCAGCTCCCGGCCCCAGACCCTGTCCTCACACCCTCAGAGTCAGAGTGGGAAAGGGCAGTGCAGTCTGCCCTATGGCCCTGCACACTCCCTGCACACACGGGGGCTTTGCACTGCCTGTTCCTTCTGCCAAAATGCTTGTCCCCAGACACCCATGTGTACAGTGCTGTGTCAGGCCTCTGCTCAAACACCACCCTAGAGAGGTTTCTGTGAACCTGCTCTGAAAGGCACCTCGCCCCACCTGCCACTAGATCCACTGCCTCCACTTCTTGGCACGTGGCACGCCCTGACAGTTTCACAGGGATCTCTACGTTCCTAATTTCCTGTTCCTGCTCATCAGGCGTAGGAGGAGGCTGAGGGCCAGGACCTTGTAGAGGAGTGCCTTCTCAGTGGTCAGTAATCACTGGGGGATAGGTGGGTGGGCGGGTGGGTAGATGGGTAGATGGGTGGGTGGGTGGGTGGATGGATGGGTGGATGGATGGGTGGATGGGGGGGTGGATAGGTGGATGAGTGAGTGGGTGGGTGGATGGATGGATGGATGGGTGGATGGATGGGGGGGTGGATGGGTGGATGGATGTGGGGGTGGATGGGTGGATGGATGGGGGGTGGATGGGTGGATGAGTGAGTGGATAGGTAGATAGGTGGGTGGGAGGATAGGTAAGTGGGTAGATAGACGGATAGAAGGGTGGGTGGGTGGATGGATAGATGAATGGGGGATGGGTGGATGGATGGGTGGGTGGAGGACGGATGGATACATGATGATCACATCCCTCCCCAACAGTTTCCATAGTTCCTGACACACTGCCCCTACAAACTGGCCCCATGGCCCTTGCAGCCTCCCTGCAGCCCTGCACCTCTCTAGCTGCCTGTTCTTCCTGGCCACGCCCCATGTTCCCCCTGTACCTTCCGACCTCCACACTTCTGCTCAAACTGTGCTTCTGCCCGAGACCCCTCCCTCACGTTCTCTGCAGGGAAAAGTGTCCTCCTTGAGTGTCAGCCACTCCGGGAGCCCCCCCTGACCTTCCGGGACGCACCTCCGTCACTGCACTGCCCATAGTACGAGGGACTCGCCGCGTGTACCCCCTGGCCCGGGTGCTGGCCAGGGCTGAGGGAAGCGGGTGGTAACAATGACACGCAGCTCTCTGACTACCCCTTGGGGGGAAGGCCCAGGCCTCCCCAGGGCCACCTGGCCCATCAGGAGCCAGACGTTAAGCTCTCTCCTGCCCGGTCTCCCCAGATTCTGACCCTCCTCACCTCTGAGGGCCGCCCCCACTTTAGGGCCTTTGCACAAACTCTTCCCTGTGACTACACGAGACCCCACCCACCTTTCCCTTCGCCTCCTCGTGTCTGGGAGGACACCCTGCTCTGGGTGCCCACACGGCCCCGTGACCCCGAATCACAGCCCAGCCAGTCCAGACCAATGCCCCGCGCCCACCTGTACTTGCCGCACTGCAGCGCTGGCCCGGGACCCCAGAAGCCCCCGCCTCTACTTCCTCTCTGACCCCTCTGGGTGTCACCCAGCTGCCCCAGTCAGTGGCGGCGCTCCTGGTCCGGGGGACTTCCACACCCCTCGGGACCCCTGACCGTGGACTTCCCTGGGAGGAGAGTGAGGCCGGCTGGGTGGGCCCCCTGCTGCCTCAGAGCCTGAACTAGGCGGGGAGAGACCGTGCTTGACAGACGGGGTCGGGGGGACGGTCGGAAGCCCTGAACCTGAAGCCCGTGTCCCTCCCCTACTGGGTCAGCCTCCTCCCCCATCCGCCCACCAAGTCGGGCCCGAGGTCACAAAGCCCAGATGAACTTACACATCCGTCTCATCCCACAGGATACAGGTCTGGTTGGTGGTGCCCTGGAGAGAGGGGAGGGGTCAGGCCACCTGCCGCCCTATGAGCCGCACCCGAGGGTCACTGTGAGGTCCACCCGTGGGTGTGCCAGGCGCCCTCCCTCCGCTGTTCCCCAGAGACAGAGTTTTAGGAGGAGGAACTGAGGCCTAGAGCAGGGAAGGGACTGGCTCAGCCCCTAGCCCTGCTGTGTGGCTTTGGGTATCTTCTGTCCCCTCTCTGAGCAGAGCTGGACGGCAGCGGCCGAAGCCCAACTCTAGATGCCCAGCTGACCAGTCCAGCTGAATGCTAAATGGGCTAACACGGAAAGCCTGGGGTCAGGGGCACAGGTAGGGCTCAGCAGACACCCCCGTCCCGAGGGCTGCGGTGTGGTAACAGCAGGGTTCCCACTTGTAAGGGAGGGAAGCCAAGGCACAGAGAGGTTGAGCAAAGCCCCAAGGCCTCACAGCGGGAAAGGCAGGCCAGGCTCTTCCCACAACCTGGCCCAGCGCTGCCCTGTCCTGGCTGGGTAACCGGGGCGGCTCCCGCTCTCGGCTGGTCCCAGGGCTTCGTGGCGCCGGCTGCTCTGAGGCCCGAGGGAAAGCCCCAAGAAGCAGGGTGTAGAGGGTCCGTGAGGCCGGGGCAGGTGCGTTTCTCAGCAGAGGACGACTCTCTCTTCCCTGAGGGAACGGCCAGGCCGATGGGGCTGGGTTGAGCCTCAGCTCCCACATGGCCCTGCAGGGTGACCCTGGGCAAGTCCCCGCAGCTCTGCCAGCCTGCATCCCCACCTGTCACTCGGGCGTAAAGGAGCTCTCTCTCAAGGCTGACGCAAGGTGGGGACATGTGAGCACGCACCACACGTGGGATCAGGCAGAGGGGCACACGCACGCAGACGTGCACACGGAGAGCACTCACGTTGTACATGTGGGCGAACTCGATCTCCAGGGGTGTGAGCAGGGAGCGGGGAGGGGGCTTCACGGTCACCGAGATGACCTTGGAGTTCAGGACGGTCGTGTTCCTGGGGGAGAGCCGGCGGGCTGTGTCGGGGTCGGGAGCCCTGTGCCCTCACCTCCCCCAGGCCTGGCCTCCCTGACCCCCACCCCGCGTGTCCACGGTGCCCACCTCTGCAGCGCCAGGAAGCTGCCCAGGTTTCTGTAGAGCACGGTGCCCACCACGAACACGGACGAGTCATCAGCCTCTGGAAGAGAGCACCGCGGTCACCCTCCTCCCGGCCACCCACAAACCGGGACCCTGCTTGGGCAAGGGGAGTGTGTTTCCCCCCACCGACTGCGGATACAGCACTGCCTGGAGCTGGGGGGACTGCCTGGGTCCCCCTGAGTGACTCCTGAGACCCGGGGGCTGGCAGGGCACAGTTCATCTTCCTGGGAACCAGAGTCACCTGCTGTGTGACTCCAGGCAAGACCCTCTCCCTCCCTGCGGTGAGGGTGTCCATTGGTCCATTCAGCCAAGATTGCCTGGGAGTCTCCCAACACAGGGAGGGCAGGGAGGGCTTCCTGGAGGAGGGGGCAACCTGGGGAACACTGAGAAGAAACGGACGCCACCCTAGCTCTTGAAGCAGCAGGCCAGACTCCAGAAGGAACTTCCTGGGGGGTAGCCTCGGACTCTGGGGGGCCCCTCCCACACCCCGAGGCTCCTCACCTGCCAGCCCCGTGGAGAAGACGCTCTTGGACACAGTGACCCTGTCCTCTGGCACCTTGGCCCAGTCGCCCGTGGCCCGCCAGCCCTTCATAGGGAAGCTGATGTCCGTGGCTCCACTGGCCGGGAGCTTATGGATGCTGAGGACTGGGGTCCAGGAGGGAGCAAGAGATGACAGAGACAAAGGGAGACAGAGACAGCGAGACGCAAAGCTGGTTCATGAGAGGAGCCTCGGCCCTGGGACGGGGAGTGGGCCCCGGAGCCCAGGACCGTGACACGGGGGTGCTCCTGGCTCAGAGTGGGCGCAGCGCGCATGGGGCCACCCAGCCAGGCGGGAGCCTGACACCAGCCTCCCCATGAGGTCCAGGGCCCGGGCGGCTTCCTGGTTCCTTCCAAGCCCTCAAATGACACTCCCACCCCAGCAGGAGCCCTATGGCCCTTATGAGGACCCAGGCCTGGACCCAGTCCCCGTGGCCCCAGAGGTGCCAGAGACGGGTTCTGCGGGCAGGTCTGCGGCCACAGAGGGACCCACAGGGCGTGGTGTCCACCTTGGTGCCCCTCCCTGGGACACTGGAGCCCAGCCCTCCCCCTTTGGGCTCTGCTCTGTAACAGGGACAGGGACAGATCCCCCCTCACAGGGCCGGGACTGTAAAGGGGCCAACAGATGGACCAAGGTGGAGTGGGGACCCGGGAAGGAAGGTGCTGGGTGTCGGGAAGGGCTCCACTCAGGGTGGAGGGGGACGGGCTGCGGGGACACAGCACGTATGGGGAGAGGCCAGGGCAGGGAGAGCTGGCAGTGTGTAGCTGTTTCTCCCGAGCTCTCCCTGTGGGTGCCTGGCAGGCCTCCTGAAGACACCAGCCCCAGTGGGCTCTGTCCAGCCCCACCCCAGGCTTCCCAGAGGTGAAGCGGCAGACGGGCCTGGGAGGACAGGAGGGGGTGGGGTGGGGTCCCATTGTCTCTGAGCCCCTTCATTCCAGGCCCACTCACTCCAGGCGGACACTGCTCCCCTCACCCAGCACCCACGGCTTGGGTCGGGGTCTGCACCGGGGCGGCCTTAGGTGTAGGGGGAAGGGGTAGGGGCTTAGGAACCAACAGCCTCACCTGCCCAGCTGTCACCTGGCCTTCCCCCAACCCTGGGGCCTCTTCCCCAGCAAAACCCCACTGACCAGCTGATGCCCACCTCCATACCTTTGCTTGTGCAGCGCCTGCCCGCACTCTTGTACCCCTCCAGGCCTGGCTTACCTGGCCGTGCCCCCCTCCCCCACTGGCTGTGCCCTCCCTGCACCTGTGTGGTCAGCTCTGGGGCCCAGGGCACCTTCCCTGCAAGAGGGACGGGCGCCCCTCTCTGGGCGCCCAGCCCAGCACACGGCTGGCCCTCTGTGGCTGAGGCCCTCACCAAGGACAGAACGAATAAGCAAATTCATCCGCGCCACATGCTTCCGAACCCCAACCATGTGCCTGGGACTGTCCTAACGCTGAGGAAGCAGAGGAAAGCGAGACCCTCTCCCAGAGCTGACAGGGAGTGGAGGAGACAGACAGTGGCCCAAGTAGAGAAGAGATGGACGGACTGTGGTCTGCTGGGCAGCGATGACCCCTGGGTGGGGCACTTCCAAACAAGGTGGTCAGGAAGTCCTCCCTGAGGAGGTGGCCTCTGGAGGCCACTGGAGGAGGTTAGGCTGCTTGGATTCCTGGGGCAAGTGTTCCAGCAGCAGGGCGTAGGGAGTGTATGATGTGTAGGGTGCATGGGGTGTACAGGGCGTATGGGTGCGCAGGGTGCGTGGGGTGTGTGAGTATATGCGTGGGGTATAGGGGGTGTGTGAGTATATGCGTGGGGTACATGGGGTGTGTGAGTATAT
>NW_021703770.1:88787-129206 GCF_005190385.1 Monodon monoceros
GGGGTGTGTGAGTATATGCGTGGGGTACATGGGGTGTGTGAGTATATGCGTGGGGTATAGGGGGTGAATGGGGGGGTGCATGGAGTGCACGGTGTGCAGGGTGCATGGGGCGCACGGGGCGTGGGGTACATGGGTATGTGAGTATACAAGGGGTGTAGGGGGTGAATTGAGGGTGTAGGGTACACAGGGCGCATGGGGTGTATGGGTACATGGGGTGCACAGTGTGTAGGGTGTGTAGGCGTGTGGGGTACATGGGTGTGTGAGTATATGGGGGGGCTAGGGGGTGACTGGGGGTGTGAGGGTGCGTGGGGTGGGATGGCTAATGAGGACTAATGGGAAGGAGTCCAGGGCCTCCTTTGGTGACAAAGGGTGGGCCCTGAGCGCCCCTCCAGGGACCATGGGCGGGGCTGGGCGGCTGGGGAACCAGACTCCACAGTGAGGTCCTGGGCCAGGGGGGCTGAGAGCTGCAGTAGCCACCCGGTCCCATGCCCGCTCACGCAAGGCTGCATAAAAGCCCTCCCCTCTCTGGGCCACTCCCATCTCACCGTGAAGAAAGGCCCAGTCAGCCCAGAGAGGAAGGGAAGGAAGGCAAGGAAGTCTCAGCTGGCCTGGTGCCACCACTGATCCCACCTGCCAGGTAACCTCCATTAGCACCTGACCCCCCAGGCCCGAGTCTCCCCACCTGCGAGATGATGGCTGTCCCTGATCCCCTGGCCTCAGAAGTCTCCCCAGCTCTGGGGTCCTGAGCTCTAAGGCAGAAAGGCAGGGCCAGCCAGCGCTCTGGGAACCTGCAGCTTAGCAAACGTTTGTCCCGGCCCAGGCAGGTCCCCAGGTGTGTGCTAATGCGGCACAGCTGAGCTAGGATATGTCACTAGAGGCCCGAGTGTCTCTGCAAGGGATGTGACAATCTCCCTCCTTGGTGCTGTTAGGGCCACAGCCGGGTCCAGCGCCCACTCCTGGGTTCCCCACTGTGAGGAGGAACCCTGACAATGGAGGTTGTCTGGGGAGAGGCAACCCAAAACAGGGAGGACTTGACAAATGAGGCCCAAGGGAGCTATTTAAGAGGACGTGGATGACAATTGTTAAATGTAACTGCTGTAGTATTTGTGCCGATGGTCGCCACAGAGCTCTCAGGTCCCGGCCCACTTACTGCTCCTTCGGACCCACGAGGCCAGCGCCCCTGCCTTCCCATCAGAGAGAGTTGCTCAATGCCACGGAGCTGGGTGGAGCCAGGCCCCTGTGACGAGGCACTTCTGGGAGCGGAGGACCACGGAGTCCTGCCTTCAATGTCCCTGCACTGGGGGCCCCGGGGCGGGGTGGGGACAAGTACAAGTGGGCCCCCAGCCCCAGGGAGGTGGAAGCAAGGGACTGGCTGTGGCTGGGACTTCCTGGTGTGTCCCACGATTCGAGGTCTCCAGGACCTTGTGCACCCGAGGGTACAGAGGCCATCTTACAGCCCGGCCCGGGGCCCTGCAGGAGGCACCTGGCGCTGCTTGTTTATAGACAAAGAGACTGAGGCCGAAGCGCCCTGCCCATGACTGCGGGGCAGGGGCCTGCAGGTCGGCGCAGCGAGGGCTGGGCTTACCCAGGTTGTCTGTCACCTGGTACGCGTCCCGCAAGTCCTTCATGCGGAAGCCAATGACGTCCACGAAGTCCTCCACCAGCCGGAACAGCTCCTTGGCGTTGGGGCCCATCTGGAGGGGAGGCGGGGGTCAGGGACATAGCGGGGAGCAGCCCCGCCGAGAATGCCGACAACCGGAGCTCAGGGTCCCCAAAGACCCCTGCGCCCCAGCAGGGACACGCCCTCTCACTGCTCTGCCTCTGCCGGCCTCCTTCCCTCATCTGTTCCCTCCTTATCAGGGTCCTGTCGGTCACTCCCTAGCCCCACAGGGCTCTGGACCTGACTTGGGAAGCAGATGGGGACCTGAGTCTCCATCGCCATTGTGTGCACGAGAACACTGAGCCCAGAGGGGCTGCTGCACTCCAGCCCGGTGGCCAGGGGTCCAGCTGGGAGGAGAGCGGAGGGTCTCTGGCCACTGCAGTCCCCACTCCGGGTGCTGCCCTGGGTACAGGAGTATTGGCAGGTTCCAGGTCAGCCTGGGAGGAAGGGAGGCGGACCGATTTCTCCAGATGAGAAAGAACCGCCACGTCCCGGTGTGTACCCCACGGCCAACACGTTTTCTCACGCCCCTCCCTGAGCCCCGCGTGGTGCGCCGCTGTCCTCTGACGGGCGGGGAAGCCAAGGCCCGGAAGGATAAGTGACGTCCTCAAAGTCACGAGACTGGCAGAGGCTGTGCTGGGATTTGAACCCAAGACCCCACCCTGAGCTGGCCTGGGGCTCAGGGAGCCACCAGAGAGGCCCGCGCCCATCCTGCTGCTCTGGCCGCAGGGGTCCCGGACTGGCGTCCCTACCAGCTGGGCCTCCTCCCACTTGTCCCGGTTCTCCTCCGCCAGCAGGTTGCTGATGATCTGGACAAAGTTCTGAAAGGAAGAGGAAGAAAGGCCAGTGAGCAGAGAATAAGGCACCAGAATCATAGCCCAGAATGTGACCAGGGTCAGGGCTCAGCGTGGGACCAGGGTCAGAGCTCCATCTGAGGTCAGGGCTCGGTCTAACGCTGGGGTGGAGGACCGCCCTCCTGGGCGCCCACCTGTACATCCCCCGGGGTGGGGCTGTAGTACGCCCTCCGGAAGATCTCTGTCATGTTCCTCAGGACATCGATGGTGGAGAGCAGGTCCCCGCTGTAGCTGGTCCCGTCCTGGGAGATCTCTACCAGTGTCTGGATGACCTCGGAGACCCCCTCTCCGGGCAGCCCGCGCTGGGCCTTTGCCAGGTGCTCCCGGGTCTGGGGAGGCGGAGGGTACGAGTGCCATGACTCTGCAGGTACCAAGGACCTCCCAGGCCCAGAGGGTCCTCTGCAGCCCGCGGCCAGTGGCCGTGGCTGACTCACGTCCACAGGGTGTGCCACTGGGGACACAGGGTTATGTCTGAGGACGGAGGGCAGAGGTGAGCCCTGGGGTGATGGGTGGGGCGGGAGACCCCGGGGCCGGCCTCACCATCATCTGGATGTTTCGGTAGTCGATGGAGACACAGCGGATGTAGGTGGGGGGCTCCCAGTCGGCGACGCCCTCCTCGTCCAGCTCACAGCGCCGCAGGATGAGGCCTGCAGAGGCGGCGGCTCAGCTCCGTCTCCCCCTTCTCTGGTAGATGCCCGTGTCCCGGGTGGGAGTCCCACCCCCGGCTCCCGGGCACAAGCCCCTCTGGATGAGACCCTACAGCCCTAGAGGCAGGCACTCGCCTGTGGCCTCATTCCAAGAGCAGAGCTGGCGTGGGGGCCAGGCATCCCTTAGTTTCTTTCACTCAAAACGTTTCTTTTCTTAAGTGTGTGTTTGTTTGTTGCTTTGTTTTGTTTTGTTTGGCCGTGTGGCTTGTGGGATTTTAGCTCCCCAACCAGGGATTGAACCCCGGCTCTCAGCAACGAGAGCTCGGAGTCCTAACCACTGGACCGCCAGGGAATTCCCTCACTCGAAGCATTTCTGAGCAGACGCCACAGGCCAAGCACTGGCACCTGGCAGGAGCCAAACCTGCAGGCATCCCACCGGCGTGGAGGCAGAGCCCTGGGCCGAGTGAGGGGCTTCAGTGTTCAGCCCAGGGCCTCTCCTCGGGCCCCTTCCTATCCAGAGCCCCAGGGAGAACCCAACAGCCTGGCCCCTGCCTAGCTCCACCCCTGGGATCAGGGGGCCCCTGATGGCCCAGGTGTGCTGCGGACACTGGGCAGCCTCTGGGCTGACTGGCATCAGGTGTCGACGGCCTGGAACGCAGGCACAGCCTATGACTCAGAACTTCCTCCCAGGGAGCCAGGCACAGCTGTGCACACACAGCGGTGATGACCTTAGGGAAGTGCCACAACCCTGTCACCCAACAGGAGCCACGGGGCAGGACAGGACACCTGCTCCACAGCATGGTGCAGAATCCAAATGAGAGGTCGTACATGCAGACAAGAGGCCAGAGAAGTCACACCATTCCGTGACGTGTATTTTATTCATTTGGCTTCCCTGTATCTGTAAGACGCTACCCAGAACATGCATTATTCTGGGTAGGGGGGCTACAACCACAGCTGGAAATACACAGCCTCTACCACGTGGACCAGCCCTGTCGGGTGGTGGGGAACTCACAACACACTTGTTTCACAGAAGGAAAACCAAAGTTCAGAGAGGTTAAGTCACTTCCCGGATGTCACACAGCAAACAGGGGTACAAAACTGCATGCACTCCTCAGATAAGGGGAGCAAAGAAAACCAAGCCAAGCTTGATGCGCCCGGCCCCTTCTGGGAGCCCACCCTGCTTCTTCCACACCTCCCATCACTCCACAGGGCTGCACGGGGATTAAGATGACCGTGTTCAAAGCCAATTTCCTACTTAATGACCCCCAAGCCCAGGGCAAGTGTGTTAATTCCTCTGTGCCTCAGTTTCCCACGTGTAAATGGGTGACTTTGTGGGACATCGCACTAAGGGGCTTCATGCTGGCGCTGGCTCCCGGTGAGCTCTCAGGACGCGGCGGCCCCGGACCCCTGCCTGTACTGTGCCAGCCTCTGTGTGCACAGGGCTGCCTGGGCAGGGTCTGGGCCACGTGCCCTGAGCTGACAGCTCCGTGGGCGGGCCTGAAGGGGCATCTCGGTGCCTCCCCTGCACCTCTGTGAAGAAAGGACAAGAGCCCCGCACAACACCTGCCCCACCGGCCCTCACCTGTGGCGTTGCGAGGACACCGCACTGCAGCCACCTCTCCCGCCGGGGTCTCCTTCCAGATCACAGCACCCAAGCTGTCCTCAGCACAGATCTCATGGGGCTCTGCCAAGGGGCTAGAAACGTGAGTGGGGGTGGGGTACGGGGGGTGGGCCGAGACCTGGCAGCAGGGTCAGGAAGGCCAAGGCCCTTGCAAGACATCTACCCTCACGAGGGGGAGTCTTTCCCCAGTAGAACTAAGCTCCAAGCTCCCTCCCCCGCCACTCAGGAGGCCCCTCCCCAGAGTCCATCGGTGGGGTGGGAGTGCGGGACGCTCACCGGGACACCGCTGGGCACTGCACTGCCGGTATTCATCTTGTGGGCCCCGGCAGGCTGCTCCCCCGAAGAAGGGCCCCAAGCAGGCGCGCTCCCGCCGCTGTGTGCCACCTCCACATGTGACGCTGCAGCTGCCCCACGACGTCCAGGCCTGCCACTTCCCATCCACTGTGGGACACGGCCACGCACAGAGCCACGAGGATGGGGGTGAGGAGGGTGCGGACACAGGGACGCAGGGGCAGGAAGCCACGAGGAGAAAGAAGTCGAGACCCAGGGCGGGGAAGCCAGAGCCCAGACTGATTCAGGATAAGACAAATGCCTCCCGTGCACTGGTCCCTCACGGTCACCCCCCCTGCCCCCCACACCCCCAGGACCGTGTACAAGGGCCCACCAGGAGCCCCCCGAGGTCTCACCCCTCCCGAGTGGCTCACGCCCACCAGATCCCCCCACCCGCAGGCCCTGGAGCACGGCCCTGACCTGGACACTGCTGCAGGAAGCAGTCTCGCGTTTCCACCCAGTGGCCCTGGCACTCGGCGCCCCCGTACGAAGGCCCGTTGCACTCGCGCGTGCGCTGCTGCCGGCCCTGAGAGCAGCTGGCGGAGCACGAGCTCCAGCTTGACCACTCATTCCAGTTTCCATCCACTGCCCGGCCCAGGGGAGGAAGGGGACAGGAAGGCAGCGTGAACACCCAGGGCCCACACCCAGCCTGGGGCACAGGCGTGAACACCCCACAGGTGTGGCTCCCCCCCCCACGAAGTCTGAGGCATGGGTGTGACACCCAAGAGGGCCCATCACCCCAACGCCCACGGTATGCAAGTGAGAACGCCCCAAGGTCTCCAACCTTCAGCCTGATCACAGCCTGAGCTTCCAACCTCTGAGCCCCCTAGCAGGTGGGTCTGAGCGGGCAAAGCGGGGCTCCCAGGGCAGGGCTGGCCGGTGGCCCACTGGGCCCTTCCCTTCCCTTCCCGCCCCTGTCCCACCTCACCCAGCGCCCTCCCTCTCACCTACCAGGGCACAGAGCGATGTTGCAGAACTTGGTTTGCTTCTCCGGGCCCTCACAGGGGTTGCCTCCAAACTGGGGTGGCCTGCAGGTGCGCGTGCGGTCCCGGAAGCCGCGGCCGCAAGTGCTGGAGCACAGGCTCCAAGGCGACCACTCGTCCCAGGCGCCATGCACTACGGAAGGAACAAAGCACTCTGCGACCCCTGTCTGCCCGAGCCCGCAGCCCGGTCACCCGCCCCTGATGCCCCGCCCTCTGACCCGGACGCCCCGCCCCCTGCTCCTGTTATTCCCCCGCCCCCCACGACGCGCCGCCCACCTGGACACACAGCGGAGTTGTTGCACAGCCGCTGCTCCCGCAGGGGCCCGCTGCACTGCGTGCTGTAGGAGGACGACACACAGAAGCGCGTGCGAGTCTGCCAGCCCTCACCGCAGGTGCTGGAGCACACGCTCCACGGGGACCACTCCTCGGCCGCGGGGTCACCTGTGGGCCCAGACCTACAGCATCACAGACCTGCTGCTGCCCCTGCACCCGAGCTACGGTCAGACCGTCAGGCGGCCGCAGCAAAGCCCTTGACCACCCCACCCGTTTTTTATTCTCGACAGTCCCCTTCTCCTCACACCACTTCCCCTAAATCCAGTGTGCCTGGAGACAAGAGCCTGGCACCTGAGAGGTTAGTCTAATTATGGAAAATTATTACAGTCATTACTTAGAAGCAACAGCAATTAATAACGTATAGTACTTGCCCAAAGACCTAGTCCCCTGAAACCAACTTTCCCCACTTCCCAGGGTTTTAGTGCATTTGCGTTGTCAGCCCCGCCCAGCCGCTGCCACTCACCTGTCTGCGGGGCAGGAAACCCAAACTGCTGCAGCTCGTCGCCCAGCTCCTCGCGCCGCCGGGCATCCGTGGACCGCAGGGACTGGCTCCGGGAGTTGGTGCGCCCGGCGGCTGCAGGGCGGGTTCAGGTAAGCGTCCAGGCCGTGGCCTGCAGCCCCCACCCTGCAGCTCTAGAGGGGCGCTCTCGGCCCTTGGTCCCCCGGTCCCCAGCCGCAGCGGGGCCCGGGCTTGTCAGCACCAGGGCCACTTGGCCGCACCGGACAGGTGGGAAACTCGGGACCAGGGCAACCTGGCCTGGCGCCAATCCCTGTCTGGTCCAGTCTCCCCTGCCCTGCGCGCCTCCCTCTCTTCCTCCGGGGCCCGCAGGAGTCACCTGCGGGGCAGCACGTCTGAATGGCTACTGCTCTCCGCTGTTGAGCATCCCGGCAGCGATCCTGCCCCCCGCGGCCCAGCCCCGACACCCCAGGGCCCTCTCCAGGCTTCGGAGATGAGCTCCTCTCCCCAGGAAAGTTCGTCGGGGAAAAAACAACCCGAAGAATGACAATCTCATTATAACTTGATTTAATTTTATGGAAGCAGCTAAAATATGCATGAGGTCATTAGAGAGCCTTATTAGAGAAATACATCCTGGAGGCAGCATCCGGCTGGGACAGTCGGGTCTGGCCAGGGCTAGGGATGACGGTGGCGGAACAAGCCCCTCAGCCGGCTTTCCACGTGCACCCCAGAATTCCCAATCCACAGTTGCTAAGAAAGGCCCATCCGGTCCTAACACCGGGTCCCACCCTTCCTCCTGGGCCCTTACTTCTACTGGTCCCGCCCCTGGAAGGCTCCACCCTCTGACCCCGCCCCTGCCCCAGGTCCCGCCCCTCGTAGCCCAGGCCTTGCCTGGCCCGGCCCCGCCCCGAGCGCCCTCCCTCCCTCCCTCACCTGGCCAGGCCCTGCCCGCCCCTCCTCGCCCTTTTCCCCGCCCGGCCCGGCCCAGTCCGGGTTCCTGCCTCCACCTGACCCCGCCCCGAGCCCCTCCCTCCCCCGGCTCCGCCCGGGACCCGCCTGTCCGCGCACTCACGGCCGCAGGCCTTGCGGTTGCACAGGCGGCCCTCCTCCAGCACCCCCTCGCAGCCGCCGCCTTCAATGCCCGGTGCGGGCAGGCAGGTGCGCGTCCGCGTCTGCAGGCCTCCCCCGCAGTCCCGCGTGCACTCGCCCCACAGGGACCACAGCTTCCAGCCGCCTGGTGGGGACCAGAGGGCAGGGGTCAGGGCCAGGGGCAAAGGGCTGCGGTGTCTTTCGGGGAGTGACCTCTAGGGGTCTCCCAGGCAGGGATCTGGGGCACAGCAGCCCCTGCGAAGAGGCCTCCGCGTCGGAACCAGCATAGCACCCTGGAGGGTCAGCTAGGAGGCAAGTGTGGGCCTGGACGGGGTTGGTGATGGGGTGTGAAGCAGAGGCCGACAGGGCAGGGAGGGGCAGAGGTGCCGGGCAAGTTGGGGTCCGGGGCCCACCCCACTTCTCTCTGGAGTCTCTGTGCTCTCTGGCTCTGTCTACAGGCACCTGGGCCAGGGTCTCCACTGGCTTTGAATCCAGGTCCCCAGTGTGGGGCTGGACACAGAGCTGGAGCCCCAGGTGGGTCTGGAGAATGAATGAATGAATGAATGAATGAATGACACCCCTGCCCACCCCAACGGCTGCCTTATATCGAGGGCCGGGTGATGGGCTGGGGGCAGAGGGGCTCTCCTGCCTGGCACCGAGCCTCGCGCCCTGCTGGACCCCCTCCCCATGGTCCTCAGTCCAGTATCCTCTGAGTCTCAGTTTGCTCATCCCCCCATCCCCTGCCATGACCCATATGCTCATTCCCCCAGCACCCGCAGGGACACCAGAGGTGACCGAGGTCCCACCCCTGGTAGCCGAGTGGGGTCTCACACCCAGGGCCCCGCCAGGCGGAGCGTCCCCCAGACCCAGCAGACACTGGCTGCTGAGGGCCTCCAGGCCCCTATGGCCACCCTCCTTCAGCCCTCTCAAGGGTCTTCTCCATCCCGGCCCCGTCCCCCCAACCATCATGACCTCGTGCCCCTGAAGTTCTGAGCCCCTTGGTGGCCCCAGTGCCACCAAGGACACTAAGAGGGACTGCCTCAAAGTACTGGGGAGCCATTGAGGGGTGAGAAGCAGGGAGGCCACACATCTTGGGCCAGAGCTGGAGGCTGCACTGATTCGCTCAGGAAGGGGCCGCTTCATCCAGGCTTTCTGTTCAAAGGCCACACTTAAGGTGCTCAGATCACTCCTGCCTCGAGGGACTCTGGTGCCGCCACCCCATTTGTCCTGGAGAACCCCAGGGCCCCTACACTCCCAGCACAGCAGGGTCAGGGCAGACTCAACAAGGGCACGCAGCCTCACCGAGCACCTACTTTGCGCCGGGCACCCTGCACACAGCCCCCCGACACGGCACCCATGTATGAGGAGGCGAGGAGATGGCATTGCCAAGGCCCAGCACTGGGAGCTGCACTAGAGCTGGGCCACTGCCCCGTGCTGCCTGCTCACCCGGGGCTGGAGCAGGGGAGCCAGGCTGGCCAAGGGCAGGTCACACCCGGCCCAGCAGGAGCGTCCCTGATGCCTCCTGGAGGCTGGCTTATCTGGGGAGCACATAGGGTGGGAATGAGGACTGTGCAGATCCTGGAGGGTGGGCAGTGGAGCCGAAAGGCCAGGTTCACATGGTGGCCCCAGCACCCACGACCATGGGATGGTTAAGTCCACCCTGCCCCGGCCTCACACCCCTCGCCAGAGGACGAGGGCACTACTTCCTAGGACTTACGCCTGTGAGGGTAAATGGCAAGAAGTGGCTGGGCGACAACAGGTGTGGGCGTCACTGGGGTCGGAGTCGATCCCAGAAACTCACTTTGATTTGCAGCAAGCTGGGCGTCCAGGTGCTCTGTTCGGTGGAGGGCCGCTTGAAAGGTGCCAGAGCCCCTCCCCGTGGTCCCTGCGCCTGTGCTGGGAACCGACCAGCAGGGGGCGCCGGAAGCAAATGAACGGGAGGCGGGGGAGGGAGCCCAATTCCCCCAGTTTGGAAGGCGGGGCTCATTTCTCCCTCCACGCCCCCAAGCCCTTGAGGAATTCTTCTCTCCCCTTGCAGAACCCACCCTCCCATACGTCTCACTTCCCCCTGAGCCCAGAGACGCAGAGCATCAACGGGCCAAGGGCACACAGAAGTCAGGCCTCCTGTCCTCCAGACTTGCCATGCTGGTGGGTCACGCAGGTGGGTGGGGCAGGTGGGCGGGCCGACGCACCCAGACAGGGACCCGTAGAGGGGGCCGGCTCGGACCTTAATCGCTGTCGTCTGGGGGTGGGCGTGGACCCGGCTCTGCCCCTCGCGCACGCGCAGTAACACTTGGTTCCTAGCCGTGCAGCGGCGGCCCAGGGAGGAGCTTCTCACTCTGTGGGAGCCCGGCTGAGCTTTGCAGGGACCCTCGCTTCAGGGGGCCGAGGGGCCCGGTTCTGAGCCCCTTCCTGGGTCTGGGCGTGACGCCTTGTGCTCCCACAAGGGAGGCCTCTCTGCTCCCATTGTTCAGATGGGAAGATCGAGGCCTGCCCTAGTGACGGGATGCGCGTACTCCCCCAGTTACGAGGGGGCCGAGCAGGAATCGCCCAGGTTGTTGGACCCGGCCCATACACCCTTCAAGGACGGTTGCTTCCCTCAAGGCCGGCTCTCAGGGCGGCATCCTGGGCAGGCGAGTACTGACTCCCCCACCCCTGTCTCCCCCACTCCGTGCCAGATGCCTCAGGAACCTCGAGTCCCAGTCCACCCAGGAACTAAGTGCTCACCCCACTTACAGCAGAGCAAACTGAGGCTCAAAGAGGGGTGGTCCAGACAGTCAGGGGCTGGCGACCCCCCCCCCAACCTGCAGGAGGATCTGCCCCGGAGTTGAGGAGGCATGGAGGCCCGAGCCTCAGAAGACAGGAGCCAGGGTCCCCAGGGCTGAGTAAGAACCAGAAGTATGGAGGACGCTACACAAATACGACTTCCTTGTGGACAGAAATGTCCATGCCCTGGGGGTGAGAGACAAGCAGGCCAGGGCCCCGGGGGAGGGGGTGGGGAGCCCCCAGGTGCACACGGCAGGACCGGTGGGCAGGACTGGTGAGCAGCTCGGCCCTGAGGCTGCGCAGATATGGGGCCCTCACTGCCGCCACTCTAGGCGCCTTCACTCTGGGGACCGTCAGCCCCGCAACCACGCCCACTTGGCAGATGCAGACCTGGAGGCCAAGTTACCCACCGGGCTGACAAGGAGAGGAGCTGGGACTGGGCTCATGATCAGATTCCAAGCGCTCCCCCTACACTGCCCCCCAGGCAGAGGCTGCCCGCCAGGACCACCCCCAGCCTGGCACTCCAGGCCTCAGTGGTCTCGCCTGCTGAAGCCACCCTGTCCCGTCATACTGAGACAAAGGAACAGGGAGGCCTGGAGTCCAGGGAGACAGGCCTGCCGGCAGGGACAAGGTGGACACGTCCTGCCTGGCCCCCCTTGCTGCCCCAGCCCAGCCCCCGCGCGGAAGCCTGAGTGACGTGGAAGCTGGAAGTGGGTGGGAGAGAGAGGGTGTCCATGCTGGCTAATCGCGGGATGCCACTTGGTTCCCATGGCAACTGCCGCAGAGCTCAGTCTTTCAGGATAGACTCAGGTTAGGCCTCCGCTGCCAAAACACCCACAATTTCAGGGCTGGTTACCTTGGTGACCCAGGGGGTGGGGATGTGGTGGGGGGAGGGGGAGGAGAGGAGGGGTCATATCGGGAGAGGCCAGGCAGGGGGTCGACTGGCTCAGAGCACAGACTGCCCCCCAGGCCTAGCCCTGACCCTGGTCACATGCTGATTGCTGACCCTGATCACACACCGGGCCTTAATCCTCTTCACAGATTGACTTCTGATCCTGGACACAGGATCCCTGATCCCCCATCACATACTGAGCCCTGATCCCAGTCACAGACCGAACCCGACCTTGGCCACACTCCCACCACTGATGAACACTCAGTTAGTGGTAGCTGCTATCTTTGTTATCATTTTTATTTTTAACGTGTGTCCCCCCCACGGCTGACACCTGATAAATGTTTGTCAAGCAAATGCATCCACGACCAGGGGATTACCCAGGCAGGGCTCCTGGGGCCCGCAGAGCTGGGCACAGAGGAACTCAGGCCACCCTTTCCTGGGTGGCCACGGTGCTCCTGGGCTGGGTGGGCTTTGAGGGGGCAGCAGAGTGGGCAATGCTGGGGGGTGGGCTGCCCCTCCAGGCCCGGAAAGAAGCCGCCATTCTTCCCGGGCTCAATGCCCCCTCTGTCTGGAAGCCTCATTTCCATCTCATTAAGGGATGAATAGAGCCAATTAATGGCCGCCAGGCAGCCTTGGCCGCCCAGGAGAGAGAGCACACGGAGAGGGGGGCTCCTGGCCCCCTTCCCACCCTGGTGCCCCAGCCTGCAGGCCATGGCCTCCCTGGTCCCTGCGCCCTCAGTCAGCTGGGATGAGGGCGCTGGGGGAGGCCCTCTTCCCGCTGGGCCTTCCCGCCTCCTGGGTCCCCTCTGGAGGAGGGGAGCGGTGCACTTCCCGTCTCCTCCAGCAGAGGTCTCCCCAGTCTAGCAGGTCAGGCAGCACCCGGCTGGGGGGGTTAGCCCCTGCCCATTCCCGCCCCGCCCCTTTCCCGACCGTCAGGCCGGGTTCCGTGCACATCCACCTCGGCGAAGTCCAGCCCCTGTGCGGACCCCTACCCCCCACCGAGTGAAGGTGTGTACTGCGGCATGCAGGCTCCTCCTCTCAGCCCCCTACATGGATGTGCAAATGAGGACCACAGGGAAACTGGACAGCTCCCTGAAGCCCCTCTCCAACCCAATCCCCAGTCCACAGCGGCCTTGGCTCCACAGGTCCAGACTTGGTGCATCCTTCACCAAGGCCTGCAGCTCCCACTATTGGGGCCCGAGTGACCAGCAGTCTGCCCAGCTGCCGCAGGCACCCCTGGATCTCAGGACGGGCTGAGAGCCGTGCCCACTGCCCACGGGGCCACTTGCCAGAGGAGGACAAGGGGGTCTCCTCCAAGCATGGCAGAGGTGCCAAGACCCTATGAGCAGGAGCTGTGCCATCCCTGTTTTCACAGAAGGGAAGCTGAGGGGTGACTTGGCCCCGTCTGCAGGGTTACTCACTTTCTCAATGCTGCTCTCCCTGAGTCAGGCAGGTGTCCCCTAAGAAGGGTGCCCGTTACAAGCTCGAAGGGCTGGGTCCCACCCGGCTTTGCCCTTCGGCGCTGGATGACCTGGGCAGGTCTCTTCTCCTCCTTGAGCCTTGGCTATACGACCGACAGCGCTTCTCCCCATCTTTTAGGGAAGTGGGACCCCAGCAGGGCCACAGCTTCCAGTCTCCCTGGCCACCGGGTGGTGTGGGGTGAGCTCTGGCCTCTCATGGCAGTTCCTCTGTGGGTGATGCCCCGTGCGTACTTATTGTTTTCATGGGGTCACATCTTGCTATTTCCATCTGGAATGGGGGCTGTCTACAATGGAGCCTGAACCTTGTTTTCCAGATTTTTCTAAATTGGCCCTTGTGCAAAAGCGCAGCTCCCCTGGCTGGGATGACAAACCCAGTCCTGGCAGGGAGGCCCTAACCCTTCCTACTCCCGCCCCGCCCCTGCTCCCCACCCCCAAGGCGCCCAGTTGCCCCCAAACTCCAGAGACACGCCCTTCCCCCTGGGATTCCCCACTCGTCCCTCCCCCCAGCCCAGCCCCCCTCCACACCCTGCAGGCCCCAGAGAGGGCTCGCAGCCTCCCCCTGAGGGAAGTTGTGGGGCATTTAGGGTTGGAAAGACTCCAAATCCCTTGGGGGGGGTTTTCAGGGCAGGGGCGCCCCAGCTGAGAGGCGAGGGGCCTGGAGGAGGCGGGTGGAGCGCTCGGCATCTCCCCTGGTGTGTGGCCTTGGGCAGGTCACGGCCCCCAGGCCGGCATCGCGGCCCAGCACATGCCCGGGATGTCACGCACTCACACGCTCAGGCTCCAGCCCACCCCCCAGCCCCCGCCCCATGCAGGCATATGGAGGGGGCACACGGGCACACACACACACAGGGACACACACACAAGGAGACACACGCACACTCGCCCCCAGCCCTCAGGATGCCGCTTCTTCATTATCTTACATGTCACTTCTGCAATAAAATTCTTTAATTAAAACATGAATATTTAAAACAACCCTTGAGAGAAATGGCACCATCTCACCAGAGGCAGAAAAACGCAGAGAGACTCTGGGAGGGGGAAGGAGGGACAGCCCGAGAGCGGGTGGGAGCGGGCAGGCAGCGCAGAGGGGCAGCCGGCGGGGCAGGGGAGAGGGAACAGTTGCTCTGGCCTGAGGAACGCTTGCCAGTCGGATGCGTGACGTGGCCATGTGGCATTTGGACAGGCCAGGCGGGGGCAGGGCTGAAAATGGGCCACGGGCTGGCCTGGGCCTCCTGCTTGCTCCGGCTCTGGCTCCGCGGCTATGGAGGGACGTGCCTGACCCAGCCTCCCCTGGCATGCGTGAGGGGATGCAGCTCCCTGGGCACAGGCTTGGCAGGCAAGATATGGGGTCTGGATCTGCTGTGTGTCTTCTGAATTACTGCTGGACCTCTCTGGTCCATATACCACCCCACCCCTACACACACATGAACACACATACACACACCCTCCCCGCAGAGCTCTTGCAAGAGAGAAGCCCCAGGCAGGACCACCAGGTGACCAAGAGCTGGCTCTGCTCTCTGTCTCCCCCTTACAAGCTGTGTGACCCTGGCTGCTGCCTTAACGTCTCTGTGCCTCCTTCCACTCAACAAGAATTAATCAAGGGCCTGCTGTGTGCCAGGTACTGGTCCACACACGGGGCTTCGTCAGAGAGCAGGGCAAACTCCCCTGCCCTGTGGTGGGTACATCCTGGCAGGGGCGGAGAATAAGGACATAGGAAATTCTCCAGTGCTCACAGGCGATACCGTGTGGGAAGAGAGAGAAAGAGGGAGAGAGAGAGAGTGAGGCGACAGCAGGGCCAGGGCGTCTTGAGAAGGTGCCATCTGGGCAAGCACTCAAGGGAGGGAGCCCTGTGGGCACGTGGGGAGAGTGTTCCAGGCCAGGGAACAGCCCATGCAAAGGCCTTGGGCAGGGAGGTAGGTGCCTCGCTGGGGAGCCATCTCTGGGCAACTGGCAAGAGTTAACTGGTTAAGATGTGGGTGCTTCCTGCACAAAGGAAACACGCAGAATGCGGCTACTGCCACTACTAAGATCAGGTTTACTCCCAAGGTCTCAGAAGCATCAGGACCTTCTGAGTCCAGGGCATGGGCACGGGGTCTGAGCTGCCTGTGGGCCTGGGCAACCATGTCCCGTGCCCCCCGCCCCGCGGAGTCGAGCTCCTCGCTTCATGGCGGCAGCCCCAGCCCTCATGCCCTCCGAACTGTCTTCCACGAGGCTGCCAGCCCTGCCTCATAGACTTGACTTCCGCTTTGTCAGGATTGCTGAAATCGGCGTGCACAGAGCCAGCCTAACACACACACACACACACACACACACACACACACACACAGCAAGTACATACCACAAGTGCACACCTGCACATGCTCACCTGCACACACGCACAAACACGACGCACACAGATGCCCGATGCACTGCACACAGGCACGCACACATGTATACACCAGCCATACACTCATGCACATACTCACACACATGCCCGATGCACCGCACACATGCACACATACACCATGCATGCACAGCACACATACTGGCAACGTGCATGTGAGCACACATAATACATGCCGTGTATACACATACATGCACACATGCATACTTGTACACATGGATGCATGAACACACACGCTCACGTAACACTGCACACATGCATACTTGTGCACATGGATGCATGAACACACACATGCACGCCTGCCCACTCCCTTCCAGCGCCAGTTCCAAACATTCCCATTCTCAGAATCTCTGTGCAAGCCCGAAGCACCCAGCTGTGGTCTCCAAACAGCTCCGCTCCTCCAATCTGTCTCTTTGCCCCCCAAGCCCTCTAGATCCTCTACCTCACAGCAAACACAGATATTGACATTTCATCACTGACGTTGCTTCTGCTTAGAAACACTTTCACCCCGGTTCTCATTCCTCATAACAATCAAGAAAAGAAGACGTTTTTACTCTTTCCATTTTAAAGACAAGGCCCAGGGACACAGCGAGTGTGGGGCGGGCTGGGATTTGAACCTGACCTGGTCCTATCCTGGGGCGCCAGGTCCCAGGGCTCCCTCTCAAACGACATTCCCTCCAGATGGCTCACGGGCCTGTCACGGTCAGGTCCCGCTCTGTCCTCTGGATCTTCCACCCCAGCCCGATCCTCCCCGCCACTTCCCCACCTCGGCCGAGGTCTTCACTCCTGGCCAGAAACCTGGGAGGGTCCAGCGATCTCCTGTCTCCACGCCCACATCCTTTACATCAGCAAGTCCGTCAGCTCCCCCCCCCCACCCCCCCCCCGACCCCCCCCCCTCACCCCCACCCCCCCCTCCCCCCACCCCACCCCCCCCTCCGCCCCCCCCCCCCCCCCCCCCCCCCGACCCCCCCAAGATCCTCCCCCTTCCTCCCACCCAGGCCAGCGTCTGCTCCCTCCTGGATGCCTGCAGTGCCCTGTTCCTGCCCCGGATTCCCCCTCTGAGCCAGACACTGCATTTACAGCCCCAGCGATGTCACCCTTCTGCTTAAAGCCCCCCATGGCCCTTCAACTCTCATGATAACATGCAAACTCCGGCCAGGAGGCCTGTCCACCACCGTACCCGACTCCAGCAGCGGGGCCTGCTCCCTCCAGCACCAACGTCACAGCCCCACAAGCTCCTGCCACTTGCCACACATGTATCATACCAGCCCCGTCCCCTTGACCTTCTCCCGCAAGCTCCACACGGCTCCAGCTGTACCAGGTATCTACCCGGCACGGTCACTGCCCCGAGATGCTAACAGAGAGCAGCTCTTGCGCTTTGGTTTCCAGTGTGGGCCAGGCCCCAGGGCAATCGGGTCTGAGGTGACTGAAGAGTCCCTCAAAGCACTCAGCACTTTGCCAGCGAAGACGCTGAGGCTCAGGGGCAGGTGACCACTGGGGAGTGGCTGAGCGACATGTCCGGCCAGGCCCCTGCCCCACTGGTCCTCCTGCATCCGCCCACCTCCCAAACTAGCGGCTGGCCCGGCATCTCTGCTCCACTCTCCTCCCCCCCATGCCCTGAGGACCACTCCCACCACCACGCTGCGGGGTCTGCCCACGCCAAGGTCACAGTGACCTCTACCTTGCCCAGCCCGAAGGTCAGCCCTCCCAGCCTCCCACGCCTTCGCTGGGGGCCCTGACACAACTGATGGAAGATGGGGCTTTTCTGCCGGCTTCCTGGACACCACACCGCCTCCACCTCCCGGGGCGCTGCCCGCCTCTTCCCTCCTCTCCTGATCCCCTCCAGCTATGCTCACCGCTCCACGGAGGTTTCTAATCTGGGATCCACGGCCCGGGGCCCATGAATAGAACCATGTTCCAGGATAGCTGGTTTCCTCTGTAACCCCATGTAGCTTCTTTGATGCCTTTACAGACGTCACTCGGAGGAATCCATCGGCCTTACTGGCTCCGGAGACACCAAGAGCCCTGGACCATGTCACCTGGTCTCACGGTGACCTGCCCACATGAACGCCCAGCCCAGCCTGGCCCCCGGACGCCTGGCACGCTGTCTGGTGTCTCAAACTCCACGTTTGGTGAAGAGCTGTCCCCTCACGCAGCCCCAGCCTCCCGAGACACCCTGGGCGTCCCGCTCCAAGCACACACAGGGTCTCCCTCCTGCCCGATGCCAGGGGGCCCGCTCGGTGTCCCATCCCACTGATGGCACCCTCCTGTGCAGGTGGCCGTCTCACCGAGGAACCCAAACTGCTAAGAAGGTGGGACCAGCTGAGCACACGCCCAACCCCACCTTTGCCCTGCCCTGCCCTCTGACCCGCACGGGGCTCACCCGCACCCCTCCCAGAACCTCGAACACGGCCCCCTGACCTCCAGGTGACATGCAGCCCTGCCACCAGGGTCCCTCCCCCTGCGGTGTCTTCATCACCACCTGACGTGCCTGTTTCTTGTGCTTTGCCGTTTAACACTGCCCAGACCCAGAAGGCAGCTCCACGAGAGCGAGAGCGAGAGCGGGGCTTTTGTTTTGTTTTGTTTTTGTTGTTTCTTGTCTTCCTTGCGTGTCCCCGGCGCCTAGAACACCTCACAGGCGCTGGGTAACTGCAACCATGTGCAAGCCCCACCCTGCATCTCCTTGACCACATGAGTCCACTCTGCTCACTTTTTCTCCCGTGTCCCAGGAGGCCCCTGCAGACCCCGGCCACAGGCCACAGCAGCCTGCTGGCCCATGAGAATGGTCCTGCCTGCGAAAAGGGAGGGACCGGGAGGGACCCTCCCCCCAGCCAGGAATCTAAAACTCCCTCATCCTGGGAGAAATCAGACCCACTCTTCCTTCCTTCCCTCCCTCCCTCCATCCATCCCTCCCTTCCCTGAGCACTTAGCAAGCACCACCCATGAGGCAGGCACCCCAGCACCCTGGGGGCCAGAGGCAAGCACCCCAGGCTGCCCATTCTCAGCGAGCCTGCAGAGAACTTCTCTCTTTGCACTTGGCTTCCCCGAAGTGCTTGGGGGATCGGTGGCCAGGGCAGCCCTGCAGAGAAGACCCTTCCCACCCACCGTATGCCCAGAGAGCCACCCCAGGGCCTCTCCTAGCCGTCACTCACCTGGAGCGCCATCCCCGCCCCGGTCCTGGGTCAGGCTGGTGAGGCAGTTCTCGGGGCCACCAGCCATGCCGTCCC
Organism: Monodon monoceros; assembly: GCF_005190385.1. NCBI lineage: Eukaryota > Metazoa > Chordata > Mammalia > Artiodactyla > Monodontidae > Monodon > Monodon monoceros. The sequence continues at coordinate 107,508 of NW_021703770.1, forward strand.
TCAGGCAGACATCCCCGCGAGGCACCAGGGAGCCGGAGGCAGGGTCGCCGGTGTCCCCGCCCAGGCAGGCACAGGGGGTCTGCATGATGCCACAGGGGTGTGAGCTGCGGCTGCCAGCCAGACAGGCGTCCAGCCAGCGGCACAGCATCTGGCAGGCGGCCCGGCTGGGGTTGCGGTTGCCCACGACCAGGTACTCCACGGAGAAGTCGTCGCTGGGACCGGGGGGCCCGTCCTGGGGCGCGGGGCCGTCGTCCTGGGGCGGCCGCTGCCGCTGCATCTGTAGAAACTGCTTGCTGGCCTGCAGGAAGGCCAGGGGTGCCGAGGGGTCGCAGAGCCTCAGCACCTCGTCGAAGCTCTCCACGCCCAGGTAGGTGCGTGTGGACTCCAGGAAGGAGTCGAACTGGTAGGTGCGGACGCGGGTGGGGCCGCTGCAGGAGGGTGCCTTGGCCACCTTCACGTAGAGCGTGTAGCGGCGCGGGTCTGGGTTGCGCAGGGTCCAGGAGCAGCGCGAGGCGTTGGCCGGGAACACGGCGGCTGCCGAGAAGTACCCGAAGAACTTGCCCTGCACCAGCGTGGCGCACGACTCGGCCCCGGGCCCTGCGTCTGTCCCCGCGGCCGTGCCCGCCTGGTGCCCCAGCAGCAGGAGCAGTGGCCCGAGGATCCAGAGGGCACCCGGGGCGGCGGCCTGGCCCCTCATCCTAGCTCGCGGGGCCGCCAGGGTTCCGCCGGCTGGGCAAGCAGGCGCGAGCCAGGCCTTGACATGCCAGGGTCCGGCAGCGAGCGGAGCGGGCCGGGGCCGGGGGCAGGGCCTTCAAGCGAGGACAGGAGGAGGAGACGGCTTCAGGTGACTGAGTGGGCAGGGGCGGCTCCTAACGTCCGGGGCCCCAGTGCCTGCCTGTGGCCGCCAGCAGCAGCTGCAAGAGAAAGAGCAGAGAGGGTTCGCATGAGCCCCGGGAGGCTGGGACTTGGCACGCCGGGGGCAGTGCCCGCCCCGGGCTCTGCTGCTCTGCCCACCTGTTTGTCTGCCACCTGCCAGCATGTCCACCTGCAGGGGCAGGAGCCGGGGGCCGGGGCCCCTCCTCCCCCACCAAGCCTGAGCGGAAGGGGTGGGCCGCCCCGGCCAGGGCCGCAGGCCACAGGGGCCTCGGCTGTGCCCGTCTGGCTGGGCAGCCTGGCGTGGCTACACGGGCTCTGGGCCCGACCGCCTGCCCTGGGGTGGCCACGGAGGCCATTCTGCCCCTGGGCCTCTGTGGCCTCTCAGACCGTACCCCTCTCCAGCCCTCTTTCAGGGAAGAATCTGCAAACCCAGCCAGAGGGGAAGCAGGGCAAGGGAGTAGAGGAGACAGGTCATTCCAGCCGTTGCCCAGCTTCCCTGCAGCCCCGCCCCTCTGGGCCTTGCCCGGTGCAGGTGCAGAGACCCCTCCCACTTCTGTTTCGTCACAGCAGGAGTGACCAGTTTTTGGGGGGTGAGGGTAGGATTGGTGCCCCGTCTCTGGGTCTCTGGCTGTGACTGTGACATCCACCCAGCTCCTATTGCCCCCCCTTCCTGCTCACACAGCCACTCAGGTGCCCCCTTTGGCCTACCAGCCATGTTCCTGCCAGGGAGCCTCCCTCTCCCCGCCCCAGAGTCACCTGCCGCCACCGGGACCAGGCTTCGGCCTGCCCCTCCCCACTTAGCCAGGCTGCTCCCTGCCTCCCATCTCACGATGAGGAAATCAAGGCTCAGACGGGGTCATAGGCAGGGGGCGGCAGTACCCACACTTGAACACCCCCAGATTGACCCCAACCTTGTGGCCCTGGGGTCACCTGCGCTGCACCAGGAGTGGGCACTGGCTGCGTGCCGCCGGCTCACAGGTCAGCAGGGACACAGCAGAGCCGTCCTGGGCCCAGGGAGCCAACGCTGCCCATCCTGACGCGCCTCCACGTGGACCCTGCAAAGTTCCTTCTGCCTAAACCTCAGCTTCCCCACCCTCCCCGGAGCCCCTGCTGGGCGTCGTCGGGCAGCAGCAGCTGAGCATGTGGGCAAAGGAGGGGGAGCCACAGCAGCCCCCCGCAGCCCGCCCGGCCTGGTGCCGGCGCCTCGGCTCTGCCGACCGTGCACACGCCAGCTGCCTGCCCACAGGGACTCGCTGCTTCTTGCTGCCTGGGCCCAGCTGGCCGGCGACACAAGGTCGGTCACTGCTCTGCAGTCCCCTCCCGGCGTCCTTCCTGGCAGGCCTTGTAGGCAGAGCAGGGAGCTGGGCGTGGGCGGCCTCGGGCTGGCCAGGATGGCTGGACACGGGCTGCCCCACTCATGGCAGTGTGGACTCGGCCAAGGCCCTCACTTCCCAGCCTCACTCTACCAGCATGAGGTCAGTGCTGGACCTGCAGGTTTACCCAGAGATGGGGCAGCAGGCACCCGCGGCAGGGGCTCCGGATCACCAGGGGCGGCCCTGTGGGGCTCTTTAGTGGCCAACGCTCAGGTCCCCTGAGGAAAGGACTTGCAGACCCCTCATGCAGACCCTGCACTTGGCCCTTGCTTCCAGGAAGCCCCTCTTCCGGTCGCGCCTCTAGGCCATCCGGGTCCCAGCCTCGGACGCCAGCATAGCAGAGCCGCCTGCCCTGGCCACCCACTGCCATGTGTGGGAACCGAGAGGCTGGGGCCAGGGTCCCACAGTCAATCCCAGACCTAGGAGGCTGCCTGCAGGGGTGGCCATGGCATCCGAAACCTCACCTGAACCCCAGCCCCGGCTGCAGCGCCCCCTCCCTTGGTCCCAGGCTGGGACCGAATGCAGCCACCAGGCCCCCAGCTGGGGCCCCAGCCCCGGGACAAACCCTCTCCGATGCCCCGGAGAATCCCAGGTGGAAGTCGGCAAAGCCCAGCAGAAACTCTGATCACAGTCGGGCGTTGCCCCAACACCACCCTGACACCCGCCACGTGACAGCCGACTCCTTCTGACTCATCCCCCTTGACCTGGGGTCAAGGCCACCCCAAAACACAGCACCTTCCCCCAGAGGGGCCTGCCCGGTCCTGAGATGGCCCAGGCCGGGCCCACACTCTCCCCTCCCCACCCCAGCCCCTGGCGGCGCATGCCACAGCCCTCCCGTGTGGAATGAGGGTACAGCCTGGCACACACACCCGGCCTCAGGTGTCTCAGACACTCAGCCTCAAGGCTGCACAGCTGCCTCCACCACCCTGTGGGCTCGCAGGCCTGGAGGGGCGTCCCAGCCAGGCCCAGCATGGAGGGAAAGCACAGGAGAAGCAGGGCTCGTGGCGGGGAGGGGACCAACTTTGGGCTCGATCCTGCGCGGGGCACTCTGTCTCCGCAGGAGCAATCCTGGGGCCCCTGCTATGGTGCAGTTGTGCGGACGGGCACATGGGGGCCACAGACGAACAACCTTGGTGGGGGCTTGCTGGTGCTGGGCGCCTGAGGCAGGATCCGGGCCCAGGTCTGCCACACAAAGCCCCTGCCCTCTGAGAGCTGGCACTGCCCTAGGCCCGGCAGAACCGGCCCTGATCCTGCCCCTGTCCCAGGGCCTGTGGGAGCTGGGCCGAGCCGGGGCCCTCCTAGCATCCCTGCCGGCTGGCCCTCATCCATGCCAGCTCACTCCGCTCCTTGAGGGCCTGTCAGGGGAGCGAGGCCCAGCCCAGGGTCCCGCATAGCGGGCGAGAGGGAGAAGCGAGGATGAGATGCAGGGCAGCGCCCATTCAGAACTGCCCCGTAGAAGGGCGGCGACACGGGGCTTGGCCTGGGGGGTGAGGAAGGAGGCAGGGCAAGGACGCACAGGACGCCGAAGAGAGCGGCCCCGGCCCCGGCTGGGCGCTGCGATGTGGAGGCGACGTGGCTGGCCTGGACCCTGGGGAGGCGGGAGGCGCCCATGGGGACAGGGGATAAGTGGCAGCTCAGGACGCCACACACCCGGGACTGAGGCTCTGGTATGAGCCTTCAACAGCCTCCTGGGGCCAGGAGATGGCCTAGAAGGGCCCACCCATGGGGTTTTCGCACAGGGTTCCACAGGGCGGACCACTAGGACCACCAGGGGGCCAGGCCTCCTCTACACCTTGAACAGCTCCACACCCTGGGCCTTGGGAAGGGCTCTGCTGGCCAGAACGCTGTCCCAGCTCTGAGTCTGAGTGCCACAGAACTGGCCTGGCCCTGCCTCTTCTGGCTGGGTCTCGGGGCAGAGCTGGGCAGGAGGCCTAGGCCGTCAGCACGGACAGCTCCCGTGCCTGCCAGCGGTCACTCACCCTCCACCTGCCCGCACCCCACACCCTGCCCTCTGCCCCACCCCCAACAGACCCACAGATGCTTTCCAGAGGCTGAGGCCTCTCCATCCCCATTAACTGCCTGCCTGAAACGCTCCAACAAGGCCCTGGATAAATGGCTCAGAGGTCCCCTCTAGCCTTGGTCCGGGGGACGCCCGTGTCAGGCCCCAGGTCACACAGTCGTGGTGGAGGCCGACCAGTTGAATCCATCCCAGGCCTGGGCAAGCAGAGCTGAGATGGGGTGGGGCGTGCAGGGGAGCCCCTGACCCCACCTGGCACCCAGGGAGAGTGTCCTGGAGGGGGCAATGCTGGGGAAGGGTCCCAGGATGAGGGGGACAGCATCGATCTTCACTGGGGGGATTCCTCTGACGGGGGAGGGGGCACAGGCAGGGAGAGCCGGGGGGAGGCTTGTGTGGTGTCTGGGCTGGGAGGGTGGTCAGAGGACAAACAGGGTCATGGAGGTGACCAGGCTTCTAGCTTGAGCATGTGGGCCATGGGCGGTGGGGACCCTCACTGAGCTGGGGGGAGTAGACGTGTGCCCGTACATGTGCACGCATGTGCGTGTGCAAACACCTATGTCTCTGTGTGTGCACATGTGTGTGCGTGCCTGCACTGTGTCTGCACACACGCACACGTGTAGTAGCACGCTTGTACAAGGCTCCCAGCAGGAGGAGGGCTCAGCGTTTAATCATGGGACGTGCAGGGCAGTGGGACAGGGACTGGGGCTGGGAGAGGAGTGCTTGCCTGGAGGGGGAGCCCATGGCCAGGACGGAGCCCCACGGAGGCCAAGGCAGGGCCTCAGAGAAGGGCCAGGCCGGCAGAAGGCCGGCTCCACACTGGGTGCAGGTGACTGGTGCTGTGGTTCCCCCGGGCTGGCTCACGCCTGCTCCCCTCAGCCACACCCAGCGCCCAGGCCTCCGCTGGGGGTCAAACTCTACAAGCCTGGGACCACAGGTGAGGGGCCTGGAGGAGGCTCCTGGCCTCGGTGCCGGGGTCCAGCAAGGCTGCAGGTCGCTCCTCTCCAGAGGTGCTCACGGGGGGACTGTCTCCCTGGGGCTGCAGGCCCCCTGTCTGGTCCTTGGGTTCCCATATCCCAACCTGGGTCATTGCGGCGTCCATCGCCCCCTGCCCATCTTGGGGTCCCAAGGACGGTGGCCAATTAGCACCCAAGCCCCCTCAGGCCCCCGCCTCTCCCATCACCTTCTCAGGGCCAAACTGCCCTGCTGCAGGGAAACCCTCCTGGTGTCTGGCCCCCATCCCTTTGGCCAGCCTCTGCCCCGAACCTACCACGCGGCCTCTCAGAGCCTGCAGGGTGGCCTTGGGGTGAGGGGTGGGGGACTCCAGAGAGCCGGCCACGGCAGGCGGAGGACGGGGATCTGGAGTCACGGCGACGAGAGAGGGAGACGGTGGCTGGTTACTGAACGCTGACCGCACACGGGACCCCAGGAGGCAGGAGCAGCAGCGGCCCCACTTCACAGCTGGCAGGGTCGCAGCCCGCTGAGGGGTGACGCGCCCTCCTCCCACCACCGTCCCAGACGTAGCTGCGCACGGGGGACCATCCAGCCCCTGGCCTCGATCAGAAGCCCTGGGCGCCTCGGGATCGCTGCCACACAGGGGCGTGGGCTGGATGCCCACCCATCAGCCTCCAGAAGTCTCCAGCCTCACCTCAGTCCGTGGGATCCCCCCCCCCGCCACCCCACCGCAACTGCCCAACACACAGACCTGACCCAAGCCCTGCCTCCATCCCTCCCCACCCACCCCAGGCCGCCAATGGCATCCCCCGACACCAGCCACAAAAGGCGCTCTGTTGTCCCGCCCGCACTCTGAACAGTGCCCGCCTGTGTGTCCTGGGGAAGGCTGCACTGGGGGAGGGGCGCGTGGGCATCCGTGGCTCGGAGCCGGCGGCCGGGTGGGGCTGGGAGAGCACGCAGGGGAGGCCCCCCGGGGGCACCTGACCGCCCAACGGGGGCCGCCCTCCTGGGCTGTGGCAGGTCAGGCCGCCAGGCAGAGCCTCCGTTCCTGAGCAGAGCTGGGGGCTCTGCTAGGAGATCCTGCCCCCAGCCCTCCTGACTGACGTGTGGCGCATCCCAGGCCTTCCCCAAGGAGGCCCCGGCCATGTTCCACTCACAGCAGAAAGGTGGGAGCTTGCCAGTGAGGTATCCCCGCGGGGCGGGGAGGGGCCGCCTGGGCGGGGCTGGGCTGCCGGCAGGGAGGCCTCCTTCCCCTGCCTACCTACCTGCCTGGGCACAGGGGCTGCCAGGGGAATCTGGCCGGAGGCCAGGCAGAGCTCCCCAGGAGGAAAAAGAAAGGTGCCCCGGAAGGTCCACTGCTGGCTCTGCTCCAGGCCTCCCCGTACACACCCTCACCCTCATCACACCTCTTCTTGCCCAGGAGCCTGTTACCCCAAACCACCTGTAGGCCTTGTAGACACCCCGTGCCCTCAAGCTCCCGGGCTGCCCCCGCTGCCCTGGCCCCTGCCCAGCAGACACCCACCTGTCCTTCAGGACACGGGCCAGGTGGCTGCCCTAGAAGCCTTACCTGAGCCTGCCGGACCCCTCCCGCTCTGAGCTCCCACTGCGTCCTGCGCCCCGGGCATGCACACACATGGCTGCATACACACGCACACGATGCTCTTGCGTGCACACAGACACGCTCTCTGGAGAGTCCCAGGCGGGGACAGTGAGAGCGTCTGCCCCATCAACTGCGGCATCCCCCCGGAGCGGGGAACTCTCCTGAGGAGGGGAGGCTCCTGAAATTCTGGGTGTGACATACGTCACTGCCCTCTCCCCTCTGTGTCCCCCTGCTCGGTACCCAGATTAAGCCCCTGCTCCCGGAGAGGGAGACACACCTTCCACACCCGTTCAGTGGCTGGCCTACAAGTGATGCCCACCCACACCCCACGCCAGGATCCGTTCCTGAAGTTCCCAGGAAGAGGGGCTCATCCAAGGTCACCTGTCCAAGGCCACATGGGGAGGGTGTGAGGATGGTGACAAGATCGGAAGAGGCGGTCAGGAAGGGCCCTGGCGGCCGGCAGACAACACTGAGGTCCCAGGGACGTCCCGGATAGGCCTGGCCAGGTGGGGACGCAGAGGTCCTGACAGCATGGAGTGGGGAGAGGGGGGATGACAACAGAGGAAGGGGGTGCTTAGCCTGGACGTGCTTCAGGAAACCCAGGTCTCCTGGCTCCCGACGTCCCCTGTACCCACTCTAATGGTGCCAGCAGCTGTGGCAGGACTGGCCGTCCCAAGACGTACCTTGGTACCTGGTGCCCAGAGGTATCAAGGCTCCGGACCTGGGCCTCCCCGAGACCCACGGGGCACCCTCTCCCCTCTCTCCAGGATGGCCGAGGTGAGCGAGGGTGGCAGAGGGTGGGCCCGGAGGAGAAAGGGCAAGCCAACTTGCGGCCCACGGTGAGCGCCGGGGAGGTGGACCCCGAGACCGGGACAGGACTGCGGAGGGACCAGTGTGCGCGCACGGGGGCGCCTATGCACACGCGTGTGCAGTGCGTGAGGGAGCGTGTGCGCGGCAGCGGGGAGGGTCACCGTGTATGGGGTGAATGTGTGCAGGTGTGCACGTGTGTGAGTGGAAGGCTTTCCGGAGGCGCCCCTGCGCGCTGGGACCCAGACGGTCAGGGCTCTGGCGGGGAGCAGGGACAGCGCTCTCTGTTCTGAAGGCACTCGCATCCCTCTGGGACAACTGGGCCCTCCCCGAGACCTGCAGTGGCAGCCCCGCCCCCCAGGGCAGCACCCTCCCGCCTGCTGTGTGCTTTCCGGGGCAGCGCCTGTCCTCCCCTACCCTGGGAGCCAGGAGGACACTGGGACACAGGGACGGCTCCCTAAGAGATCTGAACCCAGGGGTTTACACTCAGCTGAGGCCACAGGTCCTGGGGTCTCCCTGCGAAGCCCCTTCCTGCAGGGGGAGGGCCTTGTGCCTCTGTCGCCTGCAGCTGCGCGGAGGCAAAGGCCTGGAATCAAAGTTCCAATGGGAAGCTCTTCCCCTCTCTGGCCTTACTTTTCCAACAACTGTAAATGGGCAGTGGGTGGGAAGAGGGGCTCTCCCGGTGCCCTGCGGCCCCAGGGTCCTCGGAGTGACACCATGTCCCCGGACATGAATGTCCACCTCGGGGCCCAGATTCCAGGGTAGCGCACGCTCGCATTCTGTGCTGTGTTGTGGGTCTGTTTGTGGTGCACACTGATGGGGCTCTTGGGTGGTATCAGGGTTATGGCCGTTCTGTGGTGACAAGTGAAGTCTGGAGTCCAGTGCAGTTGTGGGCGGGGCAGCCCCATGCAACCTGTCTGACCCTAGGAGCACCCGCTATCTTTGGCGTGTCCATCAGGCCAAGTCATCACCTCTGTTTACAACCCCCCGTGGCCCCCACCACTCCTAGGACATAGCCCGAGGCCTACAGGGATCTGCGGTCTGGCCCCGCTCCCTCTGAAGCCCTGGTCCTGCCATTCACCTCTTTTCCAGCTCCTGTCTACGCCTCACACCTGCCACAGGGCCTTTGCATGGCTGGTCCCATACTGAGACCCTCCTCATCGTCACCACCACCACCGCTCTTCTCCCAACTTAGCTGCCACTTCCCCGTGGAGGGCTCTCGGGGAGCCCCACCTCTGGGCTCCTGCAGGCTGCTGTCTTCCACCCCCAGGGTCCATTCACTGAGCCGAGCAGGGTCTCCTTCCTCCCGTATTCCCACCAGCCTCCACACCGGGTGGGGGGCATGCCCTCTGCCTCGTCCGGGCTGCACCACTAGTGCGAGTGTGTACACGTGGGCACCCACATGTTTAGTATGTGTGTGCGCGCAAGCTGTGCACAAGGGTATCCGGGCCGTGTGTGTTTACACAGAAATCACAGCTCTGACCCATGGCGCAGCTGCAGCCATGGAGGCTGGAGGCCAGAGGGTTCCAGAGGACAATGGGATAGCGTGGGTTTGCTGGCTCGGATAGAGTTAACAAAACCCTCCAGGTTTGAGGTTTGGGGGGCGGGGTTAGAGCTTTACTCCCAGGGGTCCACCTCTTGCACACAGCCAGTTACAGGACCTGCCACAGGTAAAATGCGGTGCGGTTAAATACTGCCATCCAGGGCGCACATTCACACAGACCTGCTCCGCGCCACACACACATGTGGCAGTTTGCATGCCTGCCCACACATGCCGCCAGCCTGCCGGCCGGACACACACGTGCACGCGTAGCACACATGTACACAAACATGCTCCTCACGCCCGTGCACAGGGCACGGAGGTCCGGGGGCCAGGCGAGCGTGGAGAGACACAGGTCACAGCGCTCCCGCCCAGACGCGGGAGTGCAGGGACCAGCGGCACCGGCGAGAGGGCGGGGGCGGCCAGGGCTGCCCAGGATGGGGCGGGCGCCTGGGCCACGGAAGAGACGGAAGGGGCGGGCAGGCGGCCGGCGGCGCGGGCGCCCTCTCTCGGCCGAACGCGACAGCGCGCCGCCCTCCGCCACCGCCACCGCAGCCCCGCGCCCGCCGCCCCTGCCTGAGCTGGAGGCGTCCCCAGGGGGCGGGCTTGGGCCCCAGGACTCGTTCCGGAGGCGGGGCCGGGCCGGGCGGGCCGGCCAGGGGGCGAGGACTCCACGGGAGGTTGCTCGCGCCCCGCCGCTCGTCTGGCTTTGCCGGGTCCGCCTCGTGCCCGTCCCCGAGGCCGCGCGTCCGCAGGCGCCCAGCTGCCTCCGGACCCGGCCGGTCGGGACGCCGCAGACCCAGCACGCTGCGGGCCCAGCACGCTGGACATCGGGACGAGCGCCGAGGGCCTGAGCCGAAGGGCTCCGAGACCCCCACCCTCGCCCCCATTTCACGGACGCGGCCACAGAGGTCCGAGAGGGGCCGGAGCCTGCGGACAAGGGAGGGCTCGACAACTTGGCTGCGTCCCCTCCCGGCCCAGGGTCTGGAGGAGACCGGCGTTATGCCGAGGGCGACGAATCGTCTTTTCCGCCCCCGCGTGGGAGGGTGGCGGGGACAAGCGCCCTTCTCCGGGATCGGAGGCGGCAAACTCCCTGCTCGAGCCTCCGCGCCGCGCCCGCCCGCGGAGCCGCGCGCCGCCCTGGCGCATTCCCGCCGGCCTCGCGCTCGGCCCCCCGCCGCCCGGGCTCCGGTGATCCCAGGCCGGCCCCGCCCCCGCCCCCCGCATCCAGGAGCAACAAGTCTGAAAGCAGCGCCGAGCGCCAGCAAGCTAGCCGGGAGGAAGGGCGCCGGGCCGGGCGCGGGGCGCTCCGGGATCCGGAACGCGCGCAGCGTCCGCCTCCGGGGACCGGGCGCGGGCAGCGGGCTCTCGGGGCTGACTCGGTGGGCGGCCCACACCCCCTCCCAAGGCCCCGACTCTGCACGGGCGGGGGCGCGCCCAGGAGCCCCCGCCCCCTCCTTCGCCTGCTTGACCTTGCTCGGGTACTCAAAGCAGGACCCGGCGGCACCCGGGCGTCCGGACGCAGAGTTTCGCTGCCGCCTGCGGTGGTGAGGGAGCGGCTCTCTCCCTCGACCTCCCTCGCTGCCTCCGCGGGGGCGGGGGTCGCCAAGAAATGGAAGGCTTCGGGTTCTAGGAGACGGTCTGGCCGCCTCCTCAGACCCCAGATACACCGTATGCCACCTCCGGATGTGAAAAGGGACCCCAGCCTCCCGTTTGCCCTCTCCACCCCGCCCGCGCGGCCGCTGCTCGTAGGGGGCGTGTGTCTGTGTAGTGGCGGAAGGCACTGGGGGTCCCCGTAGGTCCCGAGGTGGGTTGGGAGCGCAGACCTCCCGGCTCCCTCCCCAACACGTTTGCCAATCCGCTCCTCTGGGGCGTGGGTGCGCGCCCCCTGCCCACCCACACACCTGCACACCTTTCAACTCCTCGGTAGTTGCCGCTAAGGAATCCTCGACCCAGACCCGGGGGAAGGGGACGTATTGGGGAGCGCGCGGAGGGAAAGGGTGCTGAAGGAGGGGCGGGTTAGGACTCGTCCGGTCCCATCCTGCCTCCCTGCGCTCCAAGAAACTTGGAAGCCGAAAATAAAAGTGGGGAGGGTAAGGTGCCCAGCGGGCCGGGGTTTGGGTGCCTGAACGGGCGCTCTCTCTAGGCTGCTTGGGAAGTGACCCCAGCAGGAGCCGCCGCGGCCCGGCAGAGGTACTGGGGCTGGGAACCGCATCCTCTGACGAGCCTTCCTGGCCACCTTGCTTCGCGGCGATTTTCAGCTCCGCCGCCCCCTCCCGAGGCAGGCCCGAGACGCGTTCTGCCCTGCCCAGGGGGCCGCGGAGACTAGTGGGAGAGGGCACCCGGCCGGGCCCAGAGTCCCAGCCTGCCCGGGAGGGGGCAGGGGCCAGGCTCATTCCTCGAGGCAGCTCCGCGCGGCTCCAAGCGAGCGCGGCGGCCGCGGAGGGCCGGCGGCCTCCGCCCGCTGGGAATGGGGACCGAGGAGTGCCCGGCGCCTGGCCTCCCCGCTTCCCGCGGAGAGGGCACAGGGCCGACCCAAAGTTCGGAGCGGCTTATCCGCGCGGCCTGTGCGAGCGAGCGGAAAAGAAGCCGAGAACGGAACGAGTCAGGGCTTTCGTGTGTGTGGAGGGGGGCGGACGGGCGCTAGGGTAGCCCTCCGCCCGATCTGGGGATAAGAGAACCTCCGGGGAGTGTCCACCGCCAGTGCCGGGTCTACCGTGAGGCTTCGAGGGAGGCACTGTGCGTGGGGGAGGACATCTCGGGCCCCTACAATGTCTGTATGGGGCTCTGGCTATGATGAGGGGAAGGGGGACACACTGGGGTGTCCCTCCTGAACCTACCTGGGTCTGCGTGTGGCTGTGGGGACATCTGGGGCTCCCTGAGGCCCCTGCCAGCGTCCGTATGTGGTGAGGACACAACGGGAACGCCTTCCCCAGCCTGCCCTGGGTCTGTGCCTGTGATGGGGAGGGGTGTCTTCCCCAGCCTGGCCTGCCACCCCGGCCAGGCTGCGTGTGTGTGGACTGGGGGCAGGTGAGCAGCGCCGAGGAGCCTCTCCCACGTCCAGGTCGCCCCCTCCTCAGCCTCCCAGTGCGGGCGCGCGGAGACCTGCCAGATTCCGTCGCGGCCGCTGGAGGAGGCAGGGGGCGGGGGGAGGGGGGGGTCCAAACTCCCGTGCTCCGAGCGCAAACCTCGGAGCTGCGAAGCTCCAAACGGCGAAGTTAAGAAGTCCGGGCGTCCGCCCCTCCCCCGGCCCCCTCCCACCCTCGCTGCACCCCGTCTCGCCGCGCCCCCAGCCCCCAGCCGCCCGCCGGAGCCTTCCTTACCTTCCCGGCAGCAGCGGCCCCGCTGGCGAAGACTTGATCCGGCGAGTTGCAAATACCCAGGAGCGCCGCGCGTCGCCGGCGGCCGAGCCGGGCGTCCGGGCGGACGGGGGGGGGTCCTCCTGCCTCCGTCGCCCCCGGCCCGCTCCAGGCCTAGCAGCGACGTCCCCGGGAGCGCACCCGCCGTCGCGCGCAGGCCCCCTCCCCTCCCCCCGTCTGCCGGCGCCCCCCCGGGCGCCGGGGAGGTCCGGATGCCCGGGCTGCAGGCGATGCGGAGCGCGCGGGCCCGGGCCCGGCCAGGACGCGGCGCGGCCGCCTGTGCTCCCGGCTCGCCGGCTCCACGCTCGCTCCGCCGGGGCCGCCGCCAACGCCGCGCCCGCCGCCGCCTGCGCCCGCCGCTCCCTCTCCGGCCGCCGCCGCCGCTCCGCTCCTCTCGCCTGCCCCGCTCCTCTCGCCTTTTTTCCCCTTCCTGAGGGGGGGGGGGCGAGCCGAGCCGAGCCGAGCCGGGGGCGGGGCGGCGCGGGGAGGAGGAGGAGGAGGCCGAGGATGGGGAGAAGGAGGAGGAGAGAGGCGAGCTGCTTCCCCCCACCGGGCTGCCGGCGCTCCCCAATCTCTCCCTCTCTGAAACTGGATCCCGAATCGGGAGCCAGAGACTGCATTACGGATTACATCAGGCTTTATAGAGCTTCCAGATCACACATTAGAGGGGAGCGCGAGCGGGGGGCGGGGTGTGGGGGAGGGGAGAGAGATAACGGGGTTGGGGGCACGGGTAAAACGCACACAAGCGCGCACACCGAGGAAAGCCCAGCTCCTGCCCCATGCAGCAGGAAAACCAAGAGTTGGGTCTCAGCCCTCTGCCTCTTCCAGGAGCCGAGGAGTGGCTGCCGCTGGCCGGCTGGATAAATGGATGGGTGGATAGGTGGACAGGGGGATGCATGGATAGACAGAGGGCAGATGGATGGCGGGAAGGAAGTTATATGGGGTTGTGCGTGAACAATGCACAAAGGTCCATGAGAGGATGGGACGTGTGGAAGGGTGGATGAGGTAAGTGGGTGTAGATTGAGGAGGTGCTCCGGCGGCTGGGTGGATGGACAGATGCCTAGAGAGGTGGGTGGGACGGTAGATGGAAGGGTGGAGGTGGGGGAGGGATGGAGGAAAGAGGCGGCTGAGGGTGGGCAGGGTAGGTGGGTGCATAAGTGGATGGATGGCACGTGAGTGGAGGGCTGAAGAGATGGGGTGGGCCGTGCAGTTGCAAGGGTGATGCATGGATAGGCGGATGAGAGGGGGTGGGCGGGTTGGATGGAAGATGGAAGGAGTGATGGGCAAGAGACAGAGTCAGAGGCACAGACTCTGGACCCCATCCAAGAGGGTCAGAGGTTGGCGGACGTGGGAAGGGCCAGTTTGAACTGCCCAGGTTGGATTTGTCGAGTCCCCTCAGGGGTACTCTGTTCTGAGAGATGCTGAGGGAGGGGCTTGGGAGAAGAGCCAAGGGTTTGAAAGTGAGGTCCAGACCACCATTTACCCTGTGGAGCTGTCCTCAGCCATTCCATCCACATTCACATCCTCCATGCATCCTCCTTTGACTTGGTGACAGTGAGGACATCCCAGTCGCATATGTAGATTTTGTTTTCCATAAGCTGATGGAGATGGCCCCTTTAGCTGCTTCATCTCCCATCTTAAGGTGACAACAGTCCCTCTTCTTCTGAGACCTTTGGCCAGATACCCATAGGGGGCCTCCCTAGAATGAAATAGAGTCTTGGAGGAATGACCTCAGGGAAATTACTTCAGGGTCCTTCTCTACCAGGATGTTTATGCCTCCCAGCCCCTTGCTTCTTTTTCATAACTTGTGGTCCACTCTGAATGCAAAATCTTCTTTGGGTCCGCCTGAATATCCAATACCATACACATTTATCATCCTAGCTCTCCACTAATGCCTTTGCTGCCCAAGCCCAGCATCTGGTCCAACTGTCTGCTTTTCTCAGCTTCTTCCCAGGAGGCTCCATCAGGGTGTCATCACTGTCACCATCAAACATTAATTCGCAATCATTGTCACCATTCTCAACCTGAATGTCAGCAGCCACTCCCACACTGTTCTCTCCATGACCATTGCCATGACCCCCAAACAGTGCCATTACATCACCACCACAGTCAGCACCATCTCTGGTCACTGCACGTTGCTCCCCTCATCAGGTGGAGCTCCGTCCAAACCAGTCCCTCTCGAAAGGCCAGCCTGTGGCCTAAGCCTCTAGGGGTGTCCTGAGGGGCTGGTCGGAAGAGCTAGGGAGACACAGATCCCAAGGCAATTGGGAGGGCAGGGGAGGCCCCTTTCCCAGTCAACCTCCAGGCCAGCCTTATTCCTCCCCCTCCCTCCCGGGGAAAGGACCTTCTTCCCAAAGTCTTTGAACTGGGGGAAGAGATGGAGGTGGTGCCCCCGGCGGGGTGGGGGTGAGGCGCTGCCCCATCTGCGCCTGCCACCCTTCCTAGCCCAGATCCTCTCTGCCCGCTGCCCTTGCTTCCATCTCCTCCCTGCACTAGCAGCTCGTGGCCACCAGGGGTCCTCTGGTATTAGGCCACAAGGCCCCGCCAAGGGTGCCGGTAGCTCTGAGTCAGGATTTCAGCTGCCGCTTTGCCACCGACCTTTCTCCTGTGGATGGGGGAGGATAGCAGCCATACCACTCCTCTGCTTTGGGACCCCCGCCTGGGGTTCCCAGGGCAAGGCTGGGACCCCCTCCACCCAGGCCATCCAGCACAAGGTGGTGTCCCCTCAGACGGGGCTTCTCAGCAGGGCCATGTCTCCCCCTCCCTGCTCCGGGACTCCTTGCCTCCCTCCATTACTTGCCCCTTTTAGAAAAGTGTCCCCTTGCCCCAGTTCCTGATCCAGACCCCAGACAGTTCCCCCTCCTAGAAGCAGAGGTGCCTAACTGCCCCCATGCTCCTCCTTGAGGAGGGAGCAAAGTCAGCATGGCCCCTGAAATTCCAGGGCAGGGCTTCTATCCACTGCCCCAGGCCCACACCCAGCTGAGTGCCCTGAAATGAACAGAGTCACACCGGCCCCGCTGCAGCCTCAATGTCCCGATGGGTACGTGAGTACCGGGACAGAAGGGTTCTGAAGGTTTCTTGCAGCCCAGACACCCCAGGATTCTAGAACTCTAAGCCAATGGCCACTCTTCCAGAGATTTGCTACCAGTTTACATCCAGCACCCTCCACCAAAGCTTGTGCAAACCCTTGACCATCTCACAGCCACCTGAGGGCGGGGCCACAGTTTGAAGAAACCCAGAGTGGGCTTAGCACAGGAGGTTGAAACTGACGATCCCCTGCCAGGTCAACCCTATCCAGGTTCTAGAACTTCTTCACCCAGCCGCAGAGAGCTCATGACATTAAAAGCCCTCTTCATGGCCATAAACCAATCCCTGACCACAGCCACTGACTCACTGATCACTGACCCTGGTCACACATTGACCCTGACCCTGGTCACACCCTGAGCCCCGGCTCTGGTCCCACGCTGAGCTCTGACCCTGGTCCCATGCTGAGCCCCGGCTCTGGTCCCATGCTGAGCCCCGACCCTGGTCCCATGCTGAGCCCTGTCCTTATGGCAGTCTTACCCATCCAGTTCTTTATTCCCAGGCCTGAGTGTACACGCTAAGGCATCCCTGAGGGATGAGAAACAGGAACTTTGTGGGGGGGCTGGGAGGACCCCCAGTGGAGCAGCAGGAAGCATACCTTGAGGCCCTGTCTATTTCCAAGCATTTTCATATAGGACAGTCCTCTCCTCAGGGGAGAAGGGGGGATCTACCTGCGGTCGCGTGCGGAGCAGGTTGGTCTAGAACCAAGCTCTCTGACTCCTGGCTCCTGGGACAGAGGTGGAGCGAGAGCCCTTAGCATCTGGCAACCCTCCTCGGGCCTTCAGAGGCCACCTGGGGGCTGGGCAGTAGGGGATTCCCAGCCTGGGGACATTCGTGGTCCTCTCCAACCACTCCGTGAACTTTGCCAGCCAGAGTTGGGGTGGGGGGCGCTGAGCATGGTGAGTAATTAGCTGATTCACATGCACATCATTAGTTGTGGATGCAACATGCCCTGATTAGCCTCCCAGCCAGGACACGAAGGACTTGCACTGCCACTCAGCAGAAGCGAGTCCCCGCCCTGTGGTAGCTCTGCCTTCTGGGTCCCCCCTCCTTCCCAACCCCACTCAGCCCTGGTCCCTTCAGGCTGTGCAACTGTGAGGGGAGGAAAAAGAGGAGGGATGCTTGGGGAGGAAGGACAGCAAGGCCAGGGGCTCCCAGCTCCTCCGGTTAACCACGGGTTCTAAAGGGTGAAGCTCAGAAGGGCCCCTCCTCCGGGAAGTCCTCCATCCTCCCCGGTGATCTCCTCATTGGCAGGCATGGCCCCTCGCTGTATCCCGGGAACACACCAGACACATCTCAGCCCATCCACAAAGTCAGACAGTCCGAGACCCTCCCTGGGCCCAGTGACAGTGACGGGACCCTCCACAAGGGGCTCTGCACGCCAGGGCCAGCCCAGAGCTGGGTGACTGGGCCAGCACACGGTGGGTCTTGGGCAGATGTGCAGCAGCTTCCATTCCGTGAAGTCCACAGTCCTGCGTGGACCATCACCCTTCACCAGCCCAGGCCAGGTCTGGACACACAGCAGCGACCCAACTGTGGTCTGTGTTCTAGCAGACTAGGTTCAGGGCCAGCGTCAGGGTGAGTTACCAGGAGGTGGGCAGTGAGAGGGCCCAGGGAGGCCGATCTCCCCTCCCACCCTCCCCTTGCCCCTCTCCCCAGGCTGCCCGCCTCTGGGCCGGGGGCGGGAGTGGCAAAGAGCAGAGAAGGCCGGTCTCCAAAGATGGCCCTACAGAGCTGTCCAATAGAATGGATGGTGGCCACGTTCTGTTTTGCACCGTCCAACACATCCACCACTGGCCACGTGTGGCTCCCGAGCCCTTGAAGTGTGGCTTGTGTGCCTGAGGAACTGAATTTGTAATTTTACATACTTTAGACTAATTTCACTTTAAACAGCCACATGTGGCTTGTGGCTGCCCCATTGCGGCTGTGGCCGGCCATCCCCGCCGGGGTCTGGCACCCAGGAGTCCTGAGGCTCCCTTGGGAGGGCGAGCACGCGACCTGCGGCTCCAGGCTTGGCCGCAGAGCTGGTGAGCCGCCCAGCACCTCTCCCCTCCACACATCGGGGCTCCAGGTGAGAGTGCGGTGTCCTCAGGGCGTGTTGGTGCAGTGGCTGCAGCCAGACCGGAGGCTGGGTTGTGTCCTGACTGCTCCACTTTCTAGCTGTGTGACCTCAGGCAACTTACCCATTCTGTGCCTGCTTCATCTGTAATGGGGACAATAATAGTACCACCTATGTGGTCTTTGTCAGGATTAAATGAGTAAATCAAGGAGGGCCTGGCACAGATGGCAAATACCAATGGAGGTGTGGGCTCCACGCCAGAGCCCCAGTTTTCCTGCTCTCTGGTGCCAAGCTTCCTGGCTGGGGCCCAGCTCCTGCCCCACGCCCGCTTGCCTCCCTGCCCTGACTCAGCCCCGCCCACAGGACAGGACCCCCTCCCTGCAGCCCCTTGGGGTCAGGCGGCATGACGGCAAAAGACGGCAGTTGGCTGCCCACGGCTTTGTTCCCTGTCTGGCCCCGACGCCTTGAGCTCCTGCCACCCGCCCCCAGTGCCAAGGAACGAATTTCCCGTGGACCACTGTGCACACCCTCAGTGTGGCCCTGGCCCCGGAGGCCCTCTGGGGCCACCACCCACGCCCCGGGCTGGCTGGCTGAGTGATGGGCCTCGTGAGTGGAAGGGCAGGAGACAGGAGGGAAGAGCTGGCCCATGATTCCAGCTGTCACAACCCTTACCCCTTGGAAGTTCCTCCCACGCCTGACCTTAAGCTCTCTTGCTGCAGCATGGGCCCCGGCGCTCCACCTGATCCCTGCTCACCACCTCTGCCTAAGGTCCTGGAGAACACCAGGCCTGCTTGACGCAGAAATCTCAGGTTGAGGGTCACCCGGGGGGACACCAGGCCTGGAAAGACAGAGTTCCCTTCAGCCAGGCAGGGCGCTTCTGTGGATGGCATCGAAGCCATGGGGGCACTGGGGTGTGGGCACCCAGGAGAGGGACATGCCTCCTGAGAGGGGGAGCAGGTGGGCAGAGGTGAGGGGCAGATCGGCCAGTCTTACTCTGGACTCTGCCGAGCCCGCCTCTGCGGCCGAGGCTGCCCTTGTCAGCTGGGTGGCGTCATTTCTTTGAGCGCTCCAGGAAAGGCTCAGAGCGGCGAAGGTGCTGGAGGGTCTCCATCGGGCGGGACTCAGGCGGGCTTCTGGGGGAAGGAGGAGGAATGGGGCACTTGTTTGGGGGACTCAGGACCAAGGGATTGGAGAGTGTCGTCCACCTGGTCCTCAGGCCCGGGAAAGTCTGCGCGGCCAACCGTGCCCCACAGCTTCTGCCGGGCCCACGGCCCATGCCCTGCCCGCAGGACCCGTCCGCAGGCCCAGGACACCTGGCTTCCCGGCCATGGGGCTGAGTCCTCTGCCTTCTCCCGGGGAGCCCGGGGCGCTCAGGGCGCTGAGCTTATGTAACCCGAGCGTGCTGCCCACTCCTTGGCACCCCTCGCCTACCCTGCCCTCCCTGGGGAGGACGAGGCCGGGATAGTTTCAGACTATTTTCAACCACTCGTTGTCACAACTCTTGGCTGAGAACCAGGTGCGAATGGCGGGTTTCCCTCCCCCCCACCCCCCCCGCAGGGGGCCCGGCAGAGGAAATGCAGGTCAGGGAGAGGTATGGTGGCACCAGCCCACAGCTGGCACTGTTGCTGCTCCGGGGATCCAGGGTGGGGGCCGACTGGGGACCCCCAAGGGCCTTCACAGCCCTGCAAGTGGGCAGCCTGAAGGGCACCCTCCTGACACGTCCTCAGCAGCTGTGCTGGCCAGCCCACTGCATGCCCATCTCCATCTGTAACCTCCAAAGGCTGCAAGGCACGGGGCCATTCTGGAGCTGGGCATCCCGTGGTTCAGAATGGTGATGTGACTTGCCCAAGCTCACACAGCCGGGCACTAGGATTGGCACCGAAGCCTTCACTCCGACCAGGTGCGACCGAGACTCATGGACTCGTTCTTCAAAGGGGGTCTTCAGGATGGACAGGGCAGAAAGGGAAGGAGGGTCGTTACACGCAGTTCCTGCCTCCGGCCCTGGACACTTCTGAAGCACCACTTCCAGTCTTCACGACGTCCTGACTGAGCCCTGGTCCCGGGCGTACTGATCCCTAATCCATAATCACAGACTGAGCCCTGACCCTCCCCAGGCACCCCTGAGGGTGACTATCAACTACCGCCATTTGACCGGCCTCCTCGGGTGCCTCCCGTGGGCCTGGCACCCACTGACACCGGGCCAGTCCCCACGCCACCCCTGCCACCCCGGTTCCCAGAGCAGAGGCCGTGTGGACTCAGGGCCCATGCCAGTAGCCGCCCGGCTTCCGTCAGGCCTTCCCCTGGGCTTAGCAGGCCCTTGGGACTGAGGACGCCGCTCCGCTCTCGGAGCTTTCAGTGGAGGAGATTAAGCATTGAATAAACCGTGCAGTGAAAATCAGTACAGACAATCGCAGGGATCACAGAGCCGAGGGAGCTGAGGCTCGAGATGGCCCAGCCGGCTTTGCACACTTGCCCACCACACCTGGCGCCCAGCGGGCTCCAAGTGTCATGGATGAGGCATTGGCCCCCTTGCAGGCGCAGGCCGAGTTCTCCCCTGAGAGTTGGTGCCCTGCCCAGGCCCCCAAGACAGGTGCACGACCCCGCTCTCACCACCTCTGAGTGCCAAAGAGGCCCCAGGTGTCCACAGGGACCCTGGACACCACCTCAGCCTCCACATGGGTCCTCCCCTGCCCCCCGGGCTCTGATGTCCCATCCCCATGGCCCCATCAGGAGGTCTCACTAGCTGGCACCCAGGACACAGCCCAGCCTGGGTGGTGGGTGGTCAGACAGACATGTGGAGGACGGTAGACACGCAGCTCCACGCCAAGGCTTCTCAAGGAGTGGCCTCGGACCCCCGGGGGTCCATAGGGTGACGCTCTGCACTGTGAGCTGGGACTGCGGGCCCATGGCCTCTTGTTAGTCTCTCTCCTGGAGCCCAAGTGCCGGTGGTGGACACCAAGTCCAGGGCCTGCAAGGGCCCCCAGGGAAAGTTGGAGGAAGGACAGAAGGGAGGAGAGAGAGGAGGGCGGAGTGACAGGGACGGAGGCCACGTTTGAGACAAGGGAGGGAAGCTTGCAGCTCTGGAAGACGCATGGATATTTTGTGGAGCAGAGACAGGGCGAGAACATGGGCTTGCTGGGTGCTCTGTGACGTGTGGTGTTTCCAGGCCTTTCCTTCCGCCTGGACCCCCGCAGCCCTGTCCCTCCACCACCTGTCCTGAACAAGAGCCAGGGCAGGGCAGCCCAACCAGGACCAGGTAGGGCCCTCGCGAAGGAGGAGAGGGAATTTGCTTGTTCATTTGCATGTTGTTTGCATTCCAGTCAAAGGTGGTGTCAATCTTCCAGCTCCTGGGGTTGGTTCCTGGAACCTCACACTCCCAGGACCTGGTAAGTGTGTGGTTGCTGGGAGGGGGGGCAGAGAGAGGGGCTCAGCTGGGAATGGAATCTACATGCTGAGAAGAATGCATAACATTTGCTCACCACTTTCAAATTTACATAACACCTTCAAATAGTTCAATTTATTTCACTCTCAAAACAACATCGAAAAGTAGTGGGGTCATGGAGCATAATTCTACTCTTAAAGGGCGGGGAACTGAGGCTCAGAAATGACAAGTCAGTTGTGCGAGGTCACATGACAAGCAAGGACCCCGGCAAGGATCTGGATCCTACAAATCCTCTCCTGCTCTTCCCAGCCAACTCCTCAATAGCCCTGGCTATCCAGCTGCCTGCTCTGACTTACACAGTCCTCTACCCAGAAACTAATGTGGGAGGAGAATGGTGGGGGTGGTGATGGTTCTGGTGGTGCTGGTGCTGGTGGTGGTGATGGTGCTGGTGGTGGTGATGGTGATAGTGGTGATGGTGGTGGTGGTGGTGGTGTGGTGGTGGTGATGGTGGTGATGGTGGTGATGGTGATGGTGATGGTCGTGGTGATGGTGGTGATGGTGTTGATGGTGATGGTGATGGTGGTGATGGTGGTGGTGATGGTGATGGTGGTGGTGATGGTGATGGTGGTGGTGGTGGTGGTGGTGGTGATG
>NW_021703770.1:134206-235388 GCF_005190385.1 Monodon monoceros
TGGTGGTGGTGGTGGTGGTGGTGATGGTGATGGTGATGATGGTGATGTTGATGATGGTGATGGTGGTGATGGTGGTAAGGACAGTGGTGATTCTGATGATGTTGAAGAGAGTGGGTCTGCCTGGTGTGGATGACTCATGAAGCCAAAGTCAGGAATCTGTGCCTCTTTCCTCGAAGATTCTGGAGCCAGTGGCTGGCTTATTTTATGCCTCTGTCCTTCTGCCTGTGGCTAGGCCACCATCCCCTCCTCATCTGGAGCTCTGGGAGGGTGGGGAATTTCTCCCTTCTCAGTGCTCTCCCCATATCCTGTTCTCCCAGGCAGCTCTCTCAGGCTGTGCTGTCTCTCTCAGCACTCGGGTGGCATGGCCTGGGCATCCTTATTTCTTCGTCTGTCTTGGCCCCTACCTCGAGGAGCTGCCTTACTTGGCCAGTGTGTGATGAGTAGATGCCTGAATGAGTCCAGATGTGGAGATACGATAAGACAAGGGAGCAGCTCCTTAGACCCCAAGAGCCCCCACCACTCTGTGGCCCTCTTCCCTACCCTGCCCATGACCATGTCCAGGGCCAGGCAGGCACCTGCTCCTGCCCCTCTCTGCCCTCGTCCTAGAACCTGGCTCCACAGGGCCCGCAGGGCTCTGTTGGTTCCAGGTTCACTGCTGGTCTCAGCCTTGTGCACACACACACTGGCACACAAACGCAGACACCAACCCCTACCCCCCCCACTCACACATGATCACACACACCCACATCCACACACGACCCAGCACGCAGGCCCAGATCACGCTGCCAGGCAGAGCAGAGCCAGCCCGGGGGTCTGTTCTCCTGAAACCAGGATGTGCTCACCCTGCTGCAACCCGTGTGGCCTTGAATGCCACCCCCGAGCCTCCACAGGGTCCAGCCACTCTCCTTATGGGTGTCACCCAGCCGGACTTGTACATTCCCAGGGAGGGAGCTGTGGCTGCAAAGGATCCTTTCTGAGAATCAACCAACTTGAGTGCCCCTGGGAGCTGGCGGGGTCAGTACCTCAGGGAGAGAGAAAGGGGGGCCCATTCTCCCTGAGCAGGTTGGGGTTGGTCCCTAAACTCTTAAGATGGGCTTAGATGTAGACTCTGCCACCTTAGGAACTAACCAGCTGAGATGTTTGCAGAGGGTCCAGGAGGAGCTCCACTCTGAGCCTGCCACCGTTGCTGGTCAAGGAGCCCCATGTCCCCCCATGAGCCCCTGTTCCCTTTAGGGAACACTGCGCTTGCCCAGAGCCTCCAGGGCTGCTGGGTTGTCAGCATTTTACACCTTCATGGTGAGGAGTTAATAGATGCATTTTTCTCCTTTGAAACTTATATCACTTTTTTTAAAAAAAAATTATTTATTTATTTATTTGGCTGTGCCGGGTCTTAACTGCGGCACGTGGGATCTAGTTCCCTGACCAGGGATCGAACCCTGGGCCTCCTGCATTGGGAGCGTGGAGTCCTAGCCACTGGACCACCAGGGAAGTCCCTATATAACGTTTCAAGTATGCTGATAAGTATGGGGGGGCAACAATTATGGGGGAACCCCGGCCCAGGACCCAGCTTCATCAGAGCTTAGTGTCTGGCCTGAGATCTTTCTGGTTTTAAGGGGAAAAAACCTTGCCAACGTGGACAGGTTCTCTGTGACTTTCCCAGCACACATGGCCCCTCTTCTGCCCGTGTTTGAGCCAATCACGCCTCTGCCTCGTTCTTTACATCTCCGGGCGGTACGCACTGATCCAAACAGTGAACTGACGCAGTCTATGGGTCCCTGAGACATGGGTGAGTGGTGTCCCAAGCTAACTCCTTTCAGCAATTAACTCAGCTCTGTGGGGAGAATGCACATGAAGGTTGTAGCCCTGCGCTGCCTCATCCTCCCGGCCACGAGGTGCTCCATCCTGGATGGGGCCACAGGCCTTGTATCCATCCTCTCTCCCATTCCTGGAACTTCCGTTTCCCCAGGTGCGGCTCTGTGGACAAGCTTCCAGCAGGGCCTGGCTGCCGTCTCCACAGCAAGCTGGGTGGAACGTCCTGCTGGTGACCCCTTGGTGCACGGGGTGGACTTTCTCTGGGATGTGCATCCAGGAAGAGAAGCGCTGGGCCAAAGGGCACGTGAAGCTTGAACTGTCCAGTGTGGATGCGCCCTGGGGCGCACACACCCTTGGGGAGCTGGCCGTCACCTCCCCTGTCCTTGTAGCAGGTCCTGCCTAGGGGCACGAATGAAATCTCACACGGTTGCCATTCGTCATTTCCTGTCCCTCAGGTGTTCCGTCGGCTTTGGAATCTGAGTGGGAAGGGACAGAGATGGGCAGGCTGGAGCAGGTCATCAGTGAGGACCTGGAGAGGCCTCAGACCCGCTGCCTGGAGGCCCTGGGACTGGCAGAAAGGCCCAGGCCAGCGCAGGCCAGGCCCTGGTCTAGGTGTAACCCAGATTCAGGTTCCTGCTCTGAGCAGCGGTGGGAGTGGCAGCTGTGACCCGTGAGAGAGACCCCAGGGCCTGGGGGCTTGTCTTCACTCCCACTGCCTCAGCTTTAAGCACACAACCTTTCTGGCTTCAGAACCCCATCTTCCAACACAGCTCATTTCTGAATCCCTGGAGCCCCTCCTTCCTGGCCAGCCAGACACTTTTTGGACCAGTGAATGAGCAAATGACCCATGAATGCATGAATGAATGAATGAAAAACAGACTAGCTGGAGAAGACTTCACTTGGGAGGCAAGATGTCCACTGACTTAGGGGTGTTAAATCACCTCCAGCCAACTGCTTAAGGTAATGGGTTCCAACAGGTCTTTGGGCGAGTGGGGGTCTGAGGTCCCCCTGGGTGAGCCCTCCACCCTCATCAGAGCCAGGCCTGGCCAGGGGACACAGGGCTGGGGCTCCGGCTTCCCGTCCTCTCAGGCACCCTTGCTTCAAGCAGGCCAGGTGCCACCCCTCACCTGTCAACTCCTGTGACCTGTGGAATGTACGGCCAGGCCCAGCAGCTTGGTGGGCAGGGGAGAGAGAGCAGAGTGGCAGGCCCCAGGCCGGGGTCAAGGATGGCAATGCAGTCGGGTGTCGGTGGTCTCCAGGGAGGTGACAATGGCCTCTGAGTGGTCTGAGAGGAGCCACCCAGAATGAGGTCCACCTTGCTGACCAAGCCCTGCAAAGGGGAGGAGGGGCCAGAAATATGCCCACGGAGACCAGGAAGGGGCAACTGCTACCGGCCTGGGGGCCTCTACCCGCTCACCTGCTGACAGGCCCTCCTGCGTACATGGCCCGGCCCTGGAGAGAGGAAGGTGAGTGACGCTGGAGCCCTCGGGCTGGCTTTTCGGGGCCAGTGCTTGGGGCCAGGAGCCGCCTATGGGATTCCTTGGCGGTGTCTTGCGGCCTCTCCAGGAAAGGACACCACTGGGGGAGGGCACTGCCACTTGTCCCAGGCCTGCCTCCTGGGAACACGGCCCCGAGCCCTCTCCCTACGCAGCCCCTGCCAGTGTGGGCGGGGGCCGGTGTGCCTGGTGAGCTGGAGTGTGACTCAGCCGGAGGTGCATGCCAATGAGTGGCGGAACGTTGCCTGCCAGATTAAATTAGGTGCCTCAGAATTAAAACTACATATTTATTTTAACCGGTCGAGGTGTTCGGAGGGAGATGAAAGGGAGGGGAGATGAAATATTACAAACTAGATGATTAAGACTGCAGAGGTGCGTGTGCTGGGATGGGAGCCGGGAGGGTGAATTGTGAATCCCCCTCTCGTGCCAGTTTAGAGTGAGAAAAGGGAGTTTGACACAAAGAGGAAAAAAATAAACAGGAAACCAACACCCAGCCCAGCCATCCGAGAGGGTGCGTTAGTGCTCATTCTGGGAAGGGGAGCTGCGGCCAGCTGAGTGCACAAGGCCCGGGCACCGGGCGGGGGGAGTGCGAGCCCGGACAGCTCCGGGCGAGGCTCACCTGGCACCTGGAGCAGGGCCCGGCCGACCGCAGGCTCCGAAGAGTATAATGTGTACTGGAGGGCCCCGCGCCCCGAGGAAGAGCTCGCCATCCATGGGGAGGGGAGGGCAGGAGGGTGATGCCGCCTACGGGCCTGGTGAAGGTGGAGCTGGCGGGACAGGTGTGCCGCTGGCCGCCTGTGCCTTTCTCCCCGGTGCTGCTGCCACAATGTGTGAGGCAACAGAAGTAAAACCGGGGGTGCTGGGGCTGGCAGGGTGGGGTGCTTGTTACGAGGAGGAGGGCATGGCGCCAAGGAGATGGATGGCAAGGTGGCTGGTGGATTGGGGGGCTGGGTGGTGTTGCTGTCAGGCGGGTGATGGGAGTCCCCAGCCGGGGCGGGGCTTAAATCCTGGCTCTGAGCCCGAAAGGTCATGAGGCCTGGGGCCCGTCACTTCATTGCTCTGTCGTCTGTGTTGCTCGACCTCTGACTTTTCCTGTTTCTGCAGCCAGACTCTTCCCCGAAGGCGAAGGCGGTGGGGGTGGGAGGGGACGTGGCAGGCGGGGCAGGGTGTCTGGTAGAGTTGACCGACAGAGGGCGGAGGTAATGAAATGGAGGCTCCGCCCTGGCCCAGGGTCACCCCAGGGCCTGGCATGAGGGGCTGCCTGGTCCGGCTCCTGCCCAGGACAGACCCAGAGACCAGCTTCTCAGATGAGGTGTGGGGAGAGAGGGGCCTAGGGGACACGCCCAGGGGCCATCTATAAGGAGAGCAGGCCAGTGTGTGTGTGTGCGTGTGTGCACGTGTGTGCGCGTGCATGTGTGTGTGTGTGCATGTGCGCGTGTGTGCATGTGTGTAAGGAGTGATGGTCTCAGCACACCCCCACCCCCATCCCCAGAATCACATTGCACCCCAGGGGCGGCATCCCGAGTGCCATGGGCAGGCGATATGGGTCACAAACAGGGTCAGGGCTGTGCAGCTTGTGCCTCCTGGGCTGACCTCCTTAGTGCCCTCGGCGCCCGCGACCTGCGGGCTCCAGATTTAGACGCGTGAAGATCAGCAGCTCCCCAAACCCTGAGAAGGTGGGGAAGGCCATTTCCCAACTGATAAAAGGAGAAAAGACACAGGACTTCTCCCCGCCCCGCCCCCTCCCTGCCCTTGGAGCCAGAGCGCTGATCTGAAGGTGGGTGGCGCCTTCACCTACGTGCCCAACCCCCAAAGCGCGGCACCCCCACCTCCCGGTGCAGCCAGCGCGGCCTGGACCCACCCTGCCAAGAGCGGAATCTGGGTTTCCTTGTGGGGGAGAGGCTCGGCTCCTGGGACCTCCACTGGCGCCGAGGTCCCCTGGGTCCTGGGAAAGAGCCGTCTGGCCTCTCCCAGAGCCGAGATCAGGGTCACAGCAGAGAGCTCTGGGGCTTCAGTTCCACCGTCCCGAGTCTACGTGCCAACCTCCGGACTTGCAGAAGCCTCGCTTCAGAAGGCGAGGGCAGTGGGCACCGTCCCGGCATCGGGCGAGGTGGGGCAGGGCCGCCCTGACCGGAGGGCTTCTTGGTGTGTCCACAGCCCACGTGTTCTGCTTTCCTCAGAGTCCGCGAGGGAGACGGGACGCCCATTTTGCAGACGCGTGGTGAGAGGTGACGCGGTCTGAGGATCTGGACTGAGCTCAGGCATTGCCTGGAGGGTAGGCACTGAGCTGGATTTCCTGACATCTGCCCCTGGCCTCAGCTGTGCCCAGAGTCTGGTCAGAGACCCCTACGGCTCTGCCACAGTGGGGGCCTGAGCGGGGCGGGCAGGACACCCCTCAGTCCAGGCCGGGCCTGGGCCCACCCTGTGCCACCCCCAGTGCTTCTGTCACGGCTGACTCTGGAGGGAAAGCAGGTGTATTGGCACGTGCCTGTGTGTGCAACCCACATGTGCATGCACGTATGCTGGTGTGTGCACACACGATACGCAGTGCAGGTATGCATGCACAGAGGCACAGGCACGCACACCACACCCATGCATATGTGTGCACCCACGTGTATGCACACAGGGGCAAGGCCACAGGTATGGTGCACTGCACAAACACAGCTGGCGTGCACACATGTCACACATGCGGACACTCATGCATGCACAAATACACGAGGTCTGTGCAGACCTCACGGGTATAAGAGCGCGGGCACGTGGCTTTGTCACATGTATGTGTGCCTGCCTGCCATGTGCTGTGGCCGGACGAGGGAGGAGTGGCAAATCTGTCTGCCCTGGAGAAGCTGGTGTTTGTCCACCACAACTATCAGGGTACGAACAGTCTCGTCCCCACCAAAACTTCCCCAGGCTACCTGTCTGTGGTCACACCTTCCCCTGACCCCTCATCCCTGGCCACCACGTGTGTGTCCTCCATCACTACAGTTTTGTTCTTTCGAGGCTGTCCTGTCCGGGGAATCACACAGCAGGCCGAATTTTGAGGCTGGCTTCTTCTGCTCAGCGTAAAGCTGTTGCGATCCACCTGCACTGTTGCCGTTTTCTTTCTCCTGCTGGTGACCGTTCCACTGCATGCAGGTACCACAGCTGGTTTAACCATCATCCTTTGAAGGACATCCAGTTATTTCCAATTCGGGGTTATTACAAATAAAGATGCTCTGAACACTTGTGTACAGGTTTTTGCGAACATGAGTCTTTGTTTCACTTGGGTAAATTCCTAGGATAGGTATCCACTTACCAGGAATCTTAGGGTCCCTGCATTATGCGTATGTCTAACTTGATAAGAAACCACCAAACTGTGTTTCAGAGTGGCTGTCCTATTTTACATTCTCACCAGCAGTGAACGTTCCTGTTGCTCGATGTTGTCAGGTATGGTTGGTATTCTTTATTTCAGCTGTTCTAATAGGTATGGAGTGGTATCTCATCACGGTTTGAATTTGCATTTCCCTAATCACTAGTGACGTTGAATATTTTCCCATATGCCTGTTTATAATCTGAATATCTTCTTCGGTGGTATGTCTTTTCAAATCTTTTGCCCTATTTATTCCCTTAACTTTTTATTTCAAAACCATGATAGACCCACAGGAGGTTATGAAATTTCCACAGAGAGAGAAATCCTTCATTTGGGAATGTCTTCATTTCACTTTCATGCCTGAAAGGTATTTTCCCTGGACATAGAAGTCTGAACTTCAGCTCTTTCTTTCAGCGCTTGGGAAATATTGTTTTCCTTCTGTCTGGCCTCCATGGTTTCTGAAGAGACAGCAAAGTCATCTGGGTAGTTTTCCCCTTATAAATAATTCGTTGCTTTTCTTTCTGCTTCATTTGTCTTTAGTTTTTAGCAATTTGATCTGGATGTGTCTGAGAATGAATTTCTTTGGTTCGTGGATCTTCCTGAATCTGTAGGTTTACGTATTTTACTAAATTTGGGGAATTTTCAGCCATTCTTTCTTCAAATATTTTTTTCTGCATCACAATTTTTTGTTTCCCTCTGGGACCCCAAGCTTGTGAATATTAGACCTCCTGATATTACCCCACAGGTCCTAGAGCTCTATTTTTTTTCTTTTAATCTATCTTCCCCTCCTGCTCATGTCAGATACTTTCTATTGATCTGTGTTCATGTTCACTAGTAATTTCTTCTGTCATCTCCGTTCTGCTATTGAATTCATACCCTGAGTATTTTTACTTTGGTTATGTACCTTTACTTTGGTTATGTATTTTTCAGTTGTCATGTCTCCATTTGGTTCTTCTTTATGTCTTTTTTTTTTTTTTTTTTTGCTAAGGCTTTCTATATTTCTGTTTATTTCAAGACCGTTTGCCCTTACTTGTTGGAACATTTTTATAATGGCTGCTTTTAAGTCTCTGTTTGATAATCCTAACGTCTGTGATATCTCAATTTGGCTCCTGTTTATCATTTTGTTCTATGAAAAATGCAAGTTGTGATTTTCCTGTTTCTTCATATGCCAAATCATTTTGGATTGTATCCTAGAAATTTTGAATATTATTTTGTAAGGCTCTGGATATGTTCTAAGTCCTGTGGAGATGTATGAAATAGACACTTAGACTTTAGCAGGCAATCAACACAATTGGGTCCAGGCTGCAGGTTCCGACCAGTCTTCAGGGGTTGTGATTCCTACCTCAGGTCAGAGTTTAGAGCATTTCAGTGCTATTCAGATCCGTCCTGTGTGAGCATCCAGTGGACATTCTGGGATTGGGTGGTATCTACCCCATAGCTAATTTCTCAGAATTTTTGGCACACTGTTTAGG
The DNA here is from genome assembly GCF_005190385.1 of Monodon monoceros. Taxonomy (NCBI): domain Eukaryota; kingdom Metazoa; phylum Chordata; class Mammalia; order Artiodactyla; family Monodontidae; genus Monodon; species Monodon monoceros. The sequence continues at coordinate 142,333 of NW_021703770.1, forward strand.
GTCCACGCCTGCTTAGCTTGGGGCTGATCCTCAGCAATCATAAACAAGTAAGGGGTCACTTTTCCAAGCCCCCTCTCTGTGTTCTCCTGATCGCTTGTTTCCTGGGATGCCTCCCTTTGGTCTTCTGGCCGAAGGATGGGGTTTTCTCTAGGACACTCTGCTATCTACTTCCCATGACTGTGTCCACATCCAGGACCAAGTGGAGTGAGGAGGGAGTGAGAAAGAAAAAAAGTGGGTCCACCTGGCCTTCTTGAGAGCACAGCTCCTGATTAGGGAGGGAATCTCCCCTCCTTTAGCACACTTAATGCCCTCGGGCCTACCGCTGTTGCCGTTGCCAAGCTGGCCACTGCAAGGACTGCCTGGGGGCTGGGTGTGGGACTACAGAGAAAAGAAAAATAAATTGGGCACCTCTCCCACTCTCTTTCAGTGTTAGGAGTCCTCTTCTTTGAGCCATAAGTAGGGGGATTTTCTTTGAACTCTCTCTGGTGGCACTGATGCCCATTCCAGACTTCAGGCGGCCTTGATCTAAGCTGGAGGACATGAGGGAAAAAGGGGGGAACTGGCCAGTGAGTTGAGGGTGCTTCAAAGTCCAGTTTTCTTCCCAGGCACCTGCTAACCTTTACTTGCGAGAGCCCCTCACACTGCTCCAGGCGCTCCGTCTGGGTTTGCAGCCACGATCAATGAGGGTGTGTGTGTGCCTGCACTGTCCTACCTGCAGCTGAGCCCCCAGAGACTTTAACACCAACCTCCCTTCCCCACGGCCTCAGCCTCTGGGGCCCCCCACCTGTCTCCAAATGGGAGGAGAAGGCAAAAGGGGATGGGGTTCCCCCATTTAATTATCTGCCTTTCCAACACAGAGGAGTCATAGACCCTCCATCTGGAACACTAGGGAGGGCCTAGGCTTGACCCGCCAAGCCAAGCATCACCCCACGTGCAGAAGGCTGGGGTGAAGCGAGCCAGGCCACACGATGGGGTAGGCAAGATGCGAAGCCCTCGCTGACCACTCGGCCTGAGCACGGCTCCCAGAGTCATCCGGAACTCAGGAAGGACAGGTGGGAGGAGAGTCATCGTCTGACCTCCTGAAGGTTCTTGGACTCTCCCTGCACTGCCTGAAACTAAACTTCCCTCCTCGACCCTTAAGAAAAGCCTTTATCTTCTCATGAGATGCTGGCCCTCTGTGCCTTTAGACATTTGTTCCAAAGTTTGCATCCTCTTCTGTCATCAAAAGGGTGGAAAAACCAAACGTCCATTAGGTGAAGGACAGAATTCCCAGGCCTGAGAGCTGGTGGGCCTCCGGGGGGGTGGGGTGGGCGATGGGGCCGAGTGTTGGTGACTGCACAGTGATGGCAGCAGGGGAGATGTGAGGTGGCACCACGCACAGCAGTGACCGTGGGGACAGCGGAGTTGTCGGTGGTCCCGTGGTGACGGCAGGGATGGAGCCCGCGGTGAAGTGAAGGCAATGGCTGACGGTGGTGCGGACATTTGGACCCGCGCCCAGCAGCGGGATCCCCACTGTCACAGTCACCGCACGCCTGGTGCGTGAGCCCGACCTGACATCAGACGGCGGAGGCTGGACGGTGGCCACGCCTGCCTTGTGGGACCCGGACAGGAGTTTGGCCTAAAGTTGCTGGGGGTGTCGGGTGGAGGGTATGGTCTTCTGCCCGCTGCATCTGTCCTCCGATTCCTCCCGCCCCTGCCGGAATCAGGAGTGGGGATGGGCCATCACCCAGTAGGATCCCTTCACAGTCTGGGGTAGGGGAGAGGGAGGTGGTGGTCCACAGCCAAAGTCCCGTCTCTGGGTCCTGAGAGATTTGCCTGCTGGAAGTTTACTGTGGAAAGCAGACGGGAACAGCTCCTGGGCTGGCGGAGGGTGGCTGGGCCGAGGGAGAGATTGCACTAGGTGCCCTCGACCCAGAGACCTCAGCTGGCCTCACAGGAGGTGGGACGACCCTGTAGAGCTGTCCCAAACTGGGCCTCTGGAGAGTCTATGCACCAGTCCTGGGCTGTGGGCTGCCCTGCGTTGTACGGCAAGGAGGCTCCTTCGAGCCAGGCTGGTCCCACAAAGGGAACCGGATGGGGCTGGCAGCACCCTAGCACTGGAGAGCCGGTGCCTGGCCTGAAGGAGAATCAGGGGGTGTGTCCCCGGAAGCCACTGCAAGCCCCGTGACCCGGGGTGGGGTCATTGCTGACCTCACTCCTCCCAGCTCCTCCCCAACATGGTGACTTCATGGGGCTGAATTCAAAGCAAAAATAGTTGGTGGGATGGAGCTGGAGAGGAAGCCTTACCCCTGGAGGACAGGGCTGGGGGCCTTCGACGGGGAGGGCCTGCAGGGTGCCCACCTTCCACACAGAACTGCTCTGGTTGATTGTGAGGGACTCGCCAGGAGAGTGACTCGGAGGGGATCCAGACCCAGCGATGCTTGATGGGGACACTTTCAAAGGCACCCAGGTTCCCAGACAGGACCTGAGCACTGTTCCTCCTGGGGTTCCAGGACCGTGGGAGACCTCCCACTTCGGGGCCAGACTGAGACCCAACCTTGGCGCACGCTGAGCCCTGAACCTGGTCACAGGCTGACCCTGGTCCCAGTCTGAGCCCCTACCTCACTGGACAGCCCAGTGGCACAGTCCTTGGCCACAGGGAAGCCTGGGGAGGAGAAGCAGAGGGGCAGTGGTTATGGGGACCCCACCCTGAGCTGGGCATGTGGCTCTACTGACATCCACCAGCAGGTCCACACCTTGTCCTGGGCCCATGTGCCCTTACTCCCTCCCCACTGCCCCCGAGACCCCGACTCCTGGCGGGAGAGGCAGGGACCACGCATGCTCGCGGTGCTGCACGATGACTCCTGCAATGCTCCCTCACTTTATTTTTATCCCCATCAAGCCCTATAAATACAGCAGTGATCACCAAATACAGTCAATGTGCCCAACGCCTCCTGCCCGCAGTGTTGCACACCCACACAGCCGGGGACCCGGGGCAGAGGGACAGACACATGAGGCTCTAGGGGAGGTGCGGCAGATCCTCAGCTTGGAGCCCTGGGACAGACCCCATCTCCCCCACAGTGGACATGCTGGCACCTCTCGTCTTTCTTCTCATTTGTGACGCCTAGGACATTTTCTTTCCCTGGGATCTCTGGATCTCAGTTTTTCCATTAGAGAAATGGGGGTGACAACCTGAGTGGACATCGTATGTGGTCATTTCCCCACGCCCAACGCCCACTCCTGGAGGGGACAGGGGCTTTGCTGGTTTCAGTCTCTTCTGTCCCCAGTGCTTGGTCAAGACCCTCTGTGAATGTTCGTTGAGTGAGTGGATGGATGGATGGATGAATGGAAGGAAGGAGGGATGGGTGGGTAGATGGATGGAGGACATAAAATAATGGCCCCACTGAGTACATGATGGGGTCAGTGCGGGGCAAGGGCGATACCACTGCGCTTTATCAGGGCAGCCGCCCCACCTCCACCTCCAGGCAGCCCCTCCTCATGGATGGGGATCTGTCAAGGCATGGAGGGAGGAGGGGCGCTGCAGCTCACCTGCAGGACTGGTGGGAGGTTCCCAGGCAGGGGCAGGATGAGGGGCCCATAAATCCAGAAAACCAACGTGGGTGCTGCTCCCCAGCCAGGAGGCTCTGCTCTGTCCCCCAAGGTGATGGTGCCCCCAGGTGAGACTTGGAATCAAGGCCAATGTCTTCTTTTTCCAGATGGGAAAGGAATGTCCGGAAATGCGGATGTGGCTCAGGACACGGGGAGTCAAGTCAGGCTGGGGCTTGGTCTTCCCTGATCTCACCCCACTGACCACCATTCCTGGGCCTGGCTGGCCCTGCAGGGGCCTGGGCACTTGTCCCCGGGGCACCGCTAAGGGCTCGGCCTGAGCCGGGCACAGGGGAGCTGCTCTGGCACCGTGTGCCGCCCCTCCCCCAGGTTCCCCCATTACACGGGGACTGTGCTGGAGTCCCACGCGGCTGGTCTCTGTAATCATGCCTTGTTAAACACCCACCTTGATGGAAACAGGGGAGACGCCTGGGTTGTCTGCTCCATGGTCAACACCAGGATAACTCCACCCAGTAACTGTGCACTGCCCAGGGGGCTCCAAGACCCTCATCCCATGGCCTCATAGGCCCTGGGAGCTCCCTGCAGATAGGTCGAGGAAGCAGCCCACTGTGGTCCAGCCTGGATTCCCTTCCTCTAGGCCTCCTTGACTTCTGAGGGGCCAGAGACGCTGTTCGTTCTGGTGTCGGACACCTCCGAAGGTGAAGGCGCGCAGGGCCCACTAGCTCCAGGGAGAAGCCCCCAGCCATGTTCTTAAGCCCCCAGTCCACCTGTTTTCAGAGCCCACAGCTCGGCCAGGGGGCAGGTATCTGAGAGGGAGGAGGGATAGTCACGGGTCTGGGCTGAGAGGGAGCTGATGGAGCTTGAGGATCGTGGGGACCCCAGGAAAGGGGACAGACCATCGTAGCAAGGGCAGAGCCCCCAGCCCTGGGGACGTCAGCAGTCAGAGGAGGAGGAAAGGGCATCGGACAGGCAGGCTCCAGGCCCAGTTCTGCCTCATGGCTAGGCAGCCTTGGGGGGCCACCTCCCTGCTCTGGGGCTCAGTTTCCCCCAGAACAGGCCACATGATCTCCAAGACCTCTTCAGCTCAGCCACTCCATCTATCACTCATTCACTCACTCATTCATTCCTTCCATTAACACACAGTGAAAAGCAGCCATGTGACAGGTGCTGCCGACAGGTCGCTCTCAGTATGCTGGGGTTGGGGGCAGGGGTAGAGGCACGGACAGTGTGATCAGTGCTGTGAAAGAGGCAAGCCCGGGGCCGGGGAGCTTGGAGGAGACCCCAGCCCCAGGCTGAGGTGCAGGTGTGTGGGAGGGACAGCTTGAAGGATGGGGACGTCACCTCCCAGGCAGAGAGACCCGGCTGGGCACAGGTGAGAGGATGCACCTGGAGAGTTAGTGGCCGTGGGCTTGCGGCAGCGTCCGGCAGGGCCTGGAGTCTGCTCTCCCACTCTGCTACCTCGCAGACCCCTCTTACTTCATCAACTACCCGGGAGGTGGGGCTGGCGGGTGCTTTCTGCCCACACACAGCGCTGTCGTGAGGTTTGGCAGTTCACTTGCCGGGAGGTGTCCCTGGAAGCACAAAGTGTTTTGATTTTGTAAAATGCCGTTCTCTCTGAGCTTTACCTTTGCTCATTAGCATCTCGTTACCGCGGTTCCCTGCGCGTGGCGGGTGGGGATGGGGAGGAACACACTGAAATCAGTTCTTGACTCTGTGAGTGTGAGAATGTGTGTGACTGTGTATGAGTGTGTGGGACTGTGTTTGTGTCAATGTCAACATGTGCAGGGAGGAGAGGAGGGGGAAGCAGGCAGGAGACCAGGCAAACCCCCATGTGTTAGGTTTGGGATAGGAGTTTGGGCAGAATCCGACACAGGACGTGGACATGGTGGCCTTCTTCAGCAGCCACGTTAGATTCATACCGTTCCTGCTGGCAAACTCCTACTCATCCTTCAGCACCCAATCCAAATGCCCCTTCTCTGGGAAACCTTTCCAACACCCTGTTTCCTCATACAACCTTCTAACAACAGACTTACAGCCCAGTAGGTGATTCTTTGGGCCTATCTCCTTCTGCTCCTCTGAGACACCCTGAGGGTGGCATCCACATGCTCTTGGCCCTGGTATTTGGCACTGGTGCTCAGCACGCACCCAAGAGATCAATGACAAGTCAGACAGGCCATGTGCTCACACGTGCCCAGGGTCTCCAGCGGGCCAGGTCTGGGCTAAGGGCTGTGAAGCCTTCGCAGGCGTTGGCCCCCACAAGCCTCACATCAGCTCCACGGAGCAGGGAACACTGTGATCCATGCTGCAGATCTGAGGAAGCCAAGGCTCAGGGCAGGTGTTGACGGGCCGCCCCTGCTGGCCAGTGGTAGAGCCAGGGGGAGGCGCTGCAGGGTTGGTGGCCAGTGTGGCCAGTGATCTGGAGGCCCAGCTGGAGGGAGAAGAGGGACAGGGAGAGGAGAAGGAGTCTGTCTGTCCCTAAACAGAGACTTGGTACCAAAAGAACAAGGTGCCATGTGTGCAGAGCACCTCAGAGGAAATCAAGGCGGGGTGCGGGCAGCAGCCACGTTGGCCCCGGCATGGGGACGCCTTGGGCCAAGAGAACTCACCACACTCCTCCCAGAGGAGCCCAAACGCAGGCCCAGCTCCCAACACCCTACCTGGGGGTGAGCCAGACCCACGCAGGTGTCGGAGTGGCCCCCTGCTCCTCTCCCCCTCCCCTACGCCCCCTGCTCTTTACTTCTCTTCCTCCCCCACCTGCCAGCTCCTCACCCCAACTCCCCGAGCCCCTGGGAAACAGCGCTGGGCTGACGCACCCCCTTCCCCAAACCCCAAGTGCTGTCTGGGGCTCAGATAGCGGTCCAGGCCCTGCAGAGGCAGTGCCTTTTCCTCTGTCTGCTTCCTGTAGCCCAACCTTTGTCCTCTCCTCTCACACTCAGTCACCCATGGATGAGAGAGCGCCTCGGCCCGGGGCCCTTCCCTCTTGGGGCTTGTCCAGCGTCAGCTGGAGGCCCTCAAGCCGGTGGAGCTCCTCTACGTCCTGGTGACAAGGGGGATGCACGCAGGACAGTGGGGCAGGCTTGGCGCAGCTGGAAAGAGGCGCCCCCTCACTGCTGCTCCTGGTCTTATGTCGGGCCAGCCACGGGGCCACCAAGCTGCCCAGGAGGCCACAAAATGTGGGTGTGTCCTGGGCAGAGAAATAAGCACCAGTGAGCACTGGCTGCCTCGGTTGGTCCCCAAGGTGTCCCCTTCAGTGTCTGTCTTCCCGTCCATTCTGCTCTCACCCCCCACGTGAGTACCGCAGGCTGCCCGGGGGCTGGGGGTGTGGCCAGCACGCTTACGGCCCTCATGGGCTCCAAGTGTCACCTGGGTGCAGGTGTACTGCCCATCAGTGCACGCACCGGGCACAGGTAATCAGGCCAGATTGTGTGTGGTGGACCTTAAAGGGAGAGGCAGACGAGACCCTCCCTAAAGTCCACTGGGCTGGTCTTCGAGCCCACGGCCCATGATCTGAAGGCCACTACATGCTCATGATCTTAAGCCCCGAGGGGCGCGGGCTGTGATGTAGAGGTAGAGCCCTGGCCTGGGCGTCAGAGACAGGCCGGGGGCCCTAGGGCTGCTGAGGCCCCTTGTGGACGTGTGTGTGCCCCTCGCTGCCAGGGCCAGGTCCCCCACCTGTGGCTGAGGGAGCATAAGGGGTGGTCTGAGCGGCAGGGGCTCTGAGGCCATCAGCGGCTGGAGAGGTCAGGACGCCTGCACACAGGAGGTGTGCCAGTGGCACACGGATGTCCACAGGCTCCCTGCCTTCCTGCTGGACACTCCCAACTCACCTCCCAGAAACGCTACCCCTCAAGACTCCCCTGTGCCAGGCCTCCTTGTCAAGGGGGACTTCCCTGACCCCCAGCCCCCTTTGGATCTCCCACGCCCCCGTTCTGCTCCTGCACAGCCTTCACCCAGGTTCCCAGTGCACATCTGTGCGTTTTGTGGCCTGCCTGCTAAACGGCAAGCACTGTGACAAGGGCTGTGTCTTGGTGGAGACTACTAGATGGGTCCCATCTTCCCCTTCTTACTTGGTACAAGAGCCCAGATGGCCGCTGGGAACATAGTCCTCGGGAAGAGGACGTTTCCTAGCCTCCTTTGCAACTAAAAGTACCCAAGGGACCCAGTTTTGGACAAGCGGGGTGGTGGTGGTGGGGGTGGGGACGTGTAAGCAGATATGGGGTGTACAGTATCTAGGAAGTGTCCTTAAAAGGATGGGATTGGGGGGTGTGTGCATTCCCACTATCCAGTTCTCCTTCCTGCTGTTGGAAAGCAGACGTGATGGCTGGCACTTACACAGCCATTTTGTGCCATGAGGCAGAGGCCCCATTCGAGGGTCGAAGGAACAAGATTAAAGGAGTCCAGGGTACTGATGATTGTGAGGCCCACCCTCCCAGCCCTATGGCCTATTTGGACTTGAATGTATACCACTGAAAGTAAACGTTGATCATATTTAAGCCACTGTTATTGGGATTTTCTGGCATTAGCAACCAAATCTAATTGTGTGGCATCCCCAAGGCCTAGCATGTTGCCTGACATCGGAAGGTTGTTGAATGAATAAATGATGGCAAACAGGATAAGATTTGGCAAGAGGAGAGGGGGACGCTGTGCCAGGTAGCAAGCCTGGGTGCTGGGTGACGGACAGACAGACTGGCTCCTTGGGGTGTGGAGGTGCCTCCTCCCATGGGGGTGGGGAATAAGCAGGTTCTGCTACTTCCCAGGAGGGGCGGCAAACTCCTCCTTCACAGAGGTTGCGATTAGCAAAGACGACACTCAAGTGCTCCTGTTGTGGAGTTTTGTTTTTTTTTTTTGCCACTCCTGCTTGGTGATAAATACCTTGGGAGGCTGCTAGGAGTCTCATGTGGAGTCAGTTTTCTAAGTGCCTGAGACTGGTCTCAAACACTTGGGGGTGAGGTGCTTATGTTGGTCAAGCCCCTGCTAGGTGCTGGGCCTGCACCAGCCCTTTCCCAGCACGTTTCCCCCAGTGACACTGCCCCATACAGGTGACAGGGTAGCGGTGCGCCACCCTGCCCCTCCCATGCCTGCTCTCCAGCCGGCTCCCACATCACCGCTTTGAACACGCCCAGAGAAGGTGTCACTGCTCAACATCACACAGCAACACAGGGATAGGTTTGGTGTTGAAAGAGAGTAGGCTCTGTGGGGACACAGAGTGAACACTAGGCCCCCGTGAGTGCAGCTTGTGAGCTCACTGACTTGTCATCACTCCCCGAGGCCACACCACATGCAGGGTGCCCTGCTGAGTGCCGAGATGCAAATTCAACCACATGGGCCTGCCCTCAAGAGGCCTGTTGCACGGTGGGCAGGTCACAAGCCTAAAAGGGTGGTTGTCATGCCCGGATGTGGTTGTACGGGCTAGGGGTGGTGCCAGCAGCAGTGTGGAGGAAGCAGGGGCTTGTTTCCTCTCTGATGAGAGGGTACAGCTGGGGCGGAGGCTCCACCACGCAGCTGCTCCCTGTCCGCAGCTTGGGACCCACCCCTTTGCTCCCCAAATGGCTGCTCTCCTTGGGAGACCGTGCCCGCATTCCAGGCTGGAACAAGAGAAGGCAGAGGGCTAGCTGGCTACATCGGTCCCTTCTGGGTCTGAAGACTCACCGAGTCCTCTGCTGTCTTCCTCCGGGCCAGCACTACCTTGCTGCCTTGAACAAAATGAGTTCTGTTGGTAAGGGACAAAGGGGGACTGGGCCGCAGGGATGACCTGCTCACGGGATTTGATGGAGGAGGGTCTGTGGTGAGTGAGGGAGGGCTGCCACGTGCTGGGTCGGGGTGTGGGGGGGGCAGAGTGGAAGTGTAAACACCTTCTTCCCCTGGACGGTGCTGGGTGGGCTGATTTCCCAGAGAAGCTGACCTGGGAGCCGGTCTCCAGGGGACAGACAGGAAGGGTGGGGGAGGGGAACATGCTGCAGACCCCAGGTTGACAGTGTTTGACCCAGGGATCTGGTACTACCACGCAGAAGCCCAGGTGGCTACCCCTGTTTCAGCGAGCGTTTCTGGGGTCGGCTTTGGTGGGCGCTACATGGAGGCTTCTTCTGAAGACCCCGCGGGCACAGCGAGGATGCAGTGCAGCGGACAGATGCCCCGTGGGGGCTGCGGCAGCTTCTTCCCTCCGCTCTTCCTCTGGGGGTCTCTTGGCCATCCCCTTGACCCTCACCTGTCCGGGTCCTGATGGAGGGGACAGTCTCTCCTGCTTCTCCGAGGGGCGGTAGGCGCCCTCGCCCCAGACTAGGGAGGAGGCAGCAGGTACTGAGCACCCGCCCCGGGCGGCCCTGCTTGCGCTAGACCACCCCGTCCGCAGCCCCGGGGGCACCCGCTCGGTCCGCTGGGTAGGCGGGAAGCACACTCTGCAGGTGGTCGTCCTGGAGGAGGTGTACTTCGCTTTCCCCTCCTTTCCTCCACACCCACGCCCGCTGAGGGTGGGGCGTGGCCGGAGCACCCTCAGACCCCGCTCTTTGGAGACCCGTCCCCTGAGGGCCCTCCGCGGAAAGGCTTTGGGGTGTGGTGACGATCCCGTCTACTTCCCCGCAGGCACGGACCAAGGCGTGGGGTCCGCAGGGCACGGCCCCTCCCGGCAGTGCTCAGTGGCCGCCCTAGACCCGGGCGCTGGCCCTTGTGCCCTCCGGACCCGAGTCCGGGGCCCGCACGGCCACTGCGCCGCCGCGGCTCGGCCTCTCAGACCCGTGAGATCCGGTCGGGCCTCTGCGGCGAGGACCGCGCACTCCGCGTCTGTCACCCCCGTTCCACAGATGGGGGTACTGAGGATCGGGGATGCGAGTGAGCCGGCCACCTACAGGCCCGGTAAGGCGGCGGGAACGGCTCGGCCCAGCCGGCGCGCCCTCGGTGGCCCTCGAGGACCGCGGCCCTGGGTAGCCGCGGGGGGCTCCCGCCGGGGGCAGGCTTTCTGGCCCCTCCGGCCGCCGTCCCAGGCCGTTTCCGCCGCCCGCGCGGGGCGCTCTGGGACTTGTAGTCCCAGGGCTCACGCCGTCCTCAGCCCGTCCGCGGCTCGGCGGCCATTGGCTGGCGCGAGGCGTCGGGGCCGACGGGGCGGAAGGGGGGCGGCCTTGAGGCCCTCGCCGGCGCGAGAGAGGCCGTCACGTGATGTTTGGGTGCCGGCTCCGCCCCCCCGTACCGCCCCTCCCTCCGAGAAAGCACGGAACGCGCCCGCGAGCCACCGAGGCCCAGGTGAGGCAGCGGCGTGCGGTGGTGCCGGGCCGGCGGGGGCGGGCCGGCGGGGGGAGGCTGGCTTGGCTGGGAGGGGGCGAGGCCGGAGGCGGGGGCGGCGGAGGCCGGGGCTGGGAGGGGCGCGCGGGGCCCGGGGTGGTCGGGGGCGGGGTGGGGCGGGGCCCGCGCGGCGGGAGGGCCTCCGGGAGGGGCGGGACCGCCATGGGAGGGGCGGGGCCTAGGGGCAGGGTCGTGGGAGGGGCAGGGTCTCGGGGGCGGAGCGCTTGCACCGAGGCCCGGGTGCACACCTGTTGGGCGCCAGGGACGCTGCTCATCACCAACGAGCGTGAGGCAGCCCTTGAGGGAGAGCCGGACACGATGTGCCTCCCCTCCGCTCCTTTCTGCCTTTCCTCTACGTTTGGCTTAAAACGTGCCTCTGGGGCACGGAGGGTAGGGGCCCTCCCGCCCGTCCAGCTTCCAGGTGCCTCTGATCTGTGCTGCCCCCACGGAAGCCCTCCAGGGGCTTCCTGTTGGGAGACTCACGTTTCACTCCTCCTTTGCCCTCTGGGTTCTTCGTGCGCCGTCCAGTGTGGCGGACACTAGCCAGCGCGGCGCAGGCATGGAACACTGCGGTCATGGCAGAAAATTCTTTGGGTCGAGCTGCTGGACTAGACGGGCCTGCTGCCATTGCAGCCACACCTGGCCTCTTCCTCACCCACCCTCTTCCTGCCCTTGTCTTAGTTCCTGGTGGGATGGCAGCTCACCATCTTTACGGCAGGTCACAGCCCACTTTGCTGACCGCCCTCTCCTACCAGTACCCTGGTTCAGGTCCTTTCTCTTTTCCTTCTCAGCACTTCATGTTTTGTCACTGTCGCTTGTTTGCTTGTTTTCCGCTTTATCTTGGGTCCCCAGGAGGCAGGGATTGGGACTGTTCCTCACTATAGCCCCAGGGTGGACAGAGTGTCAGGGTGAGGTCCAGGTGAAGTTTGTCAGTATTGGAGTGCCTCAGCCTATTAAAATGGTACTTCTGAGTGATCAGCCTCATATGTTGTAGGTCCTCGGTAGAAACCCGGTGCAGCGTGCCCAGGACAGTGCAGGAGCCCAGTTGTGACTGCAGTAGCTGTGGGAGAGTGGCAGTCTGAGAAGGCTTCCTGGAGGAGGTGGAGCTTCCTGGGCCACCTGCACATTTCTCTCCTCCTTTGATTGCTGTGACTGTATCCAGGCTACCTTCTCCGGGCGCTCCTCTGCAGGGCCCTGAGTTGGGCACCTAGACACGGGCACTGCCATCTAGGGGTTTGGGGGCTCATGGGCAGATAGGAGTCCTTAAGTTCCCTCCTGCAAGGTGAAGGTCGGGACCCTGTTCCTGCCTACTGCTCCAGCCACATCTTCTACCACTTGCTTTGTGTGCCCTGCCAGTGCACAAGCCCTTGTTTCCTGCACAGCCCATGTCTTTTCTCATGTCTGTGCCTTCCACTTGGAATGCCTTGTACTCCGGTTCTCTTTGGACGCTTTCCTGTCCCCTTCCTCCCCTGGGTCGGTTCACCCACGTTTATGACCACGGCTCACAGCACACAGCACCCTTCTGTGTTACTGAGAGTTTCGTTGCTCTCTGACTAGTGTTTGGACTAGTGTTTGGGAGAAACAAACTGTTGGCCAAGGCTTAGATTTTTTTTTAATGCGCACAGGCATATCTGTGGCTGTTGGGTTTGTTTTGATTGTGTTATTTGCTACAAATGGAATTTAACCTGGGTGGCTCAGTCCAGCCGTCATTCTTTCTGTTCTTTGAATTGTGATCTGTGCCATGTCTGTAATGACGGACTTGCTGGGCTGTGAAGGTAGGCCGCCTCTCGGATTCCTCTGTTTTCTGCCAGAACGTTCAGCACCGCCTGGCTGCTAAGTGTTTGCTGGATCCCTGAATGGAGGAGTGGGTGACATGAGACTAAAGTGAAGGGGGAATGAACAGCGGCAGACCCGAGGGAGGCAGGTGAGGCCTGGATTTGGTGCTGGTCCCAGGAGGGCCAGCCTGTGCCGTGCTGAGAGTCACTTGAAGAGCAGTCGAGACAGGGCTGTGGGGAGCAGGGACCAGGGGGTCTGAGGTCTGGGGTCTGGGCCGGACCACACGAGGGGCCTGTGGCTAGAGGTGTGCGCCCCCTCCCAGCCCGCAGAGTCCAGGCTCTTGGCCCCTGGGCTCAGTATCGTGTGGCTGGGTCCACGATGGTGGTAGCAGTGCCGTGGACCTTTCCCTGGCGTGATTGCTGGCTGGGGAGAGCGGGGTCTTCCTGGGAACCGGCACTGCAGGCTGCACACAGTCCCAGCAGCCCTGCACTCCCGCCTCCAGGAGAGGGCAGCCCGCCCTGAGGTGGACGCAGGAGAGCAGGCCAGGCAGTCGTGCTGACCCTGTGAGCCCCCATCTCGGAGCTCCCAGTGGATAAAGTTTTATTGTTTTCTTTATGTGGGTTGATGGAAGACTATCATTTTCTGCCTCTTGATGTCCCCCGAGGGAAGGATGGGGACCCAGCCCTGACTGCGTCAGCATCCTGGTACGAACAGTGAGGTCCTGCGGACACAGCGTGGCTGAGTCTCAGCTGTGGGCTCCTGAGCCACGTTCCTCATTAGCACGTCCCCGCCTTTCTGATCCCGCAGCCACTGGGAGGTGGTGGCATCCGTGCCATCGCAGAGACACAGGCGCTGAAGCTCTGGGAGGGGCTGTGGAGTCGGGGTGCCCGGGAGGCTGGTGCAGCTGCTCCTCTTCTGAGCAGCCCTCCGGCTCCAGAGACTGCTCTCTGGGCTGTGTTTGAGGTGGGTTAGCGGGAACCCGGGAGAACTGACCATCCTCACCTTCTTTGTATCATCATCATGATAGTCAGCACCGTTTATGGACCTAGCACCTGCTATGCTAGGTTCCTCATATTCCTAAGATCAGGACACTTCCCGGGCTGAGTAACTTACCCGGAGCCACAGGCGCGTAAGTGAGCGGCCAGGATTTGCCTCCAGCACTCTGGCTCCAGAGCCCGCTCACCGCTCTGCTGCCCGGCCCGCCCACCGCTCTGCTGCCCGGCCCGCCCAGCCTTCCTGCTCTGCTGCTTCCTGGGAGGACCAGATTGGAAGATGCCACCACCCCAGAGGATGCTTTTTGAGTTGGAGAACGTCTTTGGTAGTGGTGATGACTATACTAATAAAGACTTAATCCTGACTTTTCCTCCGTATTGAACTGATGTTCTAAAGGAGTGTCTGGCACGGGTCGAGGGCATCAGGGAGTACAGCTCTGGAAGTGTGGTATCTCTCGTTGCGGCGGGCGGGGTGGTGGTCGTGGCTGGGCTGGAACTTGGAATTCTTGTTCCCAGTGCGGCCGGGTGAAAGGGGGTTACAGTGAGCCCACCGTTGGCCATGGCTCCTCTCTGGGACCTGTGGAAAGGAGTCAGGTCCTTAGGGCTTTGGGACCAGGTGCCATGCTCAGGCACCTGTCTGTCCACGTCTGTCCTACTGTTGCCCGAGCCAGACCCTGGATGTGGTCGCGGGGTCACAGGCTGCGCCTGCACCAACTAGGAAGCTGGATGTTAGGGGTGTGGGGTGGTGGGGAAGGAGGGCGGTGGGATGTTGTCTGGGGAAAATGGGGGGCAGGCACCCCGGGGGATGGCAGGGGCATCAGAGCTCTGTTCAGGGAGTCGGCGCCAGACAGAGCCGGCCGGGGCAGCCCCCTCGCCTTCCGCCCCAGACACCTCTGGCTGGCTGCCCTCCACCGGGAGCCATGATCTGTTCCTGCCAAGTATTCGGAAAGGGACACAGTTTTACACCGGCAGCCCGGAATCAACCTCTCCCACGTGAACTCGGCACAACAGCCCCCTTCCCGGGCCTGGCTGCCCTCTCAGCACAGGCTTTCGGTGGCGGTGCCAGCGAGGAGCTGGATCCCTGCCTTGGGTCTGCCCTCCTTCCCCACTACGGCCTCACCCACAGCCAGGGTGCTAATGAGCCTGGGCAGGTGGGAGGCGGGCCTGGGCTTGGGAGGTGAGTCGGTTCTGTGTCTTCCGGGTCCAGGGTCAGGAAAGCCTTCAGTCGCGGGGCGGACGTTCTGGCTGGGCCGCAGCCTCCAGCCTGGACCCCGTAATCCCCTCTCAGTGTCCTGGCTCTTCTGGCCCGGGGGCCTCTCTGGCCTGTTTCCCCGGCTGACGTGTCTCAGGGTGCCCATCTGCAGCATCAGGCCGCCTCCGCACTTGGCCTTTGCAGCTCTCACAGTGTGACCTGAATGTCTCCCCAGCCTCTGGTCAACCTGCTGGGCCGATTTCTCGGCTGCCCAAGCCTGCCCTCTGGGGTCAGCTTGGCTGCCCCTCTGGCTGGAATGGCTGGGCGCCAGCGCCCCCGGGGACGTCCTCCGACCGGTCAAGGCTCAGGTCTGCGCTGTCGTGTGGAAGCCTGGCCCGTCCTCGGGGGCCTGGCACAGGGCAGGGGAGGGGCTGCAGACTGATGGAAAGCCTTGCGTGGCTGCTTCCTCGCTTCCTTGTGGTCATTTGTTTGGTGTCGGGCTCCCCATATACTCTCCAGGGCCAGGACCCTGTCTGTCTCTGTGGCCCCAGCACAGGAAGAGCACACAGTAGGTGCTCGATAAATGCTCATGTAAGCACAAACTAGCTATTGGAAAGGGGTATTTCTCAGCTATTTCAGCTGGTTTCTGGGCATCTGCTGTGCCAGGGGCCACCTGCATCTAAGGTGGGCCAGCCGTGAGCAGGTGCTTCACATGTGTGTCGTGGCTCCTCGGAGCAGAAGGGAGACGGCAGCTTGCAGAGGGTGGGTTATAGCTTGCAGGGGGCGGAGCTGTGTGGGGATGAGTCTTCCAGGGCCCTGCAGGTGGGTGGCACGTGGAACATGCTGTAGGGACCCTGAGGAGCGGGGCCGCAGCTCCGAGTGGAGGATGTGGTAGTTTTAGTGCCACTGGTCAGAGCAGGGAAGCGGGGCAGTCATTTCCTCTTAGACCTCACGAGGTGATGCCTGTTTTCCCAAGGCCACGAAGTGCAGAGCAGGCTGGGCGTAGGACCCGGCGTGTCCAGCCCTAGAACCTGGGCTTTCCCACTCTGCCCCACAGCGTTACCGACCCGGGTTGTGGAGAGCTGCTGGACCAGTGGCTTGAGGGGGTCCCCGGAACTGGAGGGGCTCTAGTCACCCCAGCTGGCAGCATCCTCTTCCTTTAGCCAGAGCAGCTCTGATCTCATCCATTTCACCTGGGCCTTCTGAGGATGATTGTGTTTGAAGGAAGGATTCTGTCGCTGGGGAAAGCTCTAAAGCTGGTTCAGCCCTCATTCTACACCTGGGGAGGCAGGGGCCAGAGCCGCCTGCTGCTGTGGGGTGCAGCCTTGCCCTGCCTCTTCCGTCTGACAGCGTGTGCCGCTGCCCACCTGCAGGAGGGGCTGGAGGCCCGTGGAGGGGGGCCCCACAAGCAGCAGGCGGGGTTCTGTCTTATGGGCCAGGAGGGCCAGCTGGGCAGGAGTGAAGTCAGGCAGCAGGTGCAGGCACGGATGTGATTGGATGGACAGAAGTCTTAATGGTGTAGGGTAGGTCTTGCTGCGGTAACAAGTATCCCCCAGGTGCCAGCAGCTTAAAACCACAGAGTCAGCTTTGTGCCTTGGGAAGGACACCCTTCCTCGCTGGGCTTCCCCTTTTCCTTGAAGGATTGCCCTGTGCTCAGAGAGAGGTCGAGCCCTGTGGGGTCACCTCTGTTGTGGCCCCCATGTCCCAGGAGGCAGGCACTCGGGAAGCAGATCAGGCTGGATATGTCCTCTGCTCTGGCCACTTGGTGACCTCGGGCATGGAGATTGACAGCCCAGTGTCTTTTGTTTTTTTAATTATTAAACTTTATATTTTGAGACATTGTGTGTTCACATGTACAACTGTAAGAACTGATTCTGAGCCTTCCTGTGTACCTTTACCCAGTTTCCCTAAAGGCAGCATCTCACAGAGCTGTAGCACCATGTCACACCCAGGATACCAACAATGGATGCAGTCAAAATTCAGGCTGTTGCTGTCACGTGGTTGTACTTTTGTAGCCACACCCACCTCCCTGCTACCTTCACCCTCCTGAACTGGGAAGCCCCAGTCTGTCCTCCTTTTTTCTTATGTCATTTAAAGAATGTTATACAAATAGAATCGTACAGTATGTAGCCCTTGGGGACTGGCTCTTTTCATATGGTGTAATTCCCTGGAGATTTCTCAGGGTTGTCACATGTACCTGTAGTTTGTTTGTTTTGATCACCAAGTCCTGTTCCATTGTGTGAATGGACCACGGTTTAACTGTTCCAGTACTCTTGCACTTTTTGAATAGTGTATATGGTTCAAAAGTAGAAACATATGAGGAAGCATACAGTAGAAAGTTAAAAGTCTCCCCATCCCAGCCGCCCCGGCCCTTGTCTCCACATGTGACCCTGCTCTTGGTCTCTTATCTATCCTTCCAGATACGTAAGGATGCGATTATCTACCAAATACAAATCTACACTTTGATATTCTTCCTTTTTCTGTCACAAGTCATGTTATAAATTTCTTTCCACCTTGGTTTTAATTTTTTCCCCCACTAACCAAAACGTCCTGGAGGTCTTCCTATATTAGTACAGAGAGCTTCTCTTTTTCTCGTTGACAACTGCAGAATATTTCGAGTATGGGTATGTCAGAATCGATTTAATGTAGTCTTTTGTTGATAGAAATTTAGATTATTTTCAGTCTTTGCCTATTACAGAATGAATGACCTCTTCGTATGTCATTTGATGCATGTATGTAGGATGTATGCTCTGAGTGCAGGTGCTGGGTCAGAAGACTCAGACTTTCCTCATGAGGACACACCCTGCCAGCCCCCCTCCAAAGGGGAGGCACTGGTCCACATACCCATGGAAAGCTGTCGGCACCCGTCCCCCAGCTGCTTGCATGCTGAGTATGATCAGGCTTCAGAGCGGGGACACATCTGCATTTCCTTTATGATGAATGAGTTTGGTATCTTTTTATGTATCAAAGAGCCATTTGTGTTTTAGTTGTGAGCTTTCTGTTCCTTGACATTGTCCATGTTTTAAAAACTGCGTTGTTGATTTTTCCCTGTAGATTATGGAGATGAGTTCTTTGAATGTCAGACGAATTCAGGGCATTTGCTGCTGCCTTTTGTTGTCCTTACTGTTTTGCCATGTAGCAGCTTTCCTGTAGTCAGATCCGTCAACTTTCACATGTGGTGTTTGGATTTTGAGTCGTAGTTAACGAATGCTTCTTTTCTTCAAGTTTAAAAAGAAGTCCTGTGTTTTCTTCGTGTTTTCGTTGATTTCCTGTGTTTTCTTCTCATTTACGTTGATTTCCTTTTAAAGTTTTTATTCATTTGTCTTTTATCCTGGTGTATGGTGTGAGGTACGAGCCTGACCTTAATTTTTTCCCAGATGGTCTACTAGTAGTCCTGTCCGAGTTATTAAAGAATCCGTTTCTTCCCCCACCGGTTTTAGGTTCTAGCTTAGTCATGCCCTAAACTGCCATTTGTATTTAA
Source organism: Monodon monoceros (assembly GCF_005190385.1). NCBI lineage: Eukaryota > Metazoa > Chordata > Mammalia > Artiodactyla > Monodontidae > Monodon > Monodon monoceros. Next base: position 160,592 of record NW_021703770.1, read on the forward strand.
ATTTTAAAATAATGTATTTATCCTGATAACAGCCCTTCACGTGAGACCTACCCCCTTCGCAGATTAAGTGCACAGTACAAGTACCGCGTGCTGTTGACCAGGTGCGGTGTTGCCCACACACGCTCTGGAGCCACATCATACTGCTTCCCCATGCTAATTAGCAGCTCTGCATGTCCCCTGCCCCAGCACCTGGCATCCACCCTTCCACTCGGTAGTTCTCTGAACTGGACTATTTTATAGATCCCTCGTATAGGCGGAGTCACGCAGTGTCTGTACTTCAGTGACTGGCTTATTTCACCTTGCATAATGTCCTCAAGGTCCATCCGTGTTGTCACACACTGCAGAATTGCCTTTTTAAAGGCTGAATGGTACCCATTATATGGATACGCTACATCTCCTCTACCCATTCATCTGCAGACAGATGCTTCGGTTGTTTCCATATCTTGGCTGTTGTGAATAACACTGCAGTGAACATGGGGCGCAGAGTATCTTGGAGGTCCTGATTTTAATTCTTTGGAATAAATGCTCAGACGTGGTATTGCTGGATCATATGGTAGTTCTGTTTTTAATTTTTGAGGAAGTCTCCTACTGTTTTCCGTAGCGGCTGTGCCATTTCATGTTCCCACTGTCAGTGTACAGGGTTCCAGTTTCTCCACATCCTTGCCAGCGCTTATTCTCTCTTTCTCTCTCTTCTTTTTTTTTTTGATAATAGCCATTCTGACAGGTGTGAGGTGACATCTTATTGTGGTTTCGATTTGCATCTCTCTGATGATTACTTACGTTGAACATCTTTTCATGTGCCTCTTGGCCATGGGTCTGTCTTTTTTGGAAACATGTCTATTCAAGTCCTTAGCCCGTTTTATAATTGGGTAATATATTAGTTTTCTTAAACTATTGAATTGTAGGAGTTCCTTATATGATTTGGAGATTAACCCCTTATAAGATGCACACAGTCGTATACTTAGCATGGTTCATCTTAACGATGTTACAGTTTTTTTGACGTTTCATGGTGCGAAAGTGATACACATTCAGTAGAAACCATGATTCGAATTTTGAATTTTGATCTTTGTGGTGTGGATACTCTTGTGATGTGGGCTGGATGCTCTTGTGATGCTGGGCAGTGGCAACCACAGCTCCCCATCAGCCCCGAGGTCACGAGGGTGAACAGCCGGTGCCCAGACAGCTATTCTGTCTTCAATTTCAGTACAGTGTTCAATCAATTACATGAGATAGTCCACACTTTAGTATAAAATAGGCTTTGTGCTAGATGGTTTTGCACACTTGTAGGCTAATGTGAGTGTTCTGAGCACGTTTCAGGAAGGCCAGGCTGAGCTGTGACCTTCGGTAAGTTCAGTGTTTTAAATGCATTTTCGACTTACCTTCAGTTTACCATGGGTTTATCAGGGTGCAGCCCCACTGTGAGGCGAGGAAGGTCTTCCACTCCGTAGGTGCCTTTTCACTCGATGATTACTTCCTTTGCTTTGCAGCAGCTTTCTAGTTTGATGTAGTCCCACTTAGCTGTTTTTTGTTTCTGTTACTTTGTGCTTTTGGCATCATATCCATGAAATCACTGCCAAAACCAGTGCTGTGAACCTTTCCCCCTGTGCTTTCTTCTAGGAGTTTTACAGTTTGGGTCTTCTGTTTTAAGTCCTTAATTGATTTTGAGTTGACTTGTGTGCGTGGTGTAAGATAGGGTCCAAGTTCATTCTCTTGCAGGTTCAGCTTCAGTTTCCTGGCATCATTTGTTGCGGAGACTGTCCTCTCCCCGCTCTGTGTTCTTGGCACCCTTGGCAGATCCAGTGACTGTGTGTCGATTTATTTCTGGGCTCTCTATTCTGTGCCATTGGTCTGTGTGCTCGTCTTATGCCAGTAGCATACTGTTTCAGTGACTGTCACTTTGTAGTATATGTTGAAATCAGGATGGGTGATGCGTCCAACTTTGTCGTTCTTTCTCAAGATTGATTACGTTTGTTTGCCTGTAAGCTGTTCCATTGTCCATGTGTACAGTTGTAACCTCTATTTTAATTTTTTTTTTTTTGGCGGTACGCGGGCCTCTCACTGTTGTGGCCTCTCCCGTTGCGGAGCACAGGCTCCGGACGTGCAGGCTCAGTGGCCATGGCTCACGGGACCAGCCGCTCCGCGGCATGTGGGATCTTCCCGGACCGGGGCACGAGCCCGTGTCCCCTGCATCGGCAGGCAGACTCTCAACCACTGCGCCACCAGGGAAGCCCATCTATTTTAATTTTTAAGGCCTTATACTGTGTTTCGGTATATCAAAGAACTCATTGCTCTTTTGTCATAATTTTGTTGCCTATTCTAGATTATCTTTACATATGAACTTTGAATTAGCTTGTCTATTCTTTACTCAGTCCCCCCCACCAAACACACACATACACACACTAGCATCCCTAAAACCTGATTGGTTTTGGGTTGGAATTATGTTACATGTACAAACTAACTTAGGGAGAGCGACATCTTTATGACATTGAATCTTCCTTCTTAAGAGTGTGCTGTAGGGCTTCCCTGGTGGCTCAGTGGTTAAGAATCTGCCTGCCAATGAAGGGGACACGGGTTCGAGCCTTGGTCGGGGAAGATCCCACATGCCGTGGAGCAGCTAAGCCCGTGTGCCACAATTACTGAGCCCACGTGCCACAACTACTGAAGCCCGTGTGCCTAGAGCCCGTGCTCTGCAACAAGAGAAGCCACCGCAGTGAGAAGCCTGCACACCGCAGTGAAGAGTAGCCCCCGCTCACCGCAACTAGAGAAAGCCTGCTCACAGCAACGAAGACCCAATGCAGCCAAAAATAAATACATAAATAAGTAAAAAAAATTATTTAAAAAAAAAAAAAGAATGTGCTGTACTTTCCCAATTGCTTAGGTCTCTTTTTCTGTAATGTTTACAAGTTTATTTGCAGGAATTTTATCCTTTTAAATGTGATGGTTAGGAGTCTTTTCTTCTGTATTATCCTGTGTTTGTATACACATGTATGAATACTCTTGATTTCTTCATGTGAGTTTGCCCCATGCTACCTTGCTGAATTCTGTGTTTTTAATTGGGTTGGCCAAAATGTTCATTCAGGATTTTCTGTAAGATGTTACGAAAGCCCGAACAAACGTTTTGGCCAACCCAATAGTTAATTACCCTGCGTTCTCCAGGTATCCGATTGTAGCAGCGGCAAATGGTGATATTTAACCTTCCCCTTTCCAGTTTTTATGTCCCAGGTTCCTTCTGTTACGTAACTGCGTGGACTCATCCTTCAGTGTCTCCGAGGAGCTGGTGGAGGCCACCTCTCTTGAGCGCCCCTGGTGTTTCCCCGTGGGGCAGATGTGGATTTGGAATGAGATACATGCCTTCCACGTGTCAAGGAAGAGCCTGTCCTGCCCATTTAACGGAGGGTCTCATTTATAGAAATCAAGAATTATTGTCGAATTTTGTCAGTTTCTTTAAAAAAAATCATCTGTGGGATGATCATATGACTTTTCTCCTTAGATACAGTAATCTGATGGATCACACTAATGGGAGTTGCTAACAGCGAGACATTCTTGAGTTCCGAGAATGCCCTTCGCTTGGTCTGATGTGGGATTCCTTTAAGGTACTGCTGGCTACTTTGTGCTGTTTAATTTAGCATCTGTATTGCTCTTCATAAGTAGGCTTGGTCTGTCATTTCGTTCTTGGTGTGCACTTTCTTCTAGGTTTTGATAGCAGGGTCGCATCTGCTTCATAAAAGTAAACGTTTTCTTTCTGATGCATTTCTAGAGTAGTTTAATAGCGTTGAAATACCTGGTCTTTAAAGTGTTGGTAGACTTTGTGAAACTATTGAGACCCGGTGCTCTTCTGTTAGTTTTGTTTCTGTTTTGAGGAAGAAAATCCTGTAAATTTTTTCTTTCTCTTTTGGGGGTCAGTTTTAGAAATTATATTTTCCTAGAAAATTATCAGTTTCGTCCAGGTTGTCAGATTTATTCATGTAGACTTGAGTATAATTATCTTTCACTCTTCTCTTAATTTTCTTGGTTTCTATGATTATTTCCATCTTATTCCTGTTTTTTCTTGGTTGGATTGGCTAGTTGTTTCCATTTTATGATTTTTCTTTCTCTTCAAAGAGTCACCTTTTGGGTATTTTAAAAAATTCATTGTCCTTTTTTCTCCTGCTTCTTAATGCATCCCTTTTTGCTTATAGTTAAGAATTCCATTTGCTTTCTCTCAGTTTATCTTATCATCCTTTTCCCTAGGTGTTTAGATGCTTGATTAACGTGTTTCTGTTCTTTTCAAAAAAGTGTTTAATGTTTAAAGGCTGTTCCTTCAGTTCTGATAGTATGTGTTTTCCTTATCAGTGCTGTCTGGAAGTGCTATAATTTTGGTTTGTAGTCTCGTTTTTGGTCCAAGAGCTGTTGAGGAGCAAGTCTTAAAAGCATCTTTTGATTTCTTGGTTTTGTTGTTATTCTGGTTTTAATTGCATTTTTTTTTTCTTTTGCGGTACGCGGGCCTCTCACTGTTGTGGCCTCTCCCGTTGTGGAGCACAGGCTCCGGACGCGCAGGCCCAGCGGCCACGGCTCACGGGCCCAGCCGCTCCGCGGCATGTGGGATCTTCCTGGACCGGGGCATGAACTCGTGTCCCCTGCATTGGCAGGCGGACTCTCAACCACTGCGCCACCAGGGAAGCCCTTAATTGCATGTTGATCAGAGAATGTTGACTATTCTCTTTCGAACTTTTTGGGTTTTATGTGGTTTTTCTTGTGGTTCTAACACGGAGTCAGTTTTCACCATTGTTCCACAGGCACTTGAAAAGGAGATCTGTTCTCTCTTTTGGGTGAACAGCAGTTGACGTGTGTGTCAGTCAGTTTCACCACCTGATCGTGTCGTGGGTCACATAGGTCATAGTTTTTGTCTGCCTGCTCTGTCGTGGACTGAGAGAAGGGAACTGCAGTTCTGCCGTAGGTCTGTTTCTGCCCCTTCCTCCTGTGTCTCCTGTGACTGCTGGCGGCTGTGGTACAACTATCATTTTTATTCGGAATTGCGTCCTTTGTTTCGTCTCCACGCGGCCTGACTTCGGGATCATGGTGCGCTGCCCTCTCTCTTGGTTTGCCTGGCGCACCTTCTCCATCCTGCCCATCACCTCCTGCGTTCCTTCGTGGGTGTCTGTCTCTTCCATAAGCATGAGGTTGGATTTGCTTTGTGATCCAATCTGAGCATCTTTTTTTCTTTGACTAGAGAAGTTAAACTCAGTGCCGTTAACTGACGGCCAGCCGGCTGTCTCTGGGCCCATTGTTCTCAGCACTGCGGACAGCTCCTAGGGCGGGGCCTCCATCCCCGCAGCCCATCCTGCCAACCAACACCTCCTCCCTGCAGGCCTTGGGGCAGGGCTGGAGGCCCAGGGCTGCCCTCGGGTCTGAGCCACTGGCCTGCCCTGGCATCAATACCAGCGGGTTGGTGGGCAGTCAGGGGAGGGGCTGCAGGGTGTTACTGTGGGTTTGGGGGTGAGGGCAAGCTCTCCTTTCCCCAGGGGCCCCTCCAGCTGGGTCTGCACTTTCAGGTCCGGGGCAAAGAGCGTGGGCTTTGGGGGTCCAGCCCACGCCTCCTGCCTGTCACTCTGGGCAGTGACACTTGTGGCTTACCTCTGCCACCTGTAGAAAGGGGGACCCCGCATCTTCCTGCCGCCACCCCGTCTCCTGCAGGAGGGGTCTTGCCCTCCTCATTAAAGCGGCAGACAACAAGCTGTCCAGCAGCCCCTGCCTCCTTGGCATCACTTCATGCTGTCCTCTGCGAGGGAGGAGGTGGCGATGACCTGGGGGGGGTGGGGCCGGTGGCTCATAGGAGGACAGGGCTGCTGCTGAGGGTTGGCCTGGCGATGCTGCCACTGGGGGGGGGGGCGGTACCGAGGGGTGGGGATGGCAGTGGAGGTTTTCCAGTGGCCAGGGTGGTGTGGTGACACTGTCTGGTCACGCTGCTCCTGGCGGGGTGGTGTGATGTGATGGTGAGACTGGGATGCAGCTGCACCCCGGACACTCATGTAGTGACGTTGGCTCAGAAGAAGGCCCAGATCTCAGCACACTAGGCCCCCTGTCTCCCCGCTCCCTCTGCACGGGGCTTCCCCACGGGGCCCCCGGTGTTCGGCACCGGCTGCCCTCCGTAGCGGTAGTCAGTATGCGCCTGTCTCTGCCTGGGTGAGGGTGAGGGTGGGCGAGGCAGGGAGAAGGAGCTCTGGGTGTGGGGGTCATGAAGCCTGTGCCCTGAGGATTGAGGTTTCAGGTTTGTGCCTACCCCCTTTCCCCGCGACCGCTGGGCTCGGCAGTGCCCTGAGCCAGCCTGTTCTTAGGACATGGCAGGCGTGTGGCAGCCCCTCCGCCCTGTGGCTCCCCACGAAGGGCCGGGGGAGAGTCCTGGGGCTTCTGCTGTCTCGTCGGATGACCGTGGCCATCCTTGCCTCGCTGGCCCCTGTTGGGAGAGCTGGACTGTGAGCCCGGTGTGGCCTGAGCTGCAGCCTGCTGCTGCTGCCGCTCTGGCGGGGCCGTGGCCATGTGGGGTGGGGACAGCATTGGCTTTGCCCAGAGACAGACCTGGGTCTGGTTCCCACCTTGGCCTCGGATCAGCTGGGCTTCCTGGGCAAGTTCCTCACCTCTCTGAGCCTCAGTTTCCTGTCCATGGAGTGTGACAGCGAAGGTTCCTTCCCCACAGTTGAGCGGTGACCACGGGCTGTGAGTCCAGGGCCCTCTGGGTAGCCTGTCCCTGGAGAGCCGGGCTGCCTGCTGAAGTGGGCTGGCTCCCCGCCTGCGTGGGCCGCGCCCGGGAGGACGGGGCCTCCAGCTCTGGCTTCAGGCCGTGATCCTTCTCCACCCCACGGCCCGGGAGTCTTGGGGTCTGAAGGGGAGCGTGGGTCCTGGCCGTGTGCAGCTGTGCTGCGGGCCCCGCCCTCGTGACTCAGGTGCAGTCTTCTTGCTCCTTGGCTGCCACCATCCTGGGAGGGGGCCTGGCTGCCGGGCAGGCAGCAGGGTGGTGGGCAGAGCTAGGCCCTGAAGCCGGGCCTCCCGTGGCCTTTACGGGGAGGAGCGTGGGGGTGGGGTAGGGGTGGTGTGGCAGGTGGGATGGGAGAAGGGCATGAGTGGCTGGCATCCCAACCGCCCTTTGGTGCTGTCAGCAATCCTGCTTCTCCGTGGCCATTCTGGGCATCATTCTCGGGGTGCCTGGGGCGCCTGGCTGACGCTCTGTTTGACGAGGAGTCCAAGTTGCTATAGCAACACTCCACCGCATGCCACTGCAGCCCCTGGCCCCTCCTCTGCCTTTGCGCACACAGGCACCCGTGCGAGGGGCCCTTGGGGTCTGGCCCAGGTGCGTGCGTGGGGAGAGGCGGCCCGAGCCAGGCTCTGTGCCTCAGGGTCCCCTTTTGGGGTGGTGGCGCATGGCTAGCACATGGATGGAGCGCCGAACATGCCTGGTGCTTTTGAAGCGCTTACGTGTCTTAACTCATTGACTCCCCAGCCACTGGAGAAGTAGGTCTGTGGCAGCTGTCTCCTTGTTGCCGGTGCAGGGAGGCAGGAGGCTGCATTCTCATCCATGGTCTCTTAGCTGGGAGGTGAGGGGCCAGGGTATCCCAGGGTGCGGGCTGGTGTGTGGCCAGGGTCAGGGGTCACCATGTGCCCTGGCCCGACCCAACTGCGACCGAGTCAGGGGTCAGGCTGGGTCCCTCCTGGGCTAGGCTCTGGCCGGGGATGAAGTCTCCTCAGTGCACTGGTTGGGTCTTCAGCCTTCACCAAGGTGCGTAAGTTAACTGAATGGTCCTAAACCAAATGGGGTGTGTCCACCTGCCGAGGCTGGCCGGGCAGGACGTGGATGCGTCGGTCACTCCCGGCCGTGTGCTCTGCAGGTGTGGGCTGTCTCAGGTGGTTTCCCCGGGCAGCTCCCAGGGCACCAGGTGGCCCGTGTGGGTTGTTGGCGTGCCGTGGGTCCATCAGCCAGCAAACTACCTGAGGACCTGCTGTGCACTGGTCCACCCCGGGGACCATGGCCAAAATGCAGTCCTGGCCTGGTGGAGTGCCACCGCTGGCCTGTGCGTCCAGCCCATCAGCGCTAGCATGTTTGCTTGCTGGGTTAAGTGACCACATGTATTTTTCCTGATTGTAAAAGTGACGTGTATGCCTGGCCAAGAGCTTCGGGGGCCCCTGGCTCACACCCCGAGCACGCCCTGGGTCCCGAGTGCAGTGTATCTGCCCGCAGCCTCCGGTGACCCGCCACCAGCCACCGCGCTCTGAGCAGCTTTGTAATCGCCGTGGGATGTGATTCACACACCGTACAGCTCACCCGTTACAGAGTACAGTTTAGTGATTTTTAACCCATTTGCGATGTTGTGCAACCATTACCAAGGTCTAATTCCAGAACTTTTCCACACCTGCACAGGAACCCCGTACCCATGGCGGTCACTCCCCATTCCCACTTCTGATTCCCCCTGGCAGCCCGGGCCACGTCCTGTCTCTGTGGATTTGTGTGTTCTGACGTCTCACGTGGACGGGGTCTGGCACCGCGTGTTCCTCTGTGGTGGCTGCCTCCCCACCTCACCGTGTTTTCAAGGCCCTGGTGATGCGTTTCCTTCCAGTCTTTGGTCCGTGCACGTGTGCCGTGGGTCCGGGATGTGCTCCCTGGAGGTTCCTCGTGCCTCTTCCCACTGTCGCATGAACGCAATCACCGGGGGCGGGGGCATTGGGGGGCCTCTGTTCTGGCTTCTCGTGCTCGACACGAGGATTCTGCGAGCCCTGCGTGTGTAGCTCACATCAGCAGTCTGAGCGGATGGAGGGTCCCGGCGTGTCCCCTTTCCTGTTGGTGTGCGTCTGGGCTACTTTCAGGGTGGGTGATGATGACCAGGTGCCCAGGAGTGGGGTGACCCTGGCGGAGGTAGATGTGTCTTTATAAGAATCTGCTGAGCAGTTCTCCTGAGTGGCGGTTCCTCCGTCCCCGTGGCCAGGACATGCACTCCTCAGGGTAACTGTGTGTCTTGTGTTTGTAGCATCATTTTTCACCTTGGCGTCATGTGTGAGCATTTTCCGCCCATGACTGAATATATACTTTTAGCACTATTTAAGGTCGCTTCATCACACCCTGTTTAGACGCCTAACGGGATGCATTTAATTGTTTATTGCTGCTATTTTGGTTGTTCTAGCTTTCTGGTTTTTATTTTGTAATGTTTCTGGCTTCCGAGTGCTTCCTGTCTGGCTCCCGGAGCAGAGCTCTTGGGGTGCAGGGTGTGGTGCCTTCTGCAGATCGGTTTGCAGGGGCCGGTGCTGCCGTGCCTCTGCACCCCCCAGGGCCACCAGCCCCGATCCCTCCGCAGTGGACCCCGGCTGCTTGGGGGTGCGCTCTCGGGTGGGGGACCACTCCTGCTGTGCTGTGATGTTGGGTTTCGTCTTCTCACTGAGCCCGGCGCCTCCCTGGGGTCAGGGGACTGGGTGTGTGGCTCTGCCAGGCGCTGGGCCCCCGCACGTTCCTTCCTGCGTGGGTTTGTCTAGCTGAAGAGTCGGATGCAGGGGGGTGAGCCGTGGGGACTTTCTTCGCAGGGTTCCCCCCCCCCCCGAGGGCAGGGCATCGAGGTGGGGCTGGGTCCCTCCCTCCGCTGCTTGGCCTCTCCCTGCCCCACTGGTTCTGTCTGAATCTCAGTGTCTCTCCCCCATTTCAAATGGTTTTCATTTGCGAGAACCCTCCAGGGGCCTGAAATTCATGGATTTCCCACTTCTAAAGTGATGTGCTTGGAAGCCAAAGTCCCCAGTGAATGAACTTTAGGTTTAATTTCCCTGAGTTTTGTAACTAACATCCCGAGAAGACCCGCTCCTTCGCACATTCAGAGGAGGCCAAGGGGGCTCTTTCTTTTTCATCACGTGGGGTTGTGTTCCTCCCTCCTTTCCCATCTATGTCGAGGCCTCCCTCTGTCTCACATTCTTGCGTCTCTGTCCTTGCCAGGAGGGGTCTCGGTCCCTGCTGGGCTCCGACAGCCACGGGCTCAGGCCAGGTTCTTGGGCTCTGGAGCCCCGGCCCAGCAGGTAGCTGGTGGGTCCCTGGCGTGGTTCTCTGCCAGGCCTGTCCTCGGCTCTGCCTAGCCTCCCCTTGCCCAGCCTGTGGTCAGGAGCCTGGGTCCGGGCACATCCTGGCATGGTCGGGGGGTCATCTCCTCTGAGCCGGGGTCAGTGCTCCTCTGCGGTGTGGTGGTCTTGGGGTCCCCCACTCTTGGGGCTCCCCACCTCTCACAACCCCGGCTCCCGCAGTGGCCTGGGGCAGGTCCTGGGGGTTGTGGCCGACGGATGGTGCAGGCAGGAGGCCTGAGGCCGCCCTGGGCCTCCTTCCTGGGGATGGCCGGGCTGACATGTCTTCAGTGCCTGTGTCCTGGTTTCTCAGGCAAGCTGGGGGTGAGGCGTTGGGGCAGAATCAGGCTGTCACAGCCTCCCTCGTGGGTGGGGTGTTTGTCCCCTCTCCCGTGTGTGTGAACTCCGCTGGGACAGGCATTGGCTCGCAGGGCCTTTAAGACCGCCCAGCTGTCCTTTGAAGGTGCCTGCGCCTGGCCTGAGCCAGCTCCCGTGGCCCTGGGTCTGCGCCCTGCGGCTCCTTCAAAGACCAGATGGTTTTCTTCCCCAGGGAGTTGTGCTCAGCTCCCAGCCTGGTCCGCGTGTCCCCTGCCCAGTCCTGGGGGCCTGCCCTACCCCCACCTTTTTTCTGGGGGGAGACACACGCAGAGGCGCCCCAGAGAGCTTGGGGTCTCAGCAGACTGGCGAGGCAGGGGAGTGCTGGGGCATTGCTGCAGTCGGGATGGGGAGGTGGCCTGGAGGAGCAGAGGAAGGATCCAGAAGCAGGTGCAGGGCTTGGCTAGGACCCGGAAGAGGCCACATGGCCTTGGTGAGCATGTGTCCCTTTGACCCCCGGGTGCTGGGGCAGGAAACAGCAAGGACGGACGGGAGCATTGGTTCTGGGGCCTTTTGCACACACAGCTCCCTTACCCCTGCACCCCTTGGGGGGCCGGTGCTGTGGTCGGGTGCAGTCGTGGAGGAGGAGACCGGGTGAGGGGAGCTTCCACGAGGCAGTGGTCACGTGTGCCAGTCTCTTCGTTCACAGCATCTGATTTTGAGTCCTACTTAGGAAACTTGCCCTGCGTACAGGTTGAAGAGGAGCTCTTCTTTTCTCAGATACTTTGTTTTATCCTTTACTTGGATAGCCGTGATCCCTTTAGCATATGTTCTTTTATTGTGTTAGGCATGAACCACTTTTTTTCCCACGTGGATAGCCAGATGTCCCAGCACCATTTATTAAAAAGTTCTCCTTTGATTTGAGGTGCTGCATTTATTTTATCCTAAACATCCATACATATGCGGCTCTAATTTTAGACTTACTTTCTTATTCCATTGGTTTGTTTGTGTTTTCCTGCCTGGTCTTAATTATAGAGACTTTCTAGCATTTGTTGTGATAGCTTTGTTGAGATATAACTCACGTACCCTACAGTTCACCCTTCTGACACGTACGGTCCAGTGGTTTTCAGTATCTACGCAGAGTTGTACATCCATCACCGCCATCAAAGCCCAGGACGTCTCATCACCCTAGATGAAGCCCCACACCCATTAGCAGTCACTCCCCTGCCCCCCCCACCCCACCCAAGCCTCTAGTAGCCACCTGCCTGTGTCCTGTTTCCGTGGACCTGCCTGTCCTGGGCATTTCACAGACGTGGGATCGTGCGCGTGTGACCTCCGTGTCCGGCTCCTCAGTGCAGCGTTTTCAGGATTCATCTGTGTCGCAGCAGCGTCAGCACTTCTTTCTCTGGGATTTTTAAGTCTGGCGGAAGCAGTGCTTTTTACCTGCTTGTTTGTGTAGCGTTTTCTTACATGAACTCCCTCGGCCTGTCTGGCTCTATAAAGATGCTGGTTGGTATTTTTATTGGGGTGGAAGAAGGGATGTTTTTGTGAATAGGGTCATCCTGTTCAAGGACAAGGATGGCTTTCCATGCGATCCTCTTGGCCTTCCATCTTCTGGAGTGTTTTAAAGCTTCCGCTCAGAGGTATTTCCCATTTCACGTTAGCTTCATTCCTTGATGTGTTACTCTGGTGACGGGTTTTCCTTACGATTCTGTCCTCTAACTGGGTGTGTGTATGTGAAGACGGTTGCTTTCTGTATGTGAGTTTTATGTTCTGCTGCTTTGCCCAAGTCTTTACTTCTTGGAATTTGAACCTTGTCTCAGGGTTTCCCAGTCACCGTCATGCCGTTGGCATTGGTCCCACTTCTGTTGCTCACGTCCCGTTGGTCTCGCCTGTTGACCTGTGTTGCCGACGCCTCCGGAGCAGTGCTGGGTGGTGCTGCGCACGCAGGGAACCTCTGCCCTCTCCTGCATCTCTGGGAATTGCTTCCAGTGCTTTCCCTTTAAACAGATGCTTGTTTTAGGATTAAAGGGTGTTTACCATTTTAAGAAAGATTTTTGATTGTTTTCATCAGGAGTTTTGTTGATGCGTCTGTTTTTGGCACCTGTGGAGAAACTCATAAGCCTTTCCCTTCGGTCTGTTAACGTGGTGTCACGTTAATGTGCCCCACATTCCTAGAAAAATAAATCAGGTTTGAATTTTGTTTCTTAGTATCTTATTTAGTGTTTTGGCATCAATATTCATAGCCAGTACTGGTTCGTAACTTTCCCATTTTTTGGACTGCGTTCATCAGGTTTCCGTATCAATGTTGTACATGTTTCATAAAAGAATCAGGAGGTTCTCCTGCATTGTCAACACACTGGAATAATTTATGGAGCTCGGGAAATATGTGGCTTTGGAAATGTGGTGGAATCATCCCCCCTCCCCCCAACCCCCCACAAAACCATCTGGTCCTGGTATTTTCTGTTGGGTGGTTTTTATGATAACTTTCTATTTCTTTTATCCAAATTTGTCTGTTAGAGCTCTCTGTCTCCAGTGGGTAGCTTTTTTTTTTTTTTGGTGAACTTCGTTTTCCTAAGATATTGTCCATCTTGTCCATGTTTTACGATTTATTCGTATAGAGATTTGAAAGTAGAGCCTTAATGATTCCTTAACATTTTTGTTTCAGTGATTTGCCTTCTTTTTCATTTCTTATATTGTGTATTTGTGGCTTCTTCCCTCTTTTCCTAAGTTAGCTATTAGTTGTCTTTTTTGTTAGTGCTTTTTAGAAAACAGGATTTTGATTTATAAATTAGGTCTATTGTTTTTCTGTTTTATACCTCATTAATATTATTAATTTTTATATATATTGTTATATATATATGTTATATATAAATATATGTTATATATAAATATATAAACATATATATTAAAAAAATATATATATATTTTTTTGCTCTTTTCCAACCTTTTGAGCTAAGAATGAAGTCCATTTGTTTCCTTTTTTTTTTTCATGAAATGTTAAGGGTTATGACTTTTCGTCTGATCACTGCTTTAAATGTGTTTTGTTGGTTTTCACATGTAGTGTTTTCACTTTTTTTTTAAAGAAATTTCTTCATTTTAGTGGGTATTTTTTCCTTTTTCTCCAAGACTTGTCTAATTATTTTTGAAGTGGGAGGAACTTCTTGGTTTTAGAAGCTATGTCGGACATGTGTGCGAGTTACTGCCAGTGAAGTGTGTTACAGCTGATTCTGTAGCTGTGCAGTCTTGGTGCCCAGCCCACGAACACGGCGTGGCCCCTCATTTGTTTTATGTTTCCTTTACTTTCTTTTCATAATTTTTTTTATTTTAGTTTTCAGTACACAGATCTTGCATCTTTCTTAAATTTATTAAAAAAAAACTCTAGTAGAATTTTCATTTTATTTTGAACTTAAAACCCTTGGACATAGTAATTCTAGTTTTAAAGAAAAGTTACCAGATTAACAGAAAGCCTACCTTTCCACCAGATTTCCCATGTGTTACCGTTTCCCCGTATTTGCTTCATCTCCTTCCCTCTTCATGTTCGTGTGAACGTCGTGTGTTCTTCTGAACCGCTCGGCGAGCTGCAGATGTGATGCTCCTCGATCCCCAAATACGTGATCTCTTACGTAACTGCAGGGCGGTTATCAAAATCAGGACATTAACCAGCCAGTACTCTAGCCTAAGGGTCTTACTGGTGTTCACGGGACAGACCTTGTGAGGGATCCCAGTAACTCGTCTTAGCAAAATGAAATCCAGGATTGTGTGTTGGTTTTGGGGAGTGACGTCCCTTTAGCCTCCTTGAACCTGGACGGTTAGTTCCTCTGTCTTTGTTTCCCGAAACTGACATTGGTGAAGATTGCAGGTCAGTTGTTTTGCAGGCTTTCGCTCAGCTGGGTGTGTCTGATGTCTCCACAATTGTTTGTTCTTGGCAGGAGGACCTGGAAGGCGCTGCCGTGCCCTCCTCAGCGCGTGTGGCAGCAGGAGGCACATGACGTCTGATATGTCCCCGATGGTGTGATGTAGGTCCTTGGGTTAAGGTGACTAGTCTGCCAGGTTTCTCCTCTACAAGGTTATTCTTTTTCCATTTTTAATTAGTAAGTTTCTTGGGGAAGATACTTTGAGACTATGTGAATATCCTGTTACTCATGGGACTTTCACCCACCAGCTCTAAGGTCCACTGGACATTCTTGCCTGAATCAATTATGGTCACAATGTTGCTAATTCCATCATTCCTTCCCCAGTTGTCAGTATATGCTCTAAGAAAGAGCTTTTTCCTTTTTTTCACTTGTTTATTTGTTTATAACCATGTGGACTCATGGATTTCTGTTTTACTTCTTTATTATAAGGCTATAATAAATAAAAGTTATCTTTTATTACCATTGTCTATTTTTTAAAAATTAATTATTTTTTGGCTGCATCAGGTCTTCGTTGCTGCGTGCGGGCTTTTCTCTAGTTGCAGCGAGGAGGGGCTATTCTTTGTTGCAGTGCGTGGGCTTCTCATTGCGGTGGCTTCTCTTGTTGCGGAGCATGGGCTCTAGGCCCATGGGCTTCAGTAGCTGTGGCACATAGGCTCAGTAGTTGTGGCTTGCAGGCTCTAGAGCACAGGCTCAGTAGTTGTGGCACACGGGCTTAGTTGCTCCATGGCATGTGGGATCTTCCCAGACTAGGGCTCGAACCCATATCTGCTGCATTGGCAGGCGGATCCTTTTTTTTTTTTTTTTAATTTATTTATTTATTGGATGCATTGGGTTTTCATTGCTGTGTGTGGGCTTTCTTTTAGCTGTGGCGAGCAGGGGCTACTCTTTGTTGTGGTGCGCAGGCTCCTCATTGTGGTAGCTTCTCTTGTTGTGAGCACTGGCTCTAGGCACGCGGGCTTCAGTAGCTGTGGCTTGTGGGCTCTAGAGCGCAGGCTCAGTAATTGTGGCGCACGGGCTTAGTTGCTCCACGGCATGTGAGATCTTCCCGGACCAGGGCTCGAACCCGTGTCCCCTGCATTGGCAGGCGGATTCTTAATGACTGCGCCACCAGGGAAGTTCCGCTATTGTCTATTTTCATGCTCAGGTTGTCCCAGATTTGGCCAGTGGAAGCCTTTCAGGCTGGTTCCTGTGTCCTTTGGGGACAGCCCCACCTTGCCTCGAGCACTTCCGTACTCTTTTGTGTAACAGAATATTCTAGGCTTATCTTTTACTTTCTCTGCCCAGTCCTGGAATCAACCATTTCTCCAAGCAGTCTTAATTCCTTTTTGCGAAGAATGGTACTTTGTAACCAAAATCTGCGTGCTGGGCGTGTCCGTTGCTCTGGGGCGTTACCCCGTCTTAGGGGACAAGGCTGGGAAGAAGATGAACATCACACTCACAGCTGTGTGAACGACTGGTCCTTGTGCGGCTCTGTGTACCCACGCACATCTCTCTCTGCACCATCTGTGTGCAGTGCAGATTGCATTCACACGCCACCTGCCAGCTCCAGTGGGCAGGGTGGGTGCTGGCAGAGTACCAGGCAGGTGCAGGAGTTGCTCTTTTCTTCCTCCCCAGCTGTGGGACCACAGTGGGACCGCAGTACCCGGGGCAGAGAGTACTGGGGAGGGCGGGTGGGACGACTGCAGCCACGGGGCGGAGTGTTGGGGGGCTTGTCCTAGACCCCGTCTGTCTCTGTGACTTGGGTGAGTCGGTTTCCCTCCCTGAGTTCAGTTTCTCTTCTTAAAAATTGGGGTTTGACCCACAGCCAGCATCATTCTCAATGGTGAAAAACTGAAACCATTTCCGCTAAGATCAGGAACAAGACAAGGTTGCCCACTCTCAATGCTATCATTCAACATAGTTTTGGAAGTTATAGCCACAGCAGTCAGAGAAGAAAAAGAAAGAAAAGGGATACAAATCAGAAAAGAAGTAAAACTGTCATTGTTTGAGATGACACAATACTATACGTAGAGAATCCTAAAGATGCTACCAGAAAACTACTAGAGCTAATCAATGAATTTGGTAAAGTAGCAGGATATGAAATTAATGCACAGAAATCTCTTGCATTCCTATACACTAATGATGAAAAATCTGAAAGAGAAATTAAGGAAACACTCCAATTTACCATTGCAACAAAAAGAATAAAATACCTAGGAATAAACTTTGCTAAGGAGACAAAAGACCTGTATGCAGAAAACTATAAGACACTGATGAAAGAAATAAAAGATGGTACAAACAGATGGAGAGATACACCATGTTCTTAGATTGGAAGAATCAACATTGTGACAATGACTATACCACTCAAAGCAATCTACAGATTCAGTGCAATCCCTATGAAACTACCAGTGGCATTTTCCAAAGAACTAGAACAAAAAAGTTCACAATTTGTATGGAAACACAAAAGACCCCGAATAGCCAAAGCAATCTTGAGAAAGAAAGATGGAGCTGGAGGAATCAGGCTCCCGGACTTCAGAGTATACTACAAAGCTACAAAAGTAATCAAGATAGTATGGTACTGGCATAAAAACAGAAATAGAGATCAATGGAACAGGATAGAAAGCCCAGAGATAAACCCACACACATATGGTCACCTTATCTTTGATAAAGGAGGCAAGAATATACAGTGGAGAAAAGACAGCCTCTTCAATAAGTGGTGCTGGGAAAACTAGACAGCTACATGTAAAAGAATGAAATTAGAACACTCCCTAACACCACACACAAAAATAAACTCAAAATGGATTAAAGACCTAAATGTAAGACCAGACACTATAAAACTCTTAGAGGACAACATAGGCAGACACTCTATGACATAAATCACAGCAAGATCCTTTTTGACCCACCTCCCAGAGAAATGGAAATAAAAACAAAAATAAGCAAATGGGACCTAATGAAACTTCAAAGCTTTTGCGCAACAAAGGAAACCATTAACAGGACGAAAAGACAACCTTCAGAATGGGAGAAAATATTTGCAAACGAAGCAACTGACAAAGGATTAATCTCCAAAATATACGAGCAGCTCATGCAGCTCAATATCAAAAAAACAAACAACCCAATCCAAAAATGGGCAGAAGACCTAAATAGACATTTCTCCAAAGAAGATACACAGACTGCCAACAAACACATGAAAGGATGCTCAACATCACTAACCATTAGAGAAACGCAAGTCAAAACTACAGTGAGGTGTCACCTCACACCAGTCAGAATGGCCATCATCAAAAAATCTACAAACAGTAAATGCTGAAGAGGGTGTGGAGAAAAGGGAGGAATGTAAATTGATGCAGCCACTATGGAGAACAGTATGGAGGTTCCTAAAAAACTAAAAATAGGATTACCATATGACCCAGCAATCCCACTACTGGGCATATACCCTGAGAAAACTGTAATTCGAAAAGAGTCATGTACCACAATGTTCATTGCAGCACCGTTTACAACAGCCAGGACATGGAAGCAACCTAAGTGTCCATCGACAGATGAATGGATAAAGAAGATGTGGCACATATATACAATGGGATATTACTCAGCCATAAAAAGAAATGAAAATGAGTTATTTGTAGTGAGGTGGATGGACCTAAAGACTGTCATACAGAGTGAAGTAAGTCAGAAAGAGAAAAACAAATACCGTATGCTAACACATATATATGGAATCTAAAAAAAAAAATGGTTCTGAAGAACCTAGGGGCAGGACAGGAATAAAGACGGAGACATAGAGAATGGACTTGAGGACACGGGGAGGTGGTAGGGTAAGCCGGGACGAAGTGAGAGAGTGGCATGGACATATACACACTACCAAATGTAAAATAGATCGCTAGTGGGAAGCAGCCGCATAGCACAGGGAGATCAGCTCGGTGCTTTGTGAACGCCTAGAGGGGTGGGATAGGGAGGGTGGGGGGGAAATGCAAGAGGGAGGAGATATGGGGATGCATGTATACGTGTAGCCGATTCACTTTGTTATACAGCAGAAACTAACACACCATTGTAAAGCAATTATACTCCAATAAAGATGTTAAAAAAAAATATTGGGGGTTTGAGCTAGATCAGGGGATACCTGGCACAGGGACCTCCACCCCCTCCCCTGGGCCCACGGTAGATGCCTGTCATCCTCCAAGGCCCCCATGACCCCAGACAGGCCCCAGATGTCTTCTCTGCAGGACACTCCAGATGCGGGGCCTGGTGCCGGGCAGCCTGGTCTTGGGTGATGTCCTTGCCTTCCTCCCGGGGTCTCTGAGCTGCTTTGGCTTCCCCAATGCCCCCCATCGGAAGCCCCTTCGGTGGGCCCATGGGGCGTGGTCAGTGGGGGGAAGTGTGGGTCTAGCTTGAGGGCTGCCTTGTGCGGGCCGACTCACCGTGTCCTCCTGGCCCTCAGTGGGCAGCAGCCTGGGCTGCTCCACCTCCGCCTGGAGTGGCGTGGGCGGGACTGGGCATCAGTGTTGCCTCCTACCTCGCCCTCGCCCTTGCCGGGGCAGCTCTGCGGTCTCTAAGCAATGCAGGTCAGGACCCGGAGCAATGCTGCTGGGCCCAGGGTGGAGCAGAGCGCAGAGCAGAATCGGGGCAGGTCTGCCCCAGCAGCTCCCCTGCAGGTGGGTGTGGGGCGGGCCCGGGAGTGGACCCTCCAGCGGGGAGGACGCCTGCTGCTGCTGTCAGGCCCATCACCACGGCCGGGAGGGAGGCTCCAGCAGGAGCGAGGTGCAGGGCGAGGCGCAGCCATCGGGCAGAGGTCAGCTCGTACCTCCAGGGGGGCTGCGGGGTCCCCGTGCCCTCCTCTTGCTCTGGGTTGTGGGCGCATCTTGCGGTTCCTGGTGGGCTCAGGCCTTCGGGAGGCTGAGGGCAGGAGGAAGGAGGGACAGCCGTGCTGCTTTCGCTTCTCCGGCCCCCAGGCCTAGCCCTCACTCAGCGCCGCTGCTGTCCAGTGCCGCATGTGGCCCCATGTCACCACGGGGCACAGGCTCACAGGTGAGCTCCTGAAGGTCACTGATTGACGCCTCACCCTGATCTGCTAAGGGCGGGCGTGCTGCCCCCTATTACAGATGAGAAAGCAGGACCAGGGGGGTGAAGTGACTTGTGCAGGCCCCAGCTTGGGAGGACCGGCTCTCCATCCTTGGGGGGGGGGTCCCTTCAGCTTAGTGAGGGGGGCAGGGCCCATTCTGTGGCACCCCTGTCTAGACAGTACCGTTCCTTGTCTGCTGCTGGGAAGGTCGACCCTGGTCTTGGGGGGCCCTGGCCTCTGAGAGACCCAGGCCAGCAGGAGAGAGCTGCAGGCAGAGGTCACGCCCTGCGTGGGAGCCCATCCGGGGCAGAGACGGCCCTACCACAGCCTCAGCTCTGGCCCTGGAGCTCGGCTTGTTGGCCCCCAGCCTGAGCCGTGTCCGGGTGCCCGCTCTAGCCCCGTGTCCCCTGGCATCCTGCTGGTGGGCCGCTCCTCCCCCGGGCCTGGGGGCTTTGTCCTGCAGGCAGGGCTGCATTGCTGGGGGCGTCCCCTGGCACCCGCACTTCCTCTGGTGCCTGGGGGACAGGATCTGGGCAGTCTGAGGACAGACGGCTCCCTTCAGGCTGCTGGGGTCAGGGGGCTGACGTCCAGGGCACAGCCTGGCGCCAACATGAGCCAGGGGCACGAGGCTGGAGGAGGCTGGCAGCCCTGGTGGGCGGTCATGGAAGCCGCTTGGTAGGAGGCCTCCCGGGGAGCGGGCATTGCTCCCTTGGCCTCTGCCCAGCAGTTTGGAGGCAGCCTGGGGCTGCCCTGGGACACCACAGCCCAGCAGCATCCGCCCGGCCCTCTGGCCTGGCCCTGCTGCAGCTTCCGCCCGCCCTCTGGGTTGCCAGGGGCTCCCTCCCTCTTCTTTGTTTGGGTCCTTGCTGCCTGCTGCCTGCCCTTGCTGGGGGACACCTTGGTGCAGAAGTCGGGGCGTGAACTGGCTGCGGGTGGATGGGCGGGAGCGGCGGGGAGGAAGCTGAGGGTGCAGCCTGGCACGTGGGGAGCCTGGGGGGGGGGGTGGGTGGCTGCGAGCCACCGGGGACGGGCCCGCTGGGCTCTGGGTCCCCAGGGCCTTGAGGCCCAGAGTCCTGCCCGGTGGCGTTTCGTGTTCCCAGACCAGTGTCCTCGGGCTGGGCTGAGTCTTTGTGGCCCAGCGGTGGGATGGCCTCCATCTCCCAGTTCCTGAGCAAAGGCAGAGGCCGTGTGAGACTGCAGGTTAGATGAGATGGCAGGCTGGGGACTTGCCCTTCTCAGACCAGGACTGCCACGACCCCTCACCTGCCTGGACATCGGTGGCAGTCCCTTGGATTGTTTTTGCCTCTCAAGCAATAGGTACTGTTGGCTGGGCCCCGCAGTCCCTTCCAGTTGCCCGTCTGTGGCTGGGTGCACGGTGGGCCTTTGGGTTGGAGGGTCCCTAGTGCCACCCCGCAGCCTCCGCCAGTCCCCCAGGTGGCCGTGGGACCGCCTTACACTTGCTGTCCCTCCCGTCTTCCCAGGGCTGCCCTGCCCCTCCCTTCAAACCGTGGCTCTGCGGCTTGGCCACCTGCTCTCTGCTCCCGGCTCAGATCCCGCTTGAGCTGCTGCTCTGGGGACCCGCCGGTCTGTGGCTCTGCTGTGCCCCCAGGGTCTCTGAAAGCTGCTGTTGGATCCCTTGTCGCCCACTCGATGCTCAGGTCCCCAGGGCCAGGCCCCCTTGACCACGTTGGACACATTGCCTGGTGCACAGTAGGTGCACGGGTGCACCTGTGGAACTGGGCCGAGTCCTCTTGGGTCCCTGTGCCTGCCTGGGGTCTGCATGGCCGCACAGGACAATGATGGGGTGGCCTTCCAGAGATCTGAGGAGATGCTGGGCCCCCACCTGGATCTTGTCTGCTCAAGGCAGACACCCCTGCAGCCGCAGCTCTTGTTTCCACAGTGATCTTTCTGGAGGATGATCTTACTGGAATTTTGCAAATTAAGCTTTAATATTTTTATGTTATCCATCCATGAAGTTTATGGAGTAAAGGAGCGCTACATGGTTAATTCAGAGAAAAGTCACCCCTAGCCGCCCTCCTTCCTGTCCCGAGTCAGCTGCTTTGGATTCTTCTAGTAGATCTTTGATGCTTTCCTCTGAATAACACACTCGTGTCGCTACTGCTTGATTTTTTTTTCAACATTTACACATTATTTGTTGACTTGCAAGGTGAGGGTGCAACAGAGTCAGACTCCTAGGCAGGGTGGGCGGGGCCGGAGTGCATCCTGAATCCCAGCGCTAAACCCTCTTTCCTCCCTCCCTGCCCGGGTTTGGTTTCTTCCAGCTCTGCAGGAAGGCGGCGGCCCTGCCTTCTGTGAGAAGATGTCCTACGGATCCATCGCTGGCAGCGGCGGCCTGGGGAGCCACGGCCCTTTTGGGGGGCCCTCCACACAAGGCTATCAGCCCCTAGGTAAGGACAGCAGTGGGCAGCGTGGGCGGGTCTCCACTGTGCTGTAGATGGGTAGTTGGTGGCTGTAGATGGGTTCTGTCCTGGCCGGCGCTGCCTGTGACGCGGGACCAGGGGTGACCCTGGCCCTGGGCTGGGATGGCGCCGTTGGTATTGGGCTGAGTCGGCACCGGGAGAGAGCAGAGTAGGAGAGGCTGCTCTGCTGTGGGGTGGACTTGGGTGTCTGCGGTCATCCTGCGGTGGCCTGCGGGTGCTTGGCGGATGGCTGAGTGGGTGACTGTGGAGCAGGTGTTAGTGTGCAGTGCGCAGTGCGGGAAGCGAGGCCCGCGGGGTGATGGACACTGTCCTGAGCTACACCGGGCGGGATCCGCTTCTAGGTTTCCGGGTGCCGAGCCCTCACCCCGCAGGCTGACCGCACGGTCTGCTCACTCGCTGGCTCCCTTCCCTGGGCCAAGGGGGTTTTCGGCAGGACGTGTGGCTTACGTAACTGATTTCGTGTCCTTGGGGGTGCCAGGCAGATGTGCGACTCAGTGAGTGTGAGTGTGCATGGGGACTTTAAATGTGACGGTTTAAGGCTTGGCGACGTGGACTCCCAGGTGCCTCCCCTGGAACCCAGTTCCTTCCCGTCACCCCTGGGCTGTGGGTTGCGGCTTCCTGGCTCTTGCTTGCTACATGTCATAGTCTCACACAGACCTTGCGAGTCTGCGTGTTTTGGGACTCTGTACGGTTGAATTATTCTGCAGTTTGCTGGTTTTGCTGTTTTGCCCCTGAGTCACTGCCGTTCACGTGCCTGCCCTTCCATCTCCCTTCTCTGTGGCGCTGGGTCATGTGCGTGGCCATGGCAGGCGTTCCTGGTCCATGGGCGAGGGGCTGTTAGGGCACTTGTTTTGGGCCCTGTTGCGTGGTGGTGCTGAGGACCCTTGGACGCTGGCGCTGTCGGGACGGCCCAAGCGAGGGGGTGGCCAGGGGTGGCCAGCTCGGTGGCTGGTGGTTGTGCTGACCTGCCCCTGCTTCCCATCCCTTCAGCACCAGGCGGTGGCGGCCTTAACTGTTTGCCCGTCTGTGGGCGTGGAATGGTGTCTTCTGGTTGTAATTCACATTTCTCTGGTAACTCATGGGATTGATCAGGTTTTCGTGTGATCACTGGGCATTTGGGGCTCGCTGGGTAACTCTTTCGTGTATTTTTCCTTTGAGTTTGTCTTGTTCCTGTCGATGTACAAGGTTTCTGGAGGTGAAACCTTTGTCCACTGGGCTGGCTCTTCATGATGGCGCTGCTGAGGAAAGCAGGTTCTCAATCACGACGTAGCTGAGTTTGTCGATCATCCCTGTCATGGTGTGCATTTTCTGTGTAATAAGTTCTATGATACGGTGATAATGATTTTGCCTTTACTTCCTCTAAAGCTTATATAATTTGTTTTTCATATTTAAGTCTTGCAATCACCTGGAATTGATTTTTGTTTATGGTGAGAGGTGGGGAGGGGAGGGTGGAGTGCAATACCACTTTTCTCCGTAGAACAGATGGTGCCTGGGCCCTTGGCTGAAAATCCCATCCCTTTCCACAGACCTGCAGTGCCAGCTCTGTGATGAGTACAGCCTCCCTACAGGTGCTCCTGGTCAGGTTTTCTATCCCTGTGCAAAGCTCTACCCTAATTTTCATACATTGTTGTAACTTTGATATTTTTTAGGGCAAGTTGCTCTACTTGTTTTTCCTTAGAAATGTCTTGGGCATTTTGGCCTTTTGTTGCTGAGTAGATTATAGAATCCCTGTGTCAAACTTGGACTGGGATTGCTTTGCATCCGCTGTGTTAACGTGTGAGAATCAGAATCTCTGTCATCACCAGCCTTCCAACCCATGAACGTGTAGGTCTTTCTGTTTATTGGGTCTTTAACGTCTTTCAATAAAGGTTTATAATTTTCTCCATAAAGATCTTACATATCTTCCATTAAACTCAACAAAATGACAACATGTTTTTTGCTGCTTTTATAATTGGTACCATTATAAATGGTATAAATTACACGTTCCAAGTCATGGTTGCTGGTGCACGCACACACGACTGGTTGTTTTAAGAAAGAAAGTCCAGAGGTTTTATTTAATTTTTACATCCTATTTTTTAACTTTCTAAATGTGAGATACTTCAAACAGAACAGTAGACGCAGTGATACCATGAACCCAGCACCCGTCCACTGGGTTTCGGGGTGAGGGGCATCCCCCGTGGCTGGTCCAGCCTCAGCTCTGCCCTCATGACCCCTCTGCCCAGGGCATTGAGAAGGAAGCCCCAGACGTCAGCACATCTCCTGTGTGAGTATTTCAGGGTGTGTCTCTTTTCCGTGACCAAGTGTCGTACAGTTGCAGCCGTGGCTTCCTGCCCACCGGTGGGTTCCGGAGCACCACAGAGACATGCGTTTCCACGGGGTCCTTACGAGATCCACGCGTTGTAGTCGATGATGCGCCTTTTAAGTCTTTCCAAATCTCTAGATTCTCCTCTATCTTAGTTTTTCTTTTTTCCTCCTGAACTTTATTTCTTGAGGAAGCCAGGTTCTCCCTGTGGAGTGTAATTGACTTTTGCCCACTGACTTTGTCCTGCCATTTTGCTAAAGTCTTTTTATTAATTGTAATAATTTGTAGAATCTTGGGTTTTCTGTATAGACAGTGTCATTTATGAATAACAACAGTATTTTCCTCTTCTATTTCAATGCTTTTATCTTTTACTTATTTTTCCTGCCGTCTGGAGCCGGCCCGATGCTCTAGTTCAGGGTTGAGTAGAAATGGTGCTTATGTTCTGTGTGAGTTTTGGGACGAAGAGGACTCTGTGTTCCTCACAGGCATCTGGGATTTTGCTGTAAAACTGCCACGCGGGCCTGGAGTTTTCTTTGTGGACTGCTTTGGACTGCCCATTACTCTCTCCATCTGTGAAGGCTGTCCAGGCTCTCTGTTTCTTCTTGGGTCAGTTTGTTGTGTTTTTCTGGACGGGTGTCTGCTTCGTCTAAATGTTCAAATTGATTGAAATGACATCGTGTGTGGTAGCGTGTCACTGTCCAGTGGGACCCGGGCAGCATTATTGTTTGGTCAAGGGCATGGCTCTGAGGGTAGCTGCTCTGGTTCCGACCCCCTGCTCTGCTGTGTTCCAGCTGTGCCCCGATCACCTGAAAATGGACCAGGTTAGGCTTCCCTCCTGTCGTGGTGGAGACTGAGCAAGTTAACCCGGTGAAGCTCTGTTCCTGTTGTTTTGGTAACATCTGTGGTACCTGGATCACATTCTCTTTTTTATTCCTAATGTTGTTTATTTGTACCTTCCCGTTTTCTTCTTTCGTAAACAATATTGCCAGACCCTTGGCAGTGTTATGAGCCTCTCCAAAGAGCTGACTTGACTTTCTTGATCTCTGTCATATGCTAGTTTTAATATTTGATGGATATCTGCCCATGTTTTTACTATTTTCCTCCTCCTTTCTTTGAGTTGACGCTGTTTTATTTTTCTGACTCCTAAGCTGGATGTTTACCTCATTCAAATTTAGTTTTTATTCTTTTCTAATAAAAGTATTTAAGATTATAAATGTCCAAATAATCACTGTTTTAGTCGAATCTCACACATTTAAAAATATATAGTATTTTTTTTGTTAGTGTTTAGTTGTAAATATTTTATGTCCATTATGATTTCTTCTTTGACCCAGGATTTATTTAGAATTATAGTTCGTCATTTCCAAACATATGTATTTCTTTCTAATTGTCTTTTAAAAATGATTTCTAAGTTAATTGCACTTCTGTCAGAGAAGGGTCTGCATCTTCCTGATTTGTTGACAGCTGTTGAGACCAGGGCTGCTTCTGGGATGCTGGTGTGATTCTGGGGGTGGCCAGGAGGGCTCCCAGGGAGGCAGGGCTGGGCCTCCCAGCCAGAATGGTGGGGCCCTGCGGAGACCCCAGGTGTGGGAGCAGCTGCCGTCACCAGTACCTGCTGTGTGCCAAGCACCGTGTGTTACGGCTTACTCGGGGACCCTAAAGTTAATTATGAAGAGCTCAGAGTGGGCTCTCATCGTAAAATCCCATCGCAAATGCAGCAAAAAGCCAAGTGGGACATGACTAACACATAAAGAATTCACATAAATAGAAGGAACTCCCCCCGCTGCCAAATCTTCATGCGGATGGGCCAGATCTGTGACGAGATCGGGATGGCTCGCAGCACGGGAGAAGGCACTCAGCCTCACCGGTACCTGGAGAACTGGAAGTGAACTTGGCCATTCTCCCGTGGCCAGGCTGCGGGGGGGCGGGCTCTCCCAGAGGGGAGGGCACACGGCTCCCTGCCTCCAGACCCCGCTGCCTTCCCTCTCGGCCCAGCCACGCCTCTTCTCTGTTAGGGAATAATCAGAGATACAGGCAGAGGTGTTTGCCACGTGGGGGTAGGAGACAGAGTTCAGAAATGCCATCACCCCTCAGCCTGGGGAGACTGTGAAGAGAGCCGCGGTCTGGGGCGGGATGTGAGGCCGCCGTGTGGATCAGTCGTTGGAGAGTGCCGACGACCCATCCACGGCCCGGTGGGATGACGGACGGACATGGGGAATGAAACAGGCAAAGCCCCATCCACGGTCTTCTAGTTGCGTGAGACCTTAGCCCCGAGTGTGGACACTGTTTACCTAGGGATGTGCGGTTGCAAATGATCTTTATTGTTTTCTTTTTAATTGTCTGCATTTACATGTAAATTGTCCCAGTTCCCCCCCCCCAAAGTTCAAAGTTCACGTGATTCCGGAGGGCAGATCAGACTGGCCCCTCCATGGGTGTCTGGGAACCTTGTGGAGCAACCAGGGGGAGGTGGGCAGGGTCTGGACTCCTGGTGACCGGATGCCAGCGAGGCTTGGGCATCGAGTGGCACCTGGCCTGCAAGCCGGGCCTGCGGTCTCCCTGCTCCCCACGAAGCAGAAGGGTGACCCCATCGCCCGGGACCTGGGCGGCTGCATCTCCACCCTACACAGTGCTGTCTGGGCAGCCGTCACTGGGGCCGGGGTTCCCGGGCCTGGGGAGTGTCTGCCTGCAGGGGAGGCTGCCTGAGGAGGAGGCCCTGCCTGGAGGCTCCCCAGGAAGCCCCTGGGGAAGAGGGGAGGTTAGGCCCTGACCTCGTGCGAGATGGGCCCTGTCCTGGACCCTCAGACCCGCAGATACACCCAACGTGGAGGCCTTTTCTGCGAAGGAGCTGCCGCTGTAGGAGCTCAGCGCTGAGACGGGCCGGGACTGCCAGTCCCCAGGACTTTGCCAGACTGTCGACGTGCTCAGATGTCTCCCCTGGAGCAGGCTTCTGGAAAGTGCCCTCCTCGTAGAGCCAGGCGGAGCAGGGGCCCACGCAGCCTCATGGGTTCTGGTGTGTAGCCTCTGCCCGGCACCACCGCCTCCGTGGGCCCCAAGGTGCCGCGGACAGAAGGCAGCTTGCTCAGAGAGGTGTCTGAGTGTCCTCACAACGTGCATCTTAGGGCTCAGGAATTTTGGCAGACCTGTCCAGGAAGTGTTTCTGAATGAATGAAAATTATCGAAGAGGAAACCCCACAGTTGCTCCTCAGCTCGGCAGCCGAGTGTCAGGGGAACTCGTTTTTATTTTCACTTCCAGTACACCAGGAACAGTGTTTTCATGAAATACAGCAGTGCTGGTGTTGCGGCGATTTCAAATTGCCACAGACGTTCCCAAGGCCTTATTCTCCGTTTTTGCTGCGTTGTTTGTTGCACACAGATAACACCTGTCAAAGGCCTGGCCTGGTCTGTGGGCCACATCTGAGGCTCTGCTCTAAGGAGTTTCGTACTGGTTTGGAATTACCTTTCAGAAGAACCTGGGTGTGGAGAAAGATTTGGAAAATTTAAAGTTCTGAACTGATTGCTCTCTTTCAGCAAACGGGGCGTTCTGGAGGGTGTGGCAGTCAGGGAGGGCTTCCTGGAGGAGGTGGGTCTGAGTGAGTGGAGCTGTCAACATGGATGCTTGGAGGGCCTGGCACACCTGCTGTGCTGCGTGAGAGCCTTGTTCTACCAGCGGCACCCTGAGCCACTCTGCAGGCAGGCGGGGCATAACCGAGACTGTCCCTTGCTGTCTGTAGAGTGCGCTAAATGTTGGACTGAGTACGGAATCCGTCATTTCCCCTGCCCGTCGCCAGAGAGCAGCCTGCAGGACCCCTGTGTGGGCAAGGACGGGGAAGGTGATCTGGGGCCGGCTGGTACACCCAGAGGCCCAAGGGCCAGGAAGCGAGGTACTTCCGCTGGGATGCTGGGTCTGGGGGTCCCAGGGAAGGCCACCCAGAGATGATGAGCACTGAGGAGGCAGGGTCAGTGGGCGGGACATGGACTTCCAGGGGCTCAGGCTGTGGGTGCTTCCCTGGTGGCACAGTGGATAAGACTTCTTGCTCACAATGCAGGGGACCTGGGTTCGATCCCTGGTCAGGGAACTAGATCCCACATACATGCGGCAACTAAGGGTTCGCATGCTGCAACTAAGGAGCTGGCAAGCTGCAACTAAGGAGCCCACGTGCTGCAACTAGGACCTGGTGCAACCAAATAAATAAATAAATATTAAAAACAGACAAACACTAAAAGCGGGGGCCTGGCCCGTCTCCACCCTCACCCCCACCAGCACGTCCCTTCCCAGGGCCAGCTGATGGCGTGGTGGAGCTGGACCAGTGGCAGGAGGGATGTTGCCAGGCTGTCAGGGCCCTGTGGGCTTCAGGGACGAGGCTGACCCTACAGGACAGAGTGAGGGGCTGGACCGGCTCCCGTGACCCCTTGGTCTCTTGGCCCCAGAGCCTGCATCCTCCTGGCAGAGGGGGCTGGCAGGCGAGTGTCGGGTCCTCGGTGTGTGCTTTAGGAGGACGCTGCGTGGGAGGGGAAGCCGAGGGCAGGGCTCATGCAGCTGGGCAGGAAGGCAGGGGTCAGTGGTGCCCCAAGGGGTGGGTTCTTGGCCAGGGTGTCTGGCGTGTCAGTGGTGAGTGCTGTCCCTAGGCTGGCCCTGGCCCCAGAGGGCCTTCTCCCTGCGGACAGGAGACAGCTGTCCCAACCTTCTCACTCCTTTGCCCCTGACATCAGCTTCTGGAGGCAGCTAGGGCCGGGTGGCCCTTTTTGGAGGTAGATGGGCACCATGGCCCGGAAGTGAGGTCCATTGCCGCATGGCGCCCAGCCAGGCAGCTGCAGGGCCAGGACTTGGACCCAGGCCTCTGGACAACCCAGCAGGGAGGGGGCCGGTGGGTGGGAGCTGGCAGCAATGTTCTGGATCTGAAGAGACTCCCCGGGAGCCTCCACCGTATCTGCCACTCCACTGGCCGGGGCCTTAAACACCCGCCTTTTGGTGCCTTTCCAGGGCCAGGGGTCGCCACGGACGGCAGCAGGACACCGGAGCGCACCTCGCCGCCTGCCGGCCCGAGGAAGGACTTAGCTGCAAGGGCCCATGGCTGGGTGGCGGGGCCCAGGGCCTCCCGGGCCAAGAAGAGGAAGCCCAACTTCTGTCCGCAGGAGACGGAGGTGCTGGTGGCCAAGGTCAGCAAGCACCACCAGCTGCTGTTTGGCACCGGGCTGCTGAGGGCCGAGCCCACCCGGAGGTACCGCGTGTGGAGCCGCATCCTGCAGGCCGTGAATGCACTGGGCTACTGCCGCCGCGACATCGTGGACCTCAAGCACAAGTGGCGGGACCTGCGTGCCGTCGTGCGGCGCAAGCTGGGCGACCTGCGTGGAGTGGCCCCTGGCCCCAGCCATGCCAAGGCCCAGGCCCTGGCCCTCACGCCTGTGGAGCAGGTCGTGGCCAAGACCTTCTCCTGCCAGGCTCTGCCCTCTGAGGGCCTCAGCCCCGAGCTGCCCAGAGGTGAGTTCATCGCCCAGCTCAGCCAGCAGGAAGCTCGTGGCCCCTGAAGGCCGCTGTCCCTCCCCTCAGTCCTCCCTCCACGATCTCTGGATCCTTCCTGTCCTTCATCCTCTGCTCCTTCACTCACGTGCTCGCCTAGCCGGCCGTCGTGCACGTGACAGCGTCTAAACCCCAGGCATTCAGGGGCTTGGCTTCCTCCTCGGTGGTGCTCGTCCCCTCCCTCACCCGTCGCAGAGCAGAGCCAGGCACAGACAAGATGCAGCTCTCTTCTCAAGGGCACCTAGTTCCAGCCTTTGGGCTGTGACCTACAATGAGAAAGGCCTCTTCTCCTGGCAGTGTCACACGTGAAGCTGAAACACAGGGTCTCCAGGGCGGCGCTTAACCTGCTCCGTCCCACATGCGCTTGCTTTTCTCTCTCTGTTTCTGGTTCAGCGTCCAGACGAGGCCTTGGCTCGGGCTGGGCTGGCCCTGCAGCTTCAGGATGGGCAGGTGGGGACCTGAGGCCCTGTTACCCCGGTTACCTCGGGCCTCCCAGGCAGAGCCCTTCCCGGGCCTCCCAGGCAGAGCCCTTCCCGGGCTTTCCAGGGGAGCATCGCTCTGCGGGGCCTGACTTCTCCACAAAGGCTGCAGTCGGGCACAGCGGGTCAGGGAGGGCGAGGTCAGCGCAGGCCTGCTGTCCGGCAGCCCAGAGAGTGCTGGGCCGGTAATAATAGGTGCTGCCTGGGCGGCACGCGGGCCGCAGAACTGCTGTGTGAGGCCATCGTGGCGGCAGCTGTGGAGCCGGAGGAGGGTGAGGGCGCCCAGTACCTGCGCTGGGTCCCCGCTGCACGAGTGTCACATCTCCGTGCTGCCCTGGGGCTGGGCTGGCCTAGAGCCGGGGCTGCAGTGGGTGGCCCCTGCTCCCCTCCAGATGCCGGCCCAGCTCTGCTCTCCCTCCCAGCCTGTGTGAGGTCTGCGGGCTGCTCTCCTTCGGCTCCGGCTTCCTCCCCTGTCCTGATATGTTCGAGGACTGGCCGTGGGTGTTGGGTGTGTCATAGCTTGTCCTTCTGTTGCTCGGGAGGGGCTGCTGTATGGTTTGTGTCCTGTCCACGTGGTGGGCGGGCTCCTCGTTGCCGGCTTTTGGCACAGTAAAAGGGCGTGCGAACATCTGTGTGGAAACACGTCCTCGCTTTCTTGGCGGGTTTGGATAAATACCTGAGAGTCGAATTGCTAGTCCAGCGTGAGTGTAAGTTTAACTTTGTAAGAAACTGCCGAGCCATCGTCCACAGCGGTTGTACGTTTTCAGGCCCCAGGGCAGCTGTGAGAAGCCCTCTGCTTGGCGTCCCTGCTGGCAGTCATGCTGGCTTCAGCCACACAGAGCTGACGGGAGAGGGGCCTCGCTGCGATTCAGCCCGGTCTCTGCACCAGGGGCTTGTCCTGTGCTGTCTGTCCGTTCATCCTTCTTTGGTGCAGTGTCTGCTCACACCCACGTCCATCTCTTCCTGGGCTGCTGGCCTGTCGCGTGCATCTGCTCAATCTTGATTCTGGAGACAAGGCAATGGACCTGCCAGACACCTGTATTGAACCTATGGTCCACGTTGAGTTCATTTTTGAGTGTGGTGGATTTGGGGTCGAGGTTCTGTAGATATCCAGTTATCGCACTGTTGGTTGAACATGGAATGACCTGGGCACCTCTGTTTTCATGTTTCTTTCAATCTGTGTCTCTGCTTATACAGCCCACACTGTCTGATTACGGAAACTATGAGGCCAGTATTGAAATGAGTGGGGAATCATTTCTTCCTGTTTTCCGAAAGGCTTTCGGTAGAATTGGTATTATTCTTCCCTTAAATATGTGGCCACCATCTGAGACGGCATTTTTTTCTCTGTGGGAGGATTGTCACCCACAGTCTCTTTAACAGTCTGTGCCACCCTTGCTGCGGTCCTTCTTGAGTGAGCTGCATTGTTTTGTGTCTTTCAAGGGACTTGCCTGTTTTGTCCAAGTTGTCAGAGTTGCTGGCACGAGTTGTTCCTAAAGTTCCCCTCGTGTCATCTGAATGCCTGTAGGACCTGTAGTGAGAGCTCCTCCTTCCTTCCTGATGTTGCTAAATTGTTTCTTTTCTGTTTTGTTCTCAACTAGTCTGGCTGCAAGTCTATCAATTTTGTTGATAGTTTCAAAGAGCCAGATTTTTACTTCATCAATTTTCTCTGTTTACCCACTTCGATTTAACTGATTTCTGCTGACCTTTATTATTTCCTTTCTACTTTGGGGTTGATTTGTTTCTGTTAGATCATTGACTTGGGACTTTTATCCTTTTCTAATGTAAGTATTTATCGCTATAAATTATCCTCAGCACATTGCTTTACTTACACACATTTGTATTATGTTTTCATTCAGTTTAAAATATTTTCTAATTTCCTTTGTGATTTTTTTTCTTTACTAATGGTTATTTGGAAATGTGTTGTTTTTCAAATAAGTGTCTATTTCCAGATCTCTTTCTGTTACTGGTTCCTAGTTCTGTTGTGGTCAGAGAATATACTGTGCGTAATTTCAACTATTATCAACAATCGAGACTTGCTTTATGGCCTGAGGTATCGGCATCCTCCGCGAGTTCCTTGTGTGTCTGACAAGGATGTGCGTTCCGCTGCTGCTGGGTGGCGCGTGTGCGCGTCCTGCGATGTTCATTCCGGTCAAGTTGCTGGAGAGCACTGACAGACAGCTGATCTTCTGTCTGCTCGTACTGGGAACTCCTGAGAGTGGGGTGTTGGCGAGTCTCAGTTTTGCCAGTTTCTACTTCATGTATTTTCACACAGTGATACGAGGTGCATATTTAGGGTCATTTGTCTTTATCGCTCGTCCCCGATACCATTGTAACCACGTCCTTTTGGTCTCTGGTTGGACCCATCGTCCTGAATGCTACCCTGTCTGATGTCAGTTGTGGCCACTCCAGCTGTCTCATGACTACTGTTACATTGGTGCATTTTCCAATCCTTTACTTTATAAGCTGTGTCTGATTTTACACGTGAGCTGGGTTTCTCGTGTTTGGCGTGCCGTCGAGTTTGCTTTTGTCCCATCTGACATCTCTGCTGTGGATTGAGTGGTGGCAGCAGTTCACCCTGAGCTTCTGGTGACGACAGAGATGTTCTGAATCCACACTCCAGCGTGGTCTTTACTGGTCATGCGTGGGCTGTGATGCATGACCCTGCTTTAGATGGGTTCTCTCTCGTGTCAAAACGTGTGTGTTTGGGGTAAATCTGCCACGTCGATAGTTGCCTCCTTTGTTTCCCTGTGATCCCTCGTCCTTCTTCTCTCTGCCTTCTTTCTTTGGAGTGACCGAGTGTAGTGTAGTGTCCTGTGTTAGCTCCGCTGTTGGCTTATGGGTGTTCCTGGTTTTGAGCGGTTTTGCTTGGAGTGTGTAACCAGCGTCTTTAGCGTCCGTGGCCTTCCCTCAAGGAACAGCCTCGCCTCCTTCTGGTGTATGAGCTCCTTACAGGACTCCCGTCTGCGCCCCTGCACCCCGCACATACGTCATGTCTAACGCCGTTGGTACTCGTTTGGCTCCGATGATCTGACTCTGAACTAGATCAAGAGCGAGACAGGACGTCTTCGTTTGCCCGCACGCTCGCCCACTGCGGTCTTCAGCTCCTCCGGCCGATCCAAGCGTCCTTTGCCCTCCTGAGCTGCTTTTAACACTTCCTGTCCTGCATCTCTGGCTGAAAGAGCTTCTCGCAGCTTTTTTCTGTCTGAGAATCAGTCTTTATTTTGCCTCTAGTTTTGAAATATATCTCCACTGGGTACAGAGTTCTGGTTGACTGATTTTTTTTTTTCCTTTCTTTTCAGTGCTTAAAGATGTCATTGCGGGGTTTTCTGGCTTCCGCAGTTTCTGAGGCTGCCGTTGCCCTGGGGCGTGCCCCGCAGTGGGGGCTTGGCCCGAGGAGCTGCCCCCTTTGCCCTTCTCTTCGCCCCCCACTGAGCATTGTGGCTCCTGTTCTGTCTCTGAGGCTCTGCTGGACCCCGAGGGGACACAGCTGGGAGGGGGTGGCTCTGCCCAAGCATGGTGGCCCTGGGATCCACCCAGGGATCCACCTTCAGGCTGCACAGTGAAGATGTGACCTCCCCTTCCTGTCTCCTCACAGCCACCGAGATGGACCTGAGTGACCTCCAGGAACTGTTCCAGGAGACGTCGGCCAGCGTCTTCCGAATCAACTCCAATGGTGAGTTAGTGCCCTGGCCTCACCCTGCCCTGATCCGGGCCGCGGAGTGCACTGCGGGAGGTGCGGGGTGGTGGCCTCCCGCACTAGGGTGCCCTGTGGCCCAGGCCCTGCCGACGCAGGA
Source organism: Monodon monoceros (assembly GCF_005190385.1). Classification (NCBI taxonomy): domain Eukaryota; kingdom Metazoa; phylum Chordata; class Mammalia; order Artiodactyla; family Monodontidae; genus Monodon; species Monodon monoceros. The sequence continues at coordinate 194,437 of NW_021703770.1, forward strand.
CAGCGGGGTGGGGGCAGGGCATGAGCCCAGTGCTTTGGGCTCAGGCTGGGCTGTGTCCTCGGCAGGTGCCCTCTTGGGCCCGTTCCTCCCTCCCCCGTCGCACACCTGGGACCTGGATGGGCCCCCTGGGGAGGAGCGTGTCAGAGCCTCCCTCAGACTGGCAGGGCCGCCCCCTCACAGGTCACCGAGGCTAGGGGTCAGGGCGAGAGCCACAGCCCACGAGGACAGGGCTTGTCCTCCACTCCCTCAGGACACAGGGGCATGGACACAGGGTGGCCCGGGCCCCCTGTACCCTCATGGGTGGGAGCTCGCGTTTGCCCTGAACTCTGAGCTCTCCCAGGTCAGAGAGCGCTGACCAGGGGGGGAGAGAAGCTCCTCCCTCCCCAGAGCCAGGGCGAGGCCCACTGGGGCAGCTCCCCAGGGCCCCTGAGCCCTACTCGGGCCTGGGCCTCTGTCTCTGGACAGCTGGGGAGAGGGCTGACCTGGGGCCCTGCTGTGGGGTCTCGGCACCCACGTCCCTGCACAGAGGCAGGCTGGGGGCGCATCCTGGAGGGTGGGGACTGCGTGGTGGAGCCCCGCTGCCCCTGACTCCTGCCCCCTTCTCTCGGCAGTGGCCTTCTTGGAGCAGAGCCTCCGGTCCCTGGGGACGCCAAGTGGCACGCAGGAGCTGCGGGACAGCCTGTGAGTATGCGTGTGGTGCGTGTGGGTGTACACGGATGTGCCCTGCACCCACTAGCATGCCGACCCATCCACACACCAGCCCGACAGCTGGCTGGGCTCATGTGGGGCCACCCCCAACACAGATGTGTGACACCCATGTAGACACACCTGTGTACAGGTGTGCACTCAGGTGGCGGGACATGCGTCTCTTGCACACTTTTTGCTTCACTGACTGTCCCCACACGTGTCTGCCACACACCAGAGCTCCGGCTGCACCTCCGAGGTCTGGGCCAGTCACCGGTGGGTTTAGCGTTCTCTGCCCTGATGATTCTTGATGCTTTGGAATTAGCTGTTGTGGCAGTGGGGTAGGGCTTCCTGCTGGCGGGGCTCAGTCCTGCCCTCGGCTCCTTGCATCCCACAAGTACCCTGGGAAGGAAGGGGGTAGGTAAGGCTGTTCCCCTTCATGGAGGAAGACTCTGAGGCCCCGGGAGGGGCTGGATGTGTGGCTCAAGCTTCACCTTCTCAGTGGACAGGCCAGAACCCAGCCACCCACTCGTCCGTCCATCCACCCACCCCTCCTTCCTCCTCTCCGTCCACCCAAGCAGTCTGGGACCACCCCTGCCAAGTCTCAGGGTGCAGAGCAAGGCAACAGAGGGCCCTCGGCAGATTTTGTGTGCAATTCTGCTTTAAGTTATTCTTTACGTTTCTTTTTAAAAGTAGCATGTATTGTTTCCTGACGGTGAAAGCAGTGCGTGCTCGTGGGCACTCGGGTGGCCTCCTGCCAGCCTCTTCTCAGGCCCACAGGCGTTTCGTGGAGTCGCGTTTCAGTCACTGATGTCCTGGATCCTACTCGTCACACTTAGGGCTGGGGCTGTGCGTGCCCCCGTCGCACACTGAAGACGTGCCTTTCAGAGGCACAGACGGCGCTGTCGGCTCTGTGTGGTTGTTCAGCTGAGATGCGGGACCGCTCTCGGGCTGGTCCGTCTTCAGCATCAGGAACGTGCAGTCTGTCTCTGTGCTGCTGCCTGTTTCCGGGTTGGGCTCCCGGAGTGTGGTCCCCAGGGTCAGACAGGTGGCCTTCTCAGAGCCCTGACCCTTGAGCGTGTTTCCTGGGCTGCCTGGTCTGGGGGCTGGAGGATGCCATCACCGATGTGGGTCTGGAGAGGGGAGCGGGCCCTTCCCCGGGCCCCAGCTGCTCCCCACCCGCCCCTGCAGCCTCAGCTTCCAGGTCCATAGCTTGCTGAGTGCCTTCCTGCCCCCCTCCGCCCCTCAGGAACCCCAGCCCTCTGCCCCTCCTCCAGGTGGGGCTGACCAGGCTCCCTAGCCTGTGTGTCCTGGCCTTCCAGAGCCTTCCATGGCCACATATGTGGGGGGAATTTGTGCACCTCCTGGACTGTTAACATTTTTCTTTTTTTCTTTGCGGTACACGGGCCTCTCACTGCTGTGGCCTCTCCTGTTGCAGAGCACAGGCTCCGGACGCACAGGCTCAGCGGCCATGGCTCACGGGCCCAGCCGCTCCACGGCATGTGGGATCTTCCCGGACCGGGGCACGAACCTGTGTCACCCGCATCGGCAGGCGGACTCTCAACCACTGCGCCACCAGGGAAGCCCAGCAGGCAGATTCTTAAACACTGCACCACCAGGGAAGTCCCCTAAGTTTTTTTTTGTTTTTTTGCGGTACGCGGGCCTCTCACTGCTGTGGCCTCTCCCGCTGTGGAGCACAGGCTCCAGACGCGCAGGCTCAGTGGCCATGGCTCATGGGCCCAGCCGCTCCGCGGCATGTGGGATCTTCCCGGACCGGGGCACGAACCCGTGTCCCCTGCATTGGCGGGCGGACTCTCAACCACTGCGCCACCAGGGAAGCCCGCCGTTAGCATTTTTAAATGACTTGAGACAGCACGGAGTTGTCAAGTCTGTATTTTCTCCACATTGACAGTCGCCAGCTTTTGTATTTTGCCAAGTAAGGACACTAAAAAAAAAAAGTACGCTACCATCCACTATTGCCATCATATTAAAAAATAAAGATATTTCAGTACTCCTGAAGTAGGCAGGACCTGATCTCAGGAGAAAGAACAGTCTTTCAAATTGAATAAATATAGCTTCACGAGAACCTCACAAGGTTGAACCTGTTTTTCTCATCTTGCGTGAGACAGGCGTGGGCTTTGTCATTTCTGTCAGCCACCGTGAGTGGCTCTGTCCCGCCCCCCAGCATGGGCTCCCAGACTGGCCGAGGTGGCCGGGGAGTGAAGGTGAGGCTCATCGGTGTCAGCCCAGGGCACTGCTGGCACCCCCCGGCAAGAGTAGCTGAATGAATGGACGGTCCTTCCAGGAGCCCCGGGCAGGAAGTCTGCCCTGCGGCCTCACCTCCCTGCTGGACGTCCTCCAGCTCTGCTCATCTTTTCTGAAGTTGTCTTGGCTACTTCCGATTGGTTGTATTTCAACATCAATTTTAGAGTCAGCTTGTCCTTTTCTGATTTTTGAAGCTTGCTCTAATTTTATATGGGGTCACAGTGACTCTGCAGACCCATTTAAAGAGAACTGGCGTCATAGGGATCCTGAGTCTTCCTGGCCATGAACGTGGTCGGCTTTCGTCTCATTTACAGGTGTTTTTTTTCCAGCAGTTCCCTGTAGGTTTTAGTGCACTGGTCTTGCATGTATTTTGTTAAATTTATGGTAATGACTTCATATGTATATATTTTAAAATTAATTAATTAATTAATTAATTTTTGGCCGTGTTGGGTCTTCGTTGCTGCGCGCAGGCTTTCTCTAGTTGCTCCGAGCGGGGGCTACCCTTCATTGTGGTGTGCAGGCTTCTCACTGCAGTGGCTTCTTTTGTTGTGGAGCCCGGGCTCTAGGTGCGTGGGCTTCAGTAGTTGTGGCACGCGGGCTCAGTAGTTATGTCTCGCGGGCTCCAGAGCACAGGCTCAGTAGTTGTAGCTAATGGGCTTAGTTGCTCTGTGGCATGTGGGATCTTCCTGGACCAGGGATTGAACCCGTGTCTCCTGCATTGACAGGTGAATTCTTAACCACTGCACCACCAGGGAAGTCCCTATATTTTTATACTATTGTAAGAGGTATTGTTGCTTAAATTTCATTTCCCATTTTTGGTTCCGCTACATGGAAATACAGCTGATTCTGTTTATTGCCTGTGCCCTGTGCCCTCGTTAGATTCCATATTCCCTAGGATTTTTCTACATAAATGAACCTGTCGTCTGTGACAGAGACTCTTCCACTTCTTTGTTTTAAATCTCTGTGCTGCTTACCTCTTTCGTCCTGTTACAGTGTTGTAACCGTGTCCTTTTACAGTTAGAATGTCATAAACCTATGAAGTTCCACGTGGAGGTAGGCAGTCCTGGAAGTGTGCGCCTGTGCCGGTGCCCGTTCAGGGGGAGCCGCCCGCCTGTCCTGGCAGTGACAGGATGCTGCTTTGACTTTACAGTCTCTCTTCATCAAGTTGATCACCTTCCCTTCTCTTTTCTAGTTTTCTTAGAGCTCTTGTCGTGAATTCTTGTTGAATTTTGTGGATGCCTTTTCTGCATGGTTTATTGAGATGATTTTCTCCCTTTTAAATTTGTTCTGTTAGTATGAGGATTACATTAATTGATTTTGGATGTCAGACCAACCTTGCGTTCCTTGGACGATGTTATCCTTTTTGTATGTGGTTGGATTCAATTTTCTAATATTTCGTGCAGGATTTTTGCTGCTCTGTTATGTGACTTTTGCTGCTCTTTGCTTTTAGATTCTTTGTTTAGGTTTTGGTATCAGGGTAATGCTGGCCGCGTAAAATGTAAGTGTCCCTTCTTGTCTGTTTTCTGGAGGACTCTATAGTATTGGTATTACTTCTTTAAATATTTGATGGTGAAGTCGTCTGTATCTGTAGGAATGTTTTCGAGAACAAGTTTAATTCCTTCAGTAGGTGTAGAGCTGTTTAGGTTTTCTGTTTCTTCCTGAGTCAGCTTTGATAATTCTTGTCTTTCAAGGAATTTTTCTTTTTCATCTTAGCTGTCAAATTTATTGACATTTGGGATTCATAATATTTCCTTATCTGGGTGGGAGGTGTGACAAGGAGGGAGGGCTCTGTGGCGCCAGCGACCACGTGACCAAATCCCGAGGGGAAACACGGCGTTTGTCCCTGCTGTTTCCTGTGGCCTCCGGGCAACCTGGGAGGAAAGGGTCCCTGCACCGCGTCCTCGGCCCACGCCCCCTTAGGCTGGTGCAGAGTCTCCTTCCTATGCCACCCCCATCCCCCTTTCCGCATGCCGCAGCTCCGTGTGACCCAGGGGCCAGCGTTGGGGCCTGGGGCCTGCCCGTGCCTCCTGGGGCGTCCACCTCGGCAGACGGCACCCGGCTCCGTGGTGCCCACGCCCACTGCTGCCACGTGGGGGTCCCACAGGGGCAAAGAGGGGCATCTGCGCTGCAGCTTGAAGGTCGGGAGGGTCTCTGGTGTCTGCGCCCTGCAGCCAGGCCAGGGCCCTTCCCTCACTTGGGCCTGTGAGCCCGCAGGAGGCCTGAGGACAGGGTCTACCCTGTGTCACTCCATCCACAGGGGCAGTGGTCAGCCCCAGGCGGCGAGGGGCTGGTCTTTTCAGCACCTTTAAGTTCACACTCAGATTCATAAACTGAGGGGCTGGGAGAGGCCCCGGGCCCGGCCTCCCCATGTTCCTGGGTCTGGAGGCGGGAGTCTCACCGTGGCCCCCAGAGGCCTGGGAGAGGGCTGGGCTTTCCTCAGCAGTGGTCCCAGGGCCACCTGTGCGGCCACCATGCTTCCTGGGCCCCGACCAGTGCTGACCCACAGCGGCCTTTCCACAGGGAGGGCTCATGGCTGGGGCCCCAGGGGTGCAGCTACCGAGCCCGTGGCTTGGGTATGGGGTCCATGGGGGCTGGGAGGTGAGGGGCCTGGTGACGCTGACCTGAGTTCACCGCGTCATGTCATTTCCCCCCTCCCCCCGCCTCGCCTGCCCCCCTCCCTTGTCCATCCCTCCCTGGGCCTGTCTTTACGTCCTTCCCGTCTGTTCCCTTTTTCCTCTGCACGACTCCTCCTTTCCTGTGCACTTTCCCGTCCCTCCGCGAGCCCCCCACCTGCTGTGCTGCCCTTCTGTGTCATCCACCCTTTCTGCTGCCCGCCCCCCGGTCTTCTCTCCCCTCCACACCCACTCCAGGCACACGGTGCAGCAGCAGACCAACCACGCGATCGCAGCCAGCGCCAGTGCCCTGAAGCAGATGGCTGAGATCCTGCGGGGCTGCTCCCGGGTATGTTCCCTGGGGGCCGGAGGGGGCCAGGGCCCGGGGCGCAGGGTGGGGAGACAGATGCTGACCACGCGGCTGCTCGGGGCAGAGGTCGCGCGTTCCTCTGTTCACTGGGCCGTGGGCCGGGCAGCGGTGCAGGTGCCTTGGGCTCCCGGCCTCCTGGGCAAGAGTGCCCTGTCCCCCTGCCCTGCTCTACGTGCCCCTCACCCACCTGCCACCTCTACGTGTGCCCTTCCTGCCACTGCACTCACCGTCGGCCTCCTCACCGTGGTCACGGCCACCGCATCCCAGACCACGGCCCCTTCACAGCCCCCATGTCCCCGCCGCCCCTCCCCACTGGCCTCTCACGTGCCCTCCAGCCCTGGCCGGCTGTCTGTTATCCACACCCTACCTGCTCCCCCAGAGGTTGGGGGAGCCCAGAGCATGCAGTGTTGTTAAGCCCTCGCGGGTTACAGAGCAGGGGCCTGTTTTCTTCAGTGAAGCTTGTTTGTTGCCCATTCGTTTACATGTGGCCCAGGGCTGCCAGCAGCTACAGCAGCAGAGACCCACCTCCAAATCCTAAAAGCTGAAGTGTGGCCCCTCGCAGAGAGGCCCTGCCTCTGGTGAGGAAGACTCAGGCCCCGTGGTGAGCCCCGCGGGCGCGGTCCAGCAGTGGGCAGGCGTGGACCACTGATGCTGCTCAGCCTGGGCGAGCACAGAGCTCCCGCGGGCTGAGAGGAGCACGTGTGTGTTCTGTTCGTCCGAGGTGCCCGGAGGTCCCTTTGGAGACAGAAAGCAGACGTGGTAGCCTGGGCTGGGGACTGGTCTCAGGAGGACACAGAGGACTTTGGGGGCGATGGAAATGTTCTAAAACCAGGTGCTGGTGATGGTTGTACAGCTGAAGCTTACACTTAAGGTGAACTGTACACTTAAGATAGATGGATTTTTACCTAATAAAGTAGACCCAGCTCGAAAACTTGAGTTACACTTTGATAAAAAAAAAAAAAAATACACTTAAAAAAACGTCCTAGGATCAGGGGTCAGGTGTCCCTGCATGGCGTGGGCAGGGTGCACCCGAGGTCTCAGGTGGAGGAAGCACTCAGAGCTTTGCTGGGAGTGGCGAGCACTGCTCTGCATGCGATATAACAATCACAGCCTGGTCGTCGGGACCAGAGGCAGGCGCCTGGTCCTGGCCTTCGCCCAGGGTTCACGCAGCACAGGGCAGCGTCTGCAGCGGTTCTGAGGCCTTGGTGTTCATGGGCCTGTTCACGTGTGGCCTTGTGACGCACGTCCCCGGCTCTGTGTATGTCACGAGGGCTGGAAAGCAGAGTTGACCCCCTTGGGAGTTCAGAGGGCTCACTTTTAGCCTAATATATCCTTCCTTCTTTCCATCCACCCACCCACCAGTCCCCCTGTCTGTCCATCTGTCCCTCCATCCATTTACCTGCCCGTCCACTGACTTTCCCAGCCATCTACCCACCCATCCATCCATCTGAGAACCAACAAACATTTATTGCACACCTGCTCTGCCAGATGCCGGGAGAACACAAATGAGGTCCTGCGGGAGGACGTCTTGTCCAGGTGGGCAGCGTGGGTCACTGCTCTCGCAGGGAAGAACGGCTGAGCCCATCACCTGGAGCTGGTGGTGGATCACGTGGGCTGTAGAGCTGGAGATGTTTTGCTCAAAAGCACTAAATAGCCCCTTGGGCTCTTAGGTCTGTCCTGGGGCATACATATGGTGCCAATTATAAGAGCCTTACCTGGACACTGAAACAGACTCCACAGAGCTGCAGCCACACGGAACTGTGAGGCCCAGACACTGCCAAGTGCCCTGGAAGGGCAGGTGTTGGAGAGCTGGTCTCCCGAAACGCGCCTGGCCTGCTGGTGCCCCGCGGCTCCTTCTCACCCATGGGCTTGCATGGGGTGCGTGGTGGCAGTGAGGGCTGGGTTCTGGGACTTGAGACGCAGGGTCTGGGGAGTGTCCAGGGCCCTCCTGGGAGCTGACAGGAGGTGCTGGGGGCAGGAGGGGACCAGGAGCCTGTGTCCGCGTCCTGGTCCAAGGACACTGGGACTGGCGTGGCTCCATTGGTGCTAGTGCTGTGTGGTGAGAGAGGAGGGGCTGTGGCTCCTGATGGCCTGGCGGTGTCAGGGTCCAGGGCTTGCTTGCCCGTTCCCTCGTTTGTCAGTATGCCTTGAGTGCTGGCTCTGTGCCGGGTTTCATCCTTGACGCTGGGGTGCAGAGACGAACAAGAGATGAGGTCCCATTCCAGCAGGAGGACAGGGGCCGTGTGTGAGTGCTGAGGTGCTGGGGGCAGGATGGATGGTTTGCCGACTGCAGTTCTGATGCTGGGGATGAGATGCAGCCTCACCACCAGTGTGACCTTGAACAGGCCACTTAGAACTTGTGCCCAGGATCTCCTGAGCTGTTAGGTGGGGATCGTAACACCTCTCACCCGAGTAGTTTGTTTTGGGGACAGGACAGGCATATCACGTTAGAGCGGCTGGCCCCGAGGTCAGTGTTGACGATGCCTGTGGTTTGGGTGGAGATGGTGTTCACGGTGATGCTGGCTGAGCCCGTGGAGCCCTTGCTGGTGTTTGAGGTGATGGAGGTGACGGCACCGGCTGATGAAGATGGGGATGAACCCAGTTCTAATGGCAGAGGGGGTGGTGACGGCCGTGAGGCTGGAGATGGATGGACGGGGACGCTGTGGCGCAGGTGCTGCCGGGAGGGACGGGAGGGGCACAGGAGCATAGTGAACTGAAGTGCCCAGGGATGGAGGGGCTGCGGGGGCAAGATGAGGCCTCGGCAGCCTGTTGAAGCCCCCCCTCCCCCTCTTTGCAGCAGGAGCGTCTTCAGCTGGACCGTCTGAAAACTCAGCTTTCAGACGCCATCCAGAGCTATGGAGTGGTGCAAAAGGTGAGGCCCCTGCAGGTCCCCTGAGCACCCACTCTGGGTCGGCCTGGTACAGTCCCATCCCCCAAAGCAGAGGAAGGGCCACCTTGCAGACGTTGGATAATCGCCAGGATCTGGCTGGTGGGACCACAGCATGTGTGCAAGTGAGGGATGTTTACCTCTGGAGTGCTGCCCAAGAGGGTCCTCATGACAGCCCCCTGGGAGGTGGGAGAACAGGTATCACCCATCCTTCCACACCCGCCTGAGTGTGTGGGAGGAAGCCATCTAGCAGATCAGCCCCCAAGCCCAGCCAGGCTCCCAGTTTTCCAGAGTCCTGGGGCAGCTGAAGGTGTGCTTTGCTATTGGTCATCGTCCAGTACTTTGTGTTTATCTGACTGCTTCTTCTCTTTCCCCCACCTTTTCTGTTCTTCTCGTCTCCCTTTTCTTGTACTTTATCCAACAGAAAATTGCAGAAAAGTCCAGAGCACTGCTTCCCACAGCACAGAGGGTTGGCAAGCAGCAGGTGGGTGCTGAGTATTTACCCTGGTCAGTGGGTGTTAGAGGACAGCATAGAATCCAGTGCCACTGGGGCTTCGGGAAGGGCAGGGAGGACCAAGGTCCTACCGTATAGCACAGAGAACTATAGTCAATATCGTATGATAAACCATAATGGAAAAGAATATGAAAAATAATGTATACATGTGTAACTGAATCACTTTGCTGTACAGCAGAAGTTAACACAATATTGTAAATCAACTAGACTTCAATAAAAATGTAGGTAAAATAAATAAAATAAAATAAAATTATGAATTAAATATCCTTAAAACAGAAAAAGAAATTGACATTTTACCCTCAGGTCTCTGGCATGGGCTTGATACAGGGAAGTGCTTGCTGACAGTTCTACCTACTGTACAGGACCAACTTGTATTAGACCAACCCTCCTGTGAGTAGGAATGATAGAAAATCCAGTAAAGAGTGTAATTGGAGTCCTAGATGAACAGGGGAGAGAGAGAATGGACAGAAACAATATTTGAAGAGGTAATGGTTGAGAATTTTCCAAAACTGTCCAAATACTTCAAGCCACAGATTGAAGAAGCTCTATGATGAATAGGATAAAGTTATCCTGTTTCTTAAAGCTATGCTTAGTCACATCATAATAAAAAACTTGGAAACCAAAGACAAAAATAAAATCTTAAAAGCAGATTAAAGCCAGAAAAAAAATCTTAGATGCCCAAGAAAAAGTCACATTATTTTTTAAAAAGCAATGAGACTTACACTTGACTTTTTAAAAGAAACAGTGGAAACCAGAGGACAGTTGAAAGAAAATAACTACCAACCTGGAGTTCTACATCTGGTGAAAATATTTTTCAGAAGGAAAGGTGAAATGAAAACATATTTAGAGAAACAAAAACTGAGAGAATTCATCAACAGAACTCTCTAAAAGTAGAAGAAGGAAGATAGTCCCAGATGGAAGCATAGTAATGGAGGAAGGAATTATGGGCGCTGAAAACAATAAAATGTGGATACACCTAAATTCATGTTGACTGTTGAGTAATAATAATAATGACTTGTGAGGCTTAAGATATGGGGCAAATGAAAATACTTGTACAACAACAGCACAGAGGACATAAAGGAGGTAAATGGTGTTAAGGTATTGTAATGTCCTTGCGTCATCAGAGAAGAGACAAAAATACCAACATAAGGTAGGCTGTAATAATCCAAGGATGCATATTGCATTGTGGGTAATACTAAAAGGACAATACAAGAATAGACAGTGTAACATAAATAGAGAGGTACCTATGAAATAATAAAACAAATGCTTAATTTAAAAGCAAAAAAAAAAAAGAAATCAACACAAAACAGGAAAAAATAGGAAATAAATTGTAAGATGGTTGATTTATACCACTTATGCTAAGCTAAAATGGACTAACCCTTCCAATTAAAAGGCACAGATGGTCAGACTTGGTTAAAAGAAAAAAGCTGTGTGGTGCTCAGAGGAGTCAAACCTTAAATATAAATCCAGAAAAATGTTGAAAGTAAAAATATGGAAAAAAATATACTGTGCAACCAAAAGCTAAAGAAAGCTGTTATAGCCATATTAATATCAGAATAAGTAGACTTCACATGAAGAATTCTTAGTGGGCATACAGAAGCATATTTTGTAAGGATAAAAAGTTAATTCAAATGGAAGACATAATTTTAAATTTATATGTACCTAACAATATACCCTCAAAAATAGAAATATAAAGCAAAACTGATAGTAGTAAAAGGAAAGCTAGTAAATCCACGATCACAGTCGGAAATTGTGACACACCACTCTAGATGACTAATAAAATAAATTGAAAAAATTCAGGAAGGATGTAAAATATTCAGGCAATGCTACTGGTCAATACACAGACCTAACTGGTATTTGTGACACTAAGAGAATATACACAGAATGCATATGCTGGATGGTAGAGCAAGCCTCAGCAGATTCTACATGACTGACATAACACTGAATATGTTCTCTAGCCAGAGTGCAATTAAACTGGAATCTGGTAACAAAATTCTCAACACCAGGGGTTGAGAATTTAAATAGTATAATTTGAAATAACCCATGGATCAAAGAAGAAACCCTAGTAGAAATTAGAAATAACCTTGAACTGAACAAAAATGAAAATGCAACAAATCAAAGCTTATGGGTTGCAACTAAAGCAGTGCTTAGAGGGAAGTTTATAACTTTGAATACATATATTAGAAAAGAAGCACGTGTGAAAATTAGTGATCTACTTCTCAATCTCAAATGGCTAGAAAAACAACAAAAAATTAAATCCAAAGAAAATATATAGGAAAAAGCAGAAACCAGTGAAAAATAAAATAGATGTACAACGGACAAATTCAACAAAGCCAAAGATTGGTTCTTTAGAATGATTAATAAAATTGTTAAATCCTACAAGGTTAATCAAGATACAGAGAGAAAATACAAATTACTAGTATCAGTAATGAAAATGGCTATATCATTATAGCTTCTAAAAGCTAAAAAAAAAGTAATAAGGTAACCGTTAGCAACTTCATACCCATAAATTTGACAACTTACATGAAGTACAAGTTTTTAAAGAAAAATGTAACCTCCCAGGATGTGTAAAAAATCTGGAAAGTCCAGTATTTATTAAAGAAATGAAATCCATAATTAACAAGCATCCTAGCAATAAAACTTCAGACTAGATGGCTTTACTGATGAATTCTCCCAAATATTTGAGGAATAAATAATACCAGTTTACACAAACTCTTATATAGAATATAGAAAGAGGGTATACATCCCACCTTGCTTTATGAGGCTAGTAAATGGAAAATAACATGCTGTCCCATGAGCATAGAAGCAAAAATCCTAACCAAAATGTTAATAAGCTAAGTCTAGCAATATATATAAAGGTAGTACATCGTTATAAAGTAGGATTTATTCTAGGGATGCAGGGTTGGTTTACATTCAGAAATAATCAGAGTAATTTACCATGTTAATTCAGTAAGACAGAAAATCTATTTGATCATCTCAATAGACACGGAAGAGCATTTGGTTAAAATTCAGTACCCACTTAGGGGGACTCAAAACTTTCCGCAAACTAGGAGGAGATAGGAATGCCTTTAATCTGATAAAGGGTATCTTCAAGTCACAGTCAGCAGCACACTCACTGGTGAGATATTAAAATCTTCTCTCCTAAGAGTGAGGAGGAGACGCGGTGTCCAGTATTATTGCTTCTGTTCTCCATTGCACTGAGGGCATACCCAGTGCAATAAGAGATGAAAAAGAAATAAAAGGTTTAAAATGGGGAAGGTTTAAAACCCCTTCACAGACAACATGATTGTGTAACTAGAAAATGTGAATGAATCTGATGAAACTTAAGAGTTCGTAAGTGAATGTAGCAGGATTTCTGTTACGTCAGTATGCAAGAAAACATGGTGTGTGCCAGCAAAAGACAATTTGGAAATGATGCTTAAAAAGTGATAGCATTTATAATAGCATCAAAACTAGGAAGAAATCTATGACCAGTTGTTGAAGCTTCTATATAGAAAACCATAAAACATTACTGAGAGAAATTACAGAAGATTAAATAATGGAGGGGTACACCATATTTGTAGATTGGAAAATTTGATGTATAAAGATGTCAAATTCTCACCAAGTGGTTCTGTAGGTTCAATACAATCCAAATAAAAATCCTAGCAGGTTTTGAATATGCGTTTGTATATGATGTGTGTGTAAATTGTCAAACCGATCATAAAATCTATATGGAAATATAAAGACCCCCGAATAATGAAGACAATTTTGAAGAACAGAACTGAGGGTTTACATTCCCAGGTATCAGAACACCATATAAAGCCATAGAAATTGGAACAGTGTGGTATTTGTTGAAGGCTAAGCAAACAGACCAGTGGGGTCAGAGTCGCATATAGATGCAGACTCACACATATGTGATTACCTGGTTTGTGGGAGGTGCACTGCCACGCAGTGGGAGGCACAGGATTTGCACAGGACTTGATGCTGATTGGCTGATGGTTGAGCTGGGAAAGGTCCTGTTGAGCACACGGCAAGTACAGGTCCGAACACCCTGCCCACTTCATCTTGGTGTCAGAGTGACTGAGGAGCGGTGTGCAGGGCAGGATGTCCACACGAGGCGACAAGCCAGCTCAGGCTGTGAGTACCCTCTCAGCCAGGAAGTGCTGCGGGCCCGGGGCCATCGCTGTGTGGCTGGGAGGGGGCTGGAGCACTGCTGGCACAAGGCTGCCACCCCCAGCAGATCCTTCACCCCGGTTCACCCAGGCTCAGAACACTTCCCTGGGTCACAGATCTAAATGTGAATGGTAAGGCAGTGAAGCTTCTAGAGGCTACCATAGGAGGCTGTCTTCCTCCCACACAGATGAAAATGTACTTACTATAGAGAAAAAGTGATAAACTTGACTTTGTTACAGTCTGTACAACCCTCAGAGAGCGAAGAGGTGACCCACAGAGTGAGAGAAGGCATTTGCACATCACGTATCTGAAAGGACTTCATAATATGTAAAGATCTCTTACAAATCAGTAGGAAAAAGACAGACAACTCAATTCAAAAACATAAAAGGGCAAACACCTTGGGCATGCACGTTCAAAAGGGACGTCGGAATGGCTGGTAAGCACATGGGTGTGTGCTCAGCATGTGTCATTAGAAGCAGGCAAAGTTAACCCACGATGCTCCATCTCTGCACACCTCACACCCACCAACACGACTAAAAACTAATGAAAATGCAGGAGCATGCCGAATGCCGGCAGGGCTGTGGGGCAGCCGGAGACCTTGTGCAGTAGACGGGAGTGTGAATGGTGCCCCCTCTCTGGTAGCTGAACACACCTGTGGAGTGAAACGTCGTCCTGTCTGTGGCCTTGCAGCTCCACCTCAAATGTATACCCAGTGAAAAGTCACATAGAAGAACACTGAGCACACGTGACATACAGCAGCAGACACCTGGGAGAGAGCCAGCCTGCGGTGGGATGGACAGAGCATTTGTGCTGAGTCCGTAAATGGGAGACTGTGGCAGCAGAAGGGTTGTGCTGTGGCCAGCAAGGCCCCGGTGACATCTCGGACACACGCTGAGCCCAAAGAGGATAGAGGCCAAAACCGGACCAAACCAACGGGCAGAGTTAGAAGCCCCTACCCTTGGTAGGGGACAGCATAATGAGTAGGAGGCTGGAATGTCCGTATCTTGACCCGGAAGTCTTCCTTTTGTTACAGTTCACAGACTGATCTACACTTGTGATTTGTGCATTCAACTACTGATGTCCTATTTCAGTAGAGTTTTTCTTAAAGAGGAAGACAGTGGTCAACAGTGCTTCTGAGAAGTTATGAAAGATTAGATTATTTCCAGGAATTTTGCAAGCTGTAGTTGATGAGATGATATACTGCAGGATTCAGCCCGGGGATGTGGCCGCATCCCCCGGACTTCGGGGCCGCCATCTGCGGACCGGTGGTCCTGGTCCTGGCAGGAGCAGGGGTGGCCGCTGCCTGCTGGCTCTCCTCTGAGCTGAGTGCCGGGTGTGGCTGTGAGCAGGGGCAGGTTGGCTTCTCTGGAGTCAGCCTTCTTGGCTGTTGTCGGCCGCAGCCCCAGCTGGGCCCTGGTCAGTCTCCTACCCAGACCTAGGCAGTGGGCAGCCGCCAGGTGCTTCTGGGCCGGCCTCTGTCCCAAGGCAGGGCTGTGCCTGTCCAGCGCTGGGAACACTCCGAAGTCTGCATCGCCGTCGCCAGCTCGGTGTGGGTTCACCAGAGCCCCGTGCTCCCAGCAGCAGCAGTAAAGACCACCTCACCTCCACGTCTGCTGGGAAGTACCCTAGTTGTGGTCCCCGCCAGGCGCAGGGCGGCTTGGCCCTGCCCCTGGGCCCCAGCGCCTTTATTTAACGTGGGGCCAGGGAAGGATTGCGACAGTCACGCCTGTTCTGTGTCCTGGGCTTTACTGAGCCTCCAGACTTCCGTCAGCTCACACACACACAGCCTTTTGCTGTTTGGAGAAGTGGATGACCAGCCTCGGGCTACTACGGAGAAGCTGTGTTTCCCAAGTGTGTGACCAGCTCTCATTCTGTCATTCTGACGCTTGCCCTCCCGCCGAGGTCACGGGCTTCCCATGCAGAGCCCTGGGCCGGAATTGGCGAGACAGTGGCCCGTTTCCCAGAGCCCCTGAGAGCCCTGGGTCGCTGCTCACTGGCCCTGGGTGGGGGGCCACGCCGAGCCCCCGCCACACGCCCTCCTGGCCTCCCTGAACCCCCATCGGGCTCCATCTCTTCTCACGGGAAACCGCTGGGCCCGCCCCCCAGCAGTCTCGTTGGATTGTGGGCTTCTAATGGACGTGTCGGAACGGAACCCAAGCCCTGGGCCTTGGAGCAAAGAGAAAGCCGCCTTTGTTGGCTGCCCTGCAAGCTGGAAAGCCATCACACGGCTATCCCTTGCGCTGCGGCCCCAGCGCCCGCCCTGCCAGCACATCCTAATCCTGGCTTCAGAGCTCAAGACCCACATTGAGGCTTTGTGAGGAGAATAAAGGGTGCTTTCTGATCCTTACAGGAGGGGGGCTGCGGCGGGATCAGCCCTCTCTCCCTCCCTGCTCCCTTGTCCTGAGCCGCTTGGGGAAGGCGGCCGGTACCTGTGGAGGCCAGGCGCCGCACCCACGCCTGCAGGGAGGCCGGCACCCTTTGCTTCGGCTTTCTGGAGCTTCCACGGAAACCCAGACTCCAGGAGGCTTCACGCTCCACCCGTAGTGTCACTTCTTCACTGCAGTGTCTGACTCACTTTCAGCTGGTCCGTGGCGCTCACTGCGGCTGCGCCCCCGTGCTCCTGCCCACCCCCTGCTGGTCACGTTGTGCTTTACAGCAGAGCTGCAGTGGGCGTGCGCCTGGGTGCGCGGGCCAGGGCTCTTCCCACGGGGGCTATTAGGTTTGCCAGGGAGGCCATTAGAAGCCCCTGTCCAGGCGGTGCCCCAGGCCAATGGAATTAGGTGGGTCGGGGGCAGGCGTCAGTGCAGCTCAGGGCTGGGTGTCCTGTTCTGGAGCAGCCGCTGCTGGGAGGGGTGCACTGTTGGGGTCCCCCGCAGGCACGTGTGTCCTGTGCCCTGTAACTCACTTGCCCTGGGATGGCCGGCCCTGCATGGTACCCGACCTGGGCTTTCCATTGGCATCTCGTTTGCACGTGTGCTCGCTGGTCAGTGCCTCTCCTGCATCCCAGTCACTTCTTTATGTGACTCTGGGACGTGGGCGGTATCAGCCCCATCTTAGGGAAGCGAAGGCTGAGGTTGGAGAAGTTAAGGAAGTCGGCAGGATCACACAGCTAGTAAGCGGCAGAGCTGAGCTTTCTCGGTCCCCTCCCCGCCTTGGACTGAGGGCGTGGGATCAGCGAGGGGGACCAGATGCCGCGGCTCCTGCTGGGAGTGAGGGGTGTGCCGGGCAGCACGGGGAAGGGACGGGACAGGGGGGTGCAGACAGCACAGCTGCTGTGTGGTGAACACAGGCCACAGGCCTTGGGCGCAGGTCACTCTTCCCGTTCTGTGGAGGAGAACGCTGAGGCCCTGAGAGTGTGCCGCTGGCCCGACGGTGCCAGTGCTGGGCCGGAACCTGACTTGGCTTTGCAGCCTAGGCGGGGCCTGGGAAGCGCAGAAGGGGGGCGGTGGAGGCGCGCGGCCTGGCGCGGGGCCAGCCCGCACCCCGCTCCTGCCCGCCTGGCACTGCTCACTTCCTCCCGCCCACACCGGGAAGGGGAGGTGGTGACTGCCGCCTTGGATGAGGAGCGCCCGTCAGCAGAATTTGTAGATCTTTTATTTTGTGTTCACATATCCACGTATTTATTTATTTAAAGGCCTCTGCTGACTCCGGGGACGAGGTGCTGCGTGTATCGGTGTGGTCTGTAGGGAGAGTGCCAGCTTTGGGAGGAGGACGCGGTGTGTGCGGATGCATCACCCTGTAACCGAGGGGAGCGTGCCCACCCTGCGGGGCTGCGAGCAATGGAAAGGGTGGCATCCGGTGTGTCCCCTTTCCTAGGCGCAGTCACACGTGGCTTTCCAGTGCCTTGCGCCCGCCTGTACTGACGTTTGCCCAAATGCCCCAAGGTTCTTGTTTGTGCCATTTGCTGCTTTTGGTGCCCAGATGAGTAGGTGTGGGCAGTGTCCATCCGCTCCACTGCACCGCAGGCCAGGCCTGCGGTGGCCATCATGGGCCCCAAAGTGCAGGAAAGAATGTGGACACTAGACTGTGTTCTCTTCCTGCTGACCCGCGGGGCCTCCTGTAGGCGGTGTGGCAGGGCCCGCAGGGAGCAGGATCTGCTGGGAGGACAGGCACAGAGACTGTCCTGTGGAGCCGAGTGGACCCCTGGACTACCCGCCCCCCCCACACACACCCAGAGTCACTTCTCTGGCGTCAGTGTGGCCAGGACTCTGCCATGTGACCCTGAGCTGCACAGGGCATGGGAAGGTGGTCTTCACTGCAGGCAGACATCAGGGGCCTATAACAAAGGGGAAACAGAAAATAGGCAAGTGGCAGCCTCTGCAGCCTCCTTCCGAGGTGACCGACGCCACGTGTCCTGGGGATGTGACAGAGGGCCGTTCCGTGGGTGATGGCAGTCCTGTGTTTCAGCCCCGTCCCCGCTGCCCAGACACCTGTAGGAGGGGCTCAAGAGGAGCGGCAGCTGTCCCCCTGTCTGTCTGTGCGCCCAGCACTGACCTCTGCCTCCAGGGCAGTGTGTCCCCGGGCCGGGAGGAGGGCGTGTGGTCAGCACTGTGCCGGCACCGTCCTCTCTCCTGGTCTGTGGTTCTCGCCCTGGAGCTCCCCGTGCCAGGTGGGAGCTCAGAGCCCTGCTCCACTTCCCGGCTCTTCTGGGTTCCTTGGCCGCTCGGCCTCTGCGGCCTCATCTGTAAAGTGGGCTCCTGGCTGCTCCCTGCAAGGAAGTCGGGAGCGTCAGAGACAGCGGCTCCAAGGAGCTTCGACACACGTGGGAGGCGAGGGGCACTGGTGGGCAGGCTGCCCTCCCGGGGCTCTGCCCGTCCTCTGTGCCTTCTCCTCTTGCTCTGGTCATCACGACAGGCCTGGGGGAGTGGGGCTGGGGGGAGTGTGTGTGCCGTTATCTGTCTTCCTGGGGGGGTGCCGTGGGGTGCAGGTCAGTAGTCTTTGTTGCTGAACATTTGCAGGTAAATTGTAAGCATTGTTCGTGTGAAGCCATGGCTCTGGGAGGAGGGGTATCCCTGGCTCCTGCTGTCTCATCTCTGCGGGGATTGGGTAGGTGCGGCCCCCCACTGGCACCCCACTCCCCACTCGGGACTGGCACCTCAGGGGTGGATGTCAGCTCACTTGTACCCAGGTTGTTCCATCAGGGGACAGATAGAATTCATTAAAGGGAGAAGCTGCTAGTTTATTGAATTTGAAAATTTGGTGAATTAAAGAAATCAGTAAAGGATAAGACAACTTGAAAACCCCCCTCAGGCTTTCCTTCCCCGTGATCTGGTCCCAGCTGGGGCGGGTCTGTGCCCTACTGGGTGACGTCCATGCTTCGGTTTCCATGGCCCCTGCCCGGCAGCTGCACTTAGTCTGTAACCAGCTCTGGGACGGGCTTCCTGCGGGGGCCACAGCCCCCCGACGAATAGCTGGGGTTTGTGTGCATGTAGGGACATTTTCTGGGGGCTCGTGAAGAGGCTTGTGACCCCTCAAGAGCTGGGAACGTGGCGGCTGTGCTCTGCAGGGTCTTCTGTGTGGCCCTGGCTCTGGGGGGCTGTGGGGTCCTGCCGAGTGCTCCCTGCAGCCAGGCCTGGGACGGCCACAGGGCCCGGTGTCTGCCCACCATCTACGACAGCCCCAGCACCCGGGACCCTGTGGGGACGTCCCTCGAGTGACAGGGTGGAGCCCGCCCCCCCGCCCCTTCAGGGCTGCAGGCTGGGGGCTGGCCCCTGGGTGCCTGCCGAGAGCTCGGCCTGGTGGCAGCGGGCTGTGCGTGCGGGTAACCTTGGTCTGTGTCTCGGCAGAGTCCCCAGGCCCCATTTGCCGAGCTGTCCGAGGACGAGAAGATTTTTAACGGGGGCGACGGCGTGTGGCAGGCCCAGGGGCAGGCGCTGCTTCCGGAGATCACCGAGGAGGACCTGGAGGCCATCCGGCTGCGTGAGGAGGCCATCCTGCAGATCGAGGTGCGGGCTGGCGTGCGCACGTGTGCATGCGTGTGTGTGTGCCCATGGGTGTCCCCGGCTGCCGTGGCGGCTCTCGGTGCTCCAGCAGTGGAGGCTGGGCTGGCCCTTTGGTGGTGCCACTGCTCTGTGACCAGCAGACTGAGGCCCGCCCCTTGCCCGAGCCCAGAGGGGCTGGACCTGGGCTCCCAGGGCATTGCCTGAGCTTGGCCACTTGGGCCGCCCGGTGGAGAGAGGGAGTCCAGGGAACCCAACAGAGTCTCACCCTGTGTCTCATCGCCCTGCTCCCCGCGTTTTCCTAGTGGACTCAGCCCTCTGGCCTGGAGCCCAGGGCCTGTGCCCGGGTCGCACGTGCCAGTCTCCGTGGCTGCTTCCTTCACTGCACGCTTAGGTTTCCAGGAAGCCATTTCGCTCTGATGAGGCCATTCAGCTCCCAGAGCAGTTAGTTCCAGTGGATAGTTTTTGAGTGGTTGAGTGACCTGCCGAGAGAACTGAACCTGTAATTTGGGGCGGCTGCCAGCAGGTGGCGGTGGTGTTGTCAGTGTCCGACCATGGGGTGTGGGGGGCTGCTAGTTCTTTGTTCTTCTCAAGTTTGCATGTGTGTAATACCTGCTGCCAGATGTTTTGCTGGCCATGGATGACCTGTGACAACTGCCAGAGGTGTGCAGTTCCCTGAGATGGACCTGTGGGAGCAGGTGCCTGAGTGGGTGTGCCAGTATGTGGGTGGATGTGCAGGTGCAGGGGCAGGTGTGCCAGTGAGTGTGCGAGGGGGCCTCCTGATGTGGGAAGTGCATGTAGAATGTAGCCGTTGGGCCGCCTGGTTCTCTTGGTGGTGGGGCCTGAGCCTCTGAGTGTGTGTCCCCTCCTCCCTCTGGGCCTCGGTTTTGCCTGCTGGCGGAGGAGTTGGGGGGCCTGCCTGCCCCGAAGCTCTCAGGAGCTGGGTTTCTGGAACAAAATTTCCCTAAAAGCAGATTGTTTTAGAAAAACAGAGACTTGGGCAAGTTGGTAAACTGAGTCGCTGGCCCAGGCCCTGTCACCGTGTCTGCAATGAGCAGGTCCTACACTCTTGAAGGAGGTGGACGCCACCCTGAGAGGCGGGGTTCGACCCCCCTCCTTCTGCCCACCCCTGCACTTTGGCCTGGTGGAGGAATGCTTGTTTCTTCAGCCCCCGTCAGAGGACCTGCCTCAGTGGACCACCTCCCCCCAACCAGACCTCGCTGCCCAGAGAGGAAGGCGGCCACACGGGGGCCGTGTCTCGGAAGGCAGGCCTCTTCCTCTTGCCGAGATGGTCCAGAAAGGACCAGACACACAGAGATGTTTTTATCCCGCCGTTGGCACAGTGAGACTTGCTTTCCCAGAGAAGCTGAGAACAAATTAGGAGCCATCGCCCCGACAACTCCGGGTGCTGGCAGGCCTGAGCGGGGAGGGACCCGCTTCTTCCTGCAGCTCGAGAGCTGAAGCCCTCTTAGGGAGAGCCCCCGACAGCCCCTCGGGCACACCCGGGGGTCTGGACCGCCCGTGTGAGGTGGGATGAAGCGGCTGCTCAGGACGGACGGACCTGGCCTTGGCCCGGCACATAGGGAGCAGAGGTGCAGGCTCCCCAGCAGGGCCCAGGGCCTGAGGATGTGAGTGGGGTGAGGGCTGCCCCCCAGGAAATGCTGGGAGCTCCTGAGCAGGTGGACCCTCCGCTCTGAGGGCAAAGCCGCAGGAGGTCGTGGGGTTTGCTCAGGGGGTCAGCCAGTGCTTTGGACAGCCCCTCGTGGCCGCCAGGTTGAGGTAGGGGCCAGATGCACAGCTCTGTGCCCACGCAGAGGCCCCCAGCCGGGGTTCAGGGGAGCAGAGGGCCCAGGTACCGCCAGCCCCTCCTCGTGTGAGTGGTGAGTACAGGCAGGGGGTGGGCTTTACTGGGGGTGAGGGGGCCCCATGTGGAGGCCACTGCTGTCATTTAGCCAAGATGGAGGGGCACGGGCTGGTGGGAGAGGAGTGGGGCTCTGGGCCGACTAGGACCTCGGTTGATGCAGGGCCAGCCTGAATTCAGTGTCTTGTCTGTGGCCCTCAGAGCCAGGCTGGAGCTTCCTGGGGGGCCGTGGGCGGGGCCTGAGGCTTGTTCCCTCATCTGCAGTGGGTGGTGTGGGTACGAGGCAGGTGCTGGCCAGAGGGTGATGGCGTGGGACGGGGAGTCAGCATCACTGGTCTTGGGCACCACACCTCCCTGCATCCCTTCCTCCCTCCCTGCATCCCTTCCTCCCTCCCTG
This sequence comes from Monodon monoceros, assembly GCF_005190385.1. Classification (NCBI taxonomy): domain Eukaryota; kingdom Metazoa; phylum Chordata; class Mammalia; order Artiodactyla; family Monodontidae; genus Monodon; species Monodon monoceros. Next base: position 216,118 of record NW_021703770.1, read on the forward strand.
CATCCCTCCCTCCCTCCCTCCCTCCCCCCCCCACTTCGGGGTCTTTGGAAGTGGGAAAGACAAACGAAAATGTCATTAGTGTTTAAAAAGCCCTCCCCCAGGTTTGCATCTGTCCTGGTGACAGCACATCTCTAACAGGACTTGTTGGGAAGGTGCCGAGACGGCCAGAACCCCGCTGCTTAGGTTTCTTGGGGCTTGTTTGTCCAGATCTGCATGGCCTGTCAGGGGCTGGGCTGTGGTGAGTGGGCCAGTGCTCTGGGAAGGGGACTGTGGGAACAGCTTCAGGAAGACACACGTGGCATTTCTCACCTTGGCAGGCTGCAGACTGGTTCCGTGTGGAAACTCCTTACCGCACCCCCCCTGCTGCCCCCCACATTCCACGGGGGCTTTTGGACTTGCATGGGTTTATGCGTTCACAGTGTTACTGGAGTGAGACTTGTGGTCCCAGGGAGCCCCTTTGAGGCCCTGTTCTGCCTTGAAGGACTTACCTATTAGGTGGGGGGTAGGGGGTGTGGACAGATGGGGAAACTGAGGCCCAAAAGGTGGAATTAAAGTCACGACAACAGGTTAATCACATCCGATTCCTTCATAATCTCCTCTTTCTGCTTTCTGGTCCATGGTGGGCATTTCCGGGGTGGCTGCTGGGCACCGAGCAGCCTGGCGCTGAGGGTGTAGAGCTGATGGACCCACTCAGCGCCTCTGCCCCTGCTCGCCTCCCTCTCCCTGAGTCACCTTATGGGACAAAATGAAGTGCCAGCCTGGGGTGCCTTTTCCTGGCTTTAGACCCAAGTCTCCACTAACTGGCTGGGTGACCTTGGGCCTGCCTCTCGCCTCGGTCATTTCATCTGTGAAATGGGTGGGTCAGGGAGGAGCCTCCCTCTCAGGGCCCTGCCATTTCAGATGGCCCATGGAGGGCTGTCAGGGGCTGACCGGCACCTTGGCTTGCTGGCCAGGGATCAGGTGGTGAGTGGGCAGGAGACTGAGGGCTGCCAGGGCCTCTCGCAGTGGTTCTGGGCCCTTCCCTGGCTCAGTGGCCCCTGGACCTGCTCAGTTAGGTTTCGAGTGAGGGCATCCTGCCCTGGGGGCGCTGTAAAGACCTCCACCCAACCTCCTCGGGCAGCCCGTCCTCTGGCAGCACGGAATGTCCTTTAAGACCCTTTGGGGGCTCCCCATCTGTGGGCACGATGAGATGGCCCCCACTGCTCTCTTCCCTGTTACCCCACAGACACCCCCCTCCCCACCCCTGGGCTCCTGCGATGCCCAGAAGGCGCCTCACCTGCTGCTCCTGTGGCTCCTGCCGCCCGGAAGCCCCTGCCCAGATCCGGGTATTGCTGGCTGCCGCCCCTCCCCTGCTCTGCCCTCTGCCTGGAGCTTTAGAGGCAGCCCTGGTGATGGAGAGCTGTGAGCCTGGTGTTCCAGTAGCTGGCTCCCTGCCCCAAGGACGGCTGTGCTTGGCCTGCGGGCTCCCAGAGTGCAGGAGACCCCTCTGGATAGCCCCTTCCAGCCAGAGGAGCAGGGGGGCACCTCGTGGCTCCAGAGGGCAGAGTGGCTGATCACGAAGGGGAGCCGCGCCAGCCCAGGGCACACGTGTCCCTGGCACGTGATCCCGTGGAGCCAGGATGTCGGTACCCGCTTCCCGACAGGCACGCCACACGGCTGGGACCCAGGTGGTCTGAGCCCTGGCCGCACCCAGGCGAGGCGCATCAGGAGGGCCGTGCCAGGCCGAGGGGAGCTGCAAGCATACAGGAGCCTGGTCTGCGGGGAGGGTCCCTCCGACGGCAGGGCACCCGCGGCACCGTCCACCCCCTGCCAGCCCTTGGCTCCCCTCTCGGGCTCCTTCCCCCCGCCCTGTTTTGGAGGCGGCTGGTCTCTGGATTCCCAGCTGAGGGCACCTCCCTGACACTGGTCCCAGGTGGGTCAGGCCTCAGGAGCCCCAAACCTCCCAGGACCCCGAGGGTCGGGGAGGGGTGCTGCTGGGGCAGAGGTGGCGGGTCGCAGCCTCCTGGCCAGTGGCCCTGTCTGGAGCAGAGAGGAGAGGGAACGTCCATCTCGTTATGGAGTGTGAGCTGTACGTGGGTTCAGGCAGTGGCGTGAGGCTGGGAGTGGGCAGGCAGCGGCGGGATCGGTGGGCGTCAGGAGGTGTCTGGGCTCCCGGTGAGGTAGTGTCCAGGAGCTGCTGCCCCTCCCCAACGCCGGCCAGCGGCAGCTCTGTCCCCAGGCCTGTCCTCTGCCCCTCGACGGCCTGTCCTCTGCCCCTCGACGGCCTGTCTGTCCACCCGCAGCTATGCCAGAGCCCTGCGTCCTCCAGGGCCTCGGCTCTCCCTCCTCTGGAGTCTGGCCTGCAGGGCTGGGTGCCCACTGCCCATTCTCAGTGGCCATGTACCCTCCATCCTGTGCCTTCTGTAACTGAGCATGTGGGGTCCCGAGAGAAGGGCTGGGGTCCCTTCAGACACACAGCAAGGCTGTGGCCAGCCTGGGGAGAGCCGGCTCTCCCAGCTGGCCCCCCCTCACATCCCTTCCAGCCTCAGGTCCCCTCTCTGAGCCTGTTTCTTAGTCCTGTGGCGCGATCAGAAATGGGGGACTCTCAGAAAATGGGCTGCGGGGTGCTTGGCAGACTGGAATGTGGGGCATCCCTGGGTGCCACTGTGGTGACCCCTGGGGCTGCAGGCTGAGCTGGGGGCTGGGAGACAGGGCGAGGCCTCTCCCGAGGGGCAGGAGGGGTGCCTGCAGGTCCCCACCACACTCCCTCAAGTGCCCAGCCCTCCGCCGGGGCCCCTTTCCCGGGAGACCGTCCTCCCAGAGGGCGGAGGCAAGGCCTCCAGAGCTTCCTCTTCTGGAGACAAGGCCGCCCTCAGAGCCCCGGTCTCCCTCTGGCCAGTGGCTTGCCTGCTGTCCCTACAGCTACGGCTGGTGGTCTTCGTGGACCCTCAGGGCCCTCCCTGCTGCCCAAGTGCTAACGGGTGACCCCTGCTTTGTCCCTGCATAGCTGCCCCTCGCCTCTGCCAGGGGTGCCTCCACACCCCCGTGCTCCTGCTGCCCCCTGGCCAGCTCTGGGCCCACGTTCTCCCAGGTTCTCGGCGGGGCGGCCCTCTCCAGCCCGGGGGCAGTTTGGTCCCACCTCCCAGACCTGGGCTCCTCGTTGCCCCCGAAGTGGGCTGCCCTGTCCCTCCTCCCTGAGTGCGGCCGAGGTCACAGTGCCAGGACCGGGCCAGTGCGTCCCTCCAGCCCCACCCCCGTCCCGAGCCTGGACCCTTGTTCCTCCAGACACTCCAGCAACTTGTTTCCTTTTATTTTCAGGTTTTGACTCAGATGTTCCCTGTCTAAAATTTCAGTTGTCTTCTGCATACCACTGTCTGTCTAACATACCACTTAATTACTTATCTCGTTATTATTTCTCTTCTTCCAGGAGAACGTAAGCCCCATGGAGGCAGGGATTTTCGTCTGTTTTAGTCCTGGCACCCCAGAGGGTGCACGACACTGGGCACTCAGTGACTCTCTCTGGAACAATCAAGGGGATGGGGGATGGAGGGGTGGGTAGATAGATGGATGGTAAGGGGATGGGTGGGGGATGGGTGGGTAGATGGACAGGGTTGAGTGGATGGCAGGTGAATGGGTGAAAAGTTTTACGTGTTGGGACTCCGCAGAAGATTTGTGTTTTAATAAAAGGGCTCTGCTGCCTTTATTTACATGCAGCTTCTCATCAGCCCACACAAAAGCCCTGTGAACGTGAGCAGCGTGGTGCTCCAGTTTGACCAGAGATGAGGTGGAGCCTTGGCGGAGTCGTCGCTTGGCCGGGCCACACAGCTTGTGTGTGGCAGAGCTGGGACTGGAGCCCAGCTGCCTGACTCGAGAGTGGGGCTGTCCCGACTGTAATGCTCTGACACCTTCCCCAGATGAGGAGGTTGCAGCAGGGCACTGAGATCGCCCCACGAGGGGATGGTGGAGCCCAGGAGCCAGCCCATGAGGCCCAGCTCCGCCTGCCCATGGCCTGTCACTTAACTCTGGTTGAGGTGGGCTCCTCCTGTCTGGAGGGCAGGGCGGTGCCTGGTCTCCCCAGGGGGTTGGGAGGAGGTCAAATGAGACGGGCACGTGCCCCCAGCCATTGCCATGGAACGGGCTTGCCAGGCACGGGTCTGGCCGAGTCACCTGTTGCCTCCCAGCCAGCTCTGCCCGCGGCCTGTACTGCCATGTCTTCACCGGCTCCTTGTGCCAAGCCCAGCTCACCTGACCTCACCTGCGAGGCCTGGCGCTACCTGTTCCCCTCCTGAGCTGCTGTGTCACCTGACCCAGGTGCAGAGCTCTGTGCTCACCAGCTGCTCTGTTGCCATGGCTACCTGGCAGGCCGAGGAGGGAGCAGGCTGGGGTAAAGAGGGGCCAGGAAGGGCCTCCAGGCTGAGCAGAGCGTGTGGGGCCTCAGCCACCCTGCCGGTAGCTGGCATTGTGCGGCCAGAGCGTGGGGGGTTGTTGATCTGGCCAATATCTAGCTATAAATATGGGAATAAATCGATAAAGTTTGGCTATTCCATGAACTGGGACCGCGTCTCTGTAGGTGGATGGTTGCCAAGATCCTAATTACGAGAAGAGATTGCATGATAGAGAAAAATGCAGCGGCATTTTCTTTGCTTTTGCTCTTAAAGGTGGAGGACACACACACACACACACACACACACACACACACACACACACACACACACACACACGAGGTTTTATTATGTCCTGTGCAAGGTTGTTATTCCTCAGCGCCAGTAAAAAGAGAGAAGATTCCGTGAGAGCTTTTAATGAGTTCTAGTTTTAGAAGCCATCAGGAAAATAATTGCCTGATTTAAACATTTACTAAGTTAAGGTGTTTTATAGTCTCTCCCGCTCTCTGGTGCCCACGCCTGGGCACATGGCTCCCAGTGCCTGCCGCCCTCGTGCACCGTGGCTGGGGCTGCTTGCCATCCCCGGGGGCTCCATCCTAGGGCAGCCCTGGGGGGCTTCTGGGCTCCCAGCATGGCCCCTGTGACCAGCCAGGCCTTGAGGTCACACCCCGGGGACTGAGTCCTGGACTTCTGCCTGGAGCTCGGCTCCTACCCCAGCTCCTGGTGGGGCCCAGATCTCTGGCACAGCCCCCTCATTTGCCCTTGGCATCCTCCATCGGGAGCCCAGGCCTGCTCAGGTGCCCAGCACGGTGACCGGAGGGACAGCCATCCGTGCCGGTCGCCTGTGCCCAGATACTGCCGCTCTGTGTGCTGCCCCCTCCCCTGGGCCCCTCCCTCTCCTGGCCCGTCATCAGGTCTGCCCCCAGCCAGCACGTCCCAGCACCCGTGAGTGATCCTGGAGGAGGTGGAGGTGCTAGCCCACAAACTCCTCCACCGGCCAAAGGCCTGGGGCTGGGGGTGGGGACCGCAGACCCTGGGCAGCCAGGGTCACACCTGCTCTGCATTACTAGGGAAGTGCGCCTGGGGCTCCCTGCCCCAGACCTTGCAGGGGGGCTGGAGGCTGTGCGCCCACAGGCTCATCTGGCTGGGAGCTGGGATCCTGGGGTCCCCATGCTCTGAGTAGCCCCTCGGAGCCAGTCTGGTCTGTTCTCTGAGGTCACATAGGAGGCTTCTGCCTGGGAGTCCAGGAGGGGTCTGTGGCCCCAGGCTCGCCTGCCACCCTTTCCCCGTGGTCCGTCCGGCTCTGCATGGGGGGTGGGGGTGGGCGCACCCTGCTGATCCCCTCACGGTGGCCCGAGGTTGGGGGTCAGCCTGGTGCTGGGGCAGTGTCCCCTGGTCCCATCCTCGCTCCCTTGGCCACCAAGCTGGTGGAGACCCGCTGGAGCAGGGGGGCCCTGGACACCCTCGCTCCCCTTATCCCCCCGACGCGGCTTCCTTCTTTTTTGAGTGGGTAGGATCTTTATTCAGAAGGATTGTTCCAGGGAGTGGGGGGCTCTTGAGCGAGGAGGACGCTGTGCTGTATGACGTGCAAACACCTGGGAGTCGGGACAGGCTTCTCGTCTGCAAGGGAGTGCGCCGAGCTGGAGGGGCTGGGCTGGGGCATCTGCGGGGGGCGCAGGCCGTGGCGAGGAGCTGGGCTCACACTTGGCCAGCATGCCTCCTGTCCCAGCGGGTCGCGGGATGAGTGGTTCGGCTCATCTTGTGTGAGGCAGAGAGGGAATTAGGGGTCCGGGCCCAGCCTCGTCCTGGGCGAGTCAAGTCTGAGTCACGTGGGGAAGGGTCTCTGCAGAAAGCCGTTCCTGAAACACGGAGTGTTGCCAGGAGCCCAGCCTGAGCGTCTCTTCCAAGCGAGTGATTTATTCATCGCCGAACAACTCGGAGGGTCATGGGTCTGAGGGCAAAGCAGGGCCCCAGGACAGTCTGCAGAGGACGTGGGGCTGGAGGCGCTCCTCAACGCCAGCCGAGCGGTGGCGACGGTCAGCGGCCGGAGTCTCAGGCATCTTAAAAAGAGGGAGGCTGGGAATGAAGGAGGGTGTCCATGTCAAAGGTTACATCGACTCCCCAGATCCCAGTGAGTGGAGACCTCCCAGGAGGCAGCTGTGATGATGAGTTTCTGGAGGATGAGATGCGGGTGCCCTTGGAGCGCAGTCCGGGCGGGTGGCCCACGTGAGGCTCCGCCTCCTCGGTACTGCCGGCCTGTGTGCCCGGTGCTCTGGGTGCATCTCAGCTCACGCCAGCGGACCGGGTCATTGCCGCTCCGGGCCGCCGTCCTCGGCCACAGCCCCGACCGTGTTCGGAGGGCTCCTCGCTACAGAAAGGTCACGTGGGGAGGAGACAAGGCCCTGGTGGAGACGGCAGTTTGTAGAGCTGGTCGGCAGCCCCTGCGCCTGTGTGTTTGCAGCGTTTGGAGACTTGCGTTAGCTGCTGCATCTCCGTGGAGGCCTCTCCCGAAGCCCAGAACGTGAGCCGGACCGGGGACCCTGTGTTCCCCCCGGGCTGTCCCGGGTTCTCGGGGTCAGCGCTGCTGCAGACAAGGAACACCCGCTGCAGCAGCCGTGTGTCCCGCCGAGCCCAGGCCACGGCGACGCACGGCTGCTCGTGCTCCAGGGGCAGTGGGCTCGCTCCCAGGCCCCCAGGAGGCACCGGGCTCGTGGCCCCTGCTCAGCCACCCCCTCCCTGTCCTCTCCCTTGCCGAGGCTCCGTCCCTGTGCCCACGGGAAGGGATCCAGCGTGTGCACGTTAAGTCTGCCGGTGCCAGTGGCACCAGACGTCCCTGGGAGCACCCGCCGCCCCTGGGTGCTGATCAGGTGTCCCGACTGCGGGGGCTGCCCTGCTCCCAGCGGTGACCCAGGGAAGGGGGGCTGGGCGAGCGTGAACGCGGGTGCCGGTATTCCCCAGCTGCGTATCCCGGGGCAAGTCCCTTAACCTCTGGTGATGATTTCCCCGTCTGTGAAGTGGGGGTACCAGCGGTGCCCTCACACAGCATGGGAGGCTGTGTGCCCTAGAAAAGCTCCTCTGAGCCCCCGAGTCCAAGTGCACCCACGGTCAGGCTCAGGGCCCCCAGGCCAGCCTTGTGCGAGAGACTTCTGTCCGCGGCCCACCGGGCAAGCTCAGGGGCCGAGGTCAAGGTTGGTGGTCTGGTGGCCTTGGGACAGGAACCTGGAAGTGTGAAGAGGTGTGTCTGTCTGCCTGAGGCCTGGCTGAGCCCGCGGCTGTCACGTGTGACCTTGAGGTCTGGACCTTAGGGTGGCGCCTAAGCTTGGCCTCCCCACCAGTGGCCTCAGCCAGGGAGGGCCGTGGGGATGCGGATCCCGGAAATGGGCCCAGGCCAAGGCCACTCGAGGCCCCATGCTCACCACCACCTTCTCGGCCGTGGGCCCCGTCCCAGCAGAGCCGCCGCCTCCGCCGTGTGTGAGCCCCGTGGTGGAACTGCAGTTGATAGTACGTGCCGGTGTAAGATCAGGCTAATTGCTTCATCTCTCAGAGCACTCCTAAAAGGGGATGAGCCTCCTTGTAATATTTTGCAGTGGGGTGGCTTCATCTCTCAGAGCACTCCTAAAAGGGGATGAGTCTCCTTGTAATATTTTGCAGTGGGGTGGCTTCATCTCTCAGAGCACCCCTAAAAGGGGATGAGTCTCCTTGTAATATTTTGCAGTGGGGTGAAATGACCCTCGTGGAAGTCAGTCCAGGCTCCGCATGAGCTGCAGGGTGGTAGGGGCAGGGGCGGGCTGTGAACCCTCCCCCCCCCCCCCCCCCACGGGGGTGGAAGAACCTTCCCTCTGGCTCTACCCTGGCCACGCGCTGGGCACTGAGGGAGGAGGAGGTTTGGATTTGCCCAGTGGTAGGTGGGGGAACCTGGCTCCAAGGTGAATGGCTTTGCACAGGATCACCTGGCTGGCCGGTGGAGGAGCCGTCTCCTGCAGGGAGAGGGCTTCAAGTCAGCGGGCATCAGTGCCAATCCCAGCCCTCCCCCTTTCTGTGAGGCCCGGGAGGTCACACACCTTTCCGAGTCCCACAACCTCCATTGTCAGGTGGGTGCTGTGACTTCCCTTCACAGGTGCTGCCAGGTGTGAAGGTGGCCACGTGTGATGTGCCCCTAGCACAGCCCCAGGCGAGTGGTCTGTGAGTGGTGTGGCCACATCCCTCACCAGCATCATTGGTACTTTTGCTGGGCAAAGTGGAGTTAGGATAGAGGTGGGCGGCATGGAGGATGCAAGAGGCCAGCATGACCTGCAGGGTGGGAGGTACCCCAGTTTCCTGGCCTCAGTTCTGCTGCTTAGCCCATTCACTAGCTTCACGAAGTTGCTCATTCTTTAGACGGCAGTGGGGCTACCGTCCATCCACCCACCCACCACCGTCCATCCATTGTCCATCCATCCGTCTACCCACCACCCACCCACGTGTGCTGGCCCATGCTAGGTGCCGAGTGTACAGAGAAGGAAAAGTGGACCCTCTGTCAAGGAGCCCCCCTGGGAGGGAATGAGGAGTGAGGTGTCTGCAGGACTGACAGGCCTGTGGGAGGTGCAGACTGTGCCCTCTGCTCTCAGCCTCTTTGCCCCTTTAGTCAGGCCTGCAGGACAGTGCTGGGGCCACAGCCGTGCACTAGACTAGACTACAAACTTCCAGGCTCCTCTGTACACAGCAAGGGAGCGCACAGCCCTGGGGTCCTCAGCATGGGGTTTGGCCTCGGGGTCAGGAGACAGTATTTCAGATCCCAGCAATGTCTCTGACTTGCGGGGTGACCCTGGGCTTGTTTCTGGTCCTTGGCTCTCATTTAGCACTCTTGGTGGCCGTGCCCTTGACGTAATGGCTGCCATCTTGTTTCCACAGAGTGACCTATTGGATGTGAACCAGATCATCAAAGACTTGGCCTCCATGGTGTCAGAGCAAGGAGAGGCCATCGGTGGGTACCCATGCCATCCACCCAGCCACCTGCCCGTTCCCCCAGGCGTGGGCAGACGGCAAGGCCTGGGCAGGTTTGGAGGTGTGGGCATCTGCCGCATTCCTTCCCCACCTCCTCAGGTCGCCCCCAGCCCCTCGGGAAGGCCGGGCCTGAGGAGTTTCACTCAAGAGGGTGGCCCACCCGTTCTGCTCATGGAAGAGCCCTGGCCTGCCTGCCCCCGCCACCCCCACTCCGGGCCTTCTTCCCCAGCCAGGGACTCCCCAGGGGGAGGACAAACTGTCCTGAGCGGGGGATGGGCTGCAGCGGGTCCCCCCGCGGAGACTGCTGGGGGTGTGTGGCCGGGAGCCACTTCCCAGGAAACGTGCGTGGTGGGTTACAGGGCTGTGAGCGGGGAGCTGACGTCCCTGCTGTTTCCCAGTCTCCCCCACGTGAGGGCATCCGCCCCACCCAGCCCGGCCTGCCACCTGCTGTGGCCTTAAGACTTTCCTGCTGCTGCCCTGAGTGCCCGGGTGCCCTGGGCAGCGGGGAGGTCGGGGAGGGGGTACTCACAGCCCCTGGCCTGGAAGAGCAAGGCGGCTCGGGGCGCCCAGAGCCACTCAGCCAGCAGTCAGCACCCAGCCACGGCCCAGGGCTGCCCCCCACCCTCCACCCCCATTCCCCTGCCGAGTCATTGCCTCACTGGGGTCCCCTGGCTCTGAGTAACCTCCCGCCTCTCAGGCCTGGGCGCCGGGGAGGTGCTGAGGCCCATGCATGCCCTGCTCCCCAGCGGGCGGCCCGGCTGCCCTCCTCAGGGTGTGCTGCACCCCCAGGAACAGAGAGGGTCGGGCCGCGCTGCCTCAGGCCTCTCGCTCAGCTGCAGAGCCTGGGCTCCTGCAGGACCCTGCTCTGGCCTGGGCCGCTCTGGGCGGGGCCGCCCGTCACCCCAGGGCCCCCTCTGTCTCCACGTCCTCCCTCACCCTCACTCTGGCTGGCCGTCTCGTGCTGGGTGTGCAGGAGGCTTTTACGCTCCAGATGGACACCCAGGTGTCACCTGGATGGTCACTGAGCCCCATCACTGATCGGTAGGGGCTGTGTCCCAGGCGGGGAGGTGGCGAGGACTCACCTGCTGTGACCCTGGTTGGGGCCCGACGGAGGGGATGGGCACCTGGGCGCGGACGGGCCCCCGCTGCGTGCTGTTATGGGTGTCCCCGCGACGATGGTTGTCGGTCTGGGGCCACCGTCCCCTCTACGGGGGGCAGTGGAGACCCGGGGCTACGAGCCAGGGTCGGGGGCTCTGCTCTCCACGGCCCGTCCCATCTGCCGCCAGGCGCCCGTTGGCCTCCGCCCGCCCTGAGCCTCCGGTGCCTTTCCAGGGTCCAGCAGCGGCAAGGCCGCGTGCCGGCGCAGCTCCAGTCCCGAGCCGGCCGTGGTGGCCCCGCTGCCCGGGCCGGGCTGTGCGCCCCTGCGGCCGGGCTCCCACTCACGCACCAAGACGCGGAAGCCCAACTTCAGCCCGCAGGAGACCGAGGTGCTGGTGCAGAGGGTGACGCGCCACTACCCGCTGCTGTTCGGGGCTCTGCGGGGCCCACCCGCCCGGAAGCACCGCGTGTGGAGCCGCATCCTGCAGGCGGTGAACGCGCTGGGCTACTGCCGCCGGGACCTGGGCGACGTCAAGCACAAGTGGCGGGACCTGCGAGGGGTGGTGCGCAGGAAGCTGGCCGAGCGCCCCCGGGCCCCCGGCCCTGTCCTCACGCCCGTCGAGCGCATGGTGGCTGAGACCTTCGCGGCCCCCGGCCCCGCTGGCGAGGGCCAGCCCGCCGAGGCCCTGCCGAGTAAGTGGACCCTCAACAGCCTGCACGGAGCTTCGAGCAAGAACCGCGGGGAGAACTGAGGCCCCTGTGCGTCTAGATGGGGAGACCGAGGCTCCAGGCCAGTCCTGGGCGTGAAGGAGCTGAGGCTCAGAGCCAGGTCCATCTGGGGTCACCCCACGTGACAGGGCCTCTGCGGGGCCTCCGAGACCTCGGAGAGCTGAGGTCCCCGTGAATCTCTCGGGTGCTCGTGGGAGGCCGGCACCGTTTCCTCCATCACTGGCCCGGCTCAGCTCACCTCCCTGCCCCTGCTGTGCCCTGTCTTGGGCGTGGGGCAGGCAGGGCGGGTGAGCTCACCTCCGACGCCCTCTTGGGCTCTCAGAGTGGGGTCCCTTCTCCCTGGGTCACTCAGCCCCCAGAACAGGCCAGGGCAGTGTCTGGGGCTCGCAGCCTCCCAGGGCCTGGCGACCCCTCGGAGCCCAGGGCCCACCGCCGGGGCCAGCTTTGCAGAAGTTTCTGAGCCTGGTGCGGAGGGCGGGCCGGGCCCTCTGGGGCGCCTCAGCGTCTCCTCCCCGCACCCGTTTTCCTCCTCCTCCTCGAGGCGCCTCTCAGTGTCCGTCAGGGGCGCCCTTCGCCGGGCTGCCTTCTGTCTGCACGTAATGGCTCCACCCACAGCTCCAGGCTGAGCTCCACCGGACCCTTGCCTCACCCCTTCCTGGGGAGCTGCTGGAAGGACTTTGGAGACGATGGCAGAAGCAGGACCAGCTCCCTCCTGAGGGCTGCAGAGTGGGCGGCAGGATTCAGCCTCGTGGGGACGAGCAGGGGCCACAGACGCCCCCAGCAGAGGCCCCAGCAGACCTTCTAGTGGGGGTCTGCACCGAGCAGGGCTGAGCGGATCAGAGATGCACGCAGACCCAGGACATGGCCGTGCCCTGGGCTGGACCATGGGGAGGGGCCTAGTTCGGGAGGCCACCTGCTCCCCTACAGGCAGAGCCAGACCTGGTTTTGGGGTGCTGCAGGGTGGGCACACTCTAAGGGCCGAGGGGGGCTGGCAGCAGGTGGCACGGGTGTGGCCCTGGGTGTTGAGACCCGTCCCGCGAGTTCCCAGCCCCGGATCGAGGCAGGAGCTTGGTGGCTGTGTTTCTCCTGGTGGCCCCTGGGTGTGAAGCTCGGCATGCTCCGGGGTCACGAGGCCCAGCCTGGCGCAGACGCCCCTGCCTGCTCTGGTGGGCCGGCGGCCCCTCTCCCGGGCCCCGTGGCTCCCGGGCTCTCCTCCGTCGGGACGGTACGCTGACAGCGAGCTCCTCTTGGGATCGGCTGGCACAGTGCTGATTCAGAGAGGTTTGTTGAATGAGTGAGAGAGAGGGGTAGGGGCAGGACACCCCCTCCCGCTCCGGTGGGCTCAGACCAAGCAGGGGAGTGGCTGCCACGCCTGGTTTGGGGGTGGCTCGAGGCCCAGCCGCACCGGCTCCTGCCTCTGGGTCAGTTCTGGCCTGGGGCTTGGGCAGGGTCCAGCTGCAAGGCTGAGGACGGCTGGTTGGCAGAGCGCAGGCCCCCCCCCGCACCCGGCGTGCCTGTAGCTCTGTCCGTGTTTGGGGGAGTGGTGCTGAGGGGCTTCTCTTTGGTCCCGGGGGGCCTGACCCAGAGTCTGGGTGCCCCGGAGACCCCCAGAGCAGAGGCCTCCAGGGCAGCCCCCGCCGAGCACCCCCCGCAGGGACTGGGGGTGAGCCCAGGGGCCTGTGGCCCTGCCTGTGCCCCCATACTCTCCTGATGGGGCTCCCCATGGAGGGGCCGAACTCAGACTTCAGGGAGGGAACCACAGGCAGGGAAGACGCCCCCTGCTCAACCCGGGGCCCAGGGGACTTGGTGCCTGGGCGGCACCTGCGTTTATGGGAACGGTCCCTGCCTGGGCCTGGGTGGTGCCCAGGAGCGCAGCTCTCCAGGGAGATGTGTGCGTTTAGCCGTTTCTGCCTCTGGAGTACTCACCAAAATGCATGAATTTGGAGGCTTGTCCTGTTTTCCTGCAAGAATTTACCTGATGCACCTTTGCGCCTGGTCCCTGCTGAGGGCCGTGCCCATGGCCGCAGTCACTCCCTGATCGTCTGGGCGGTCCTTCCCTTTGGGAGGAGAGAAAACAGCATAGAGAATCGCCCTGGTCCTCAGCTGGGCGCAAACCCGGTTCCTGCTGGGGTCAAGCCCCGCGGTCCTAGCTCACCCCTGCCCTGCGTGCCCTCCAGCTGGGCTGTGCAGCCACAGGGGGCACGGATGGATTTGCCACCCGTTTTATGTGATGCCGCCTTTTTACCAAGGGCGTCGCTGAGGGGAGTCTCCCGGTGTGCGAGGGCGGCCCCTGGGCCTCGTCAGGGCGGCTCAGGTGCGCTGTGGGGCTGGCACCTCTGGGGGGTTGCGCGGACGCACCCAGCAGGCCCCTGCCTGAAGTCCTGGCCCCCACTCAGCCCCTCACTGTTGTCAGGACCGGCCGGTCAGCGCACTTGCTGACGTCCAGGGCCGGGTGCGGAGGACGGTGTTCCCAGGCCCAGTCTCGCTGTCTTCACGGCGACTCTGTGAGCGTGCAGAGTCATTGCAGAGCCGGGCCTCACCCTTCCCTGAGCAGGCTGCCGCGGCTCCAAGGGACAGGCACTCCCAGGCTCTCTGTCCGGACAGCTCAGGCCGGCCAGTGGCCACGCCAGGGGGCTGACCGGTGCCCCATCACTGCAGCCTCCGTTCTCTGGAGGCTGGACTCGCGCTTGTGCCTCGGAGTGCTCGCCGGGGGGCAGATGCCGTCCACGCCCCGTCCCACGGCCCTGGGTGGCCTCGGGGTCCCCACCCTGTAATCGCCTCTGTTGTCTTCATTTGCAGATAGCACTGAAGCCGGCCTGAGGCTGCGTCCTCGCACTCACAGGCGCCAGTGAGCTCCTGGCTGGAGCCAGCCGGCACCAAGTAAGTCAGTGTGAGGGGACAGCCCGCCGCCCCGCCGGCCCCTGCCCGCGCCTGGGCGGGGCAGGCCCGCAGGGTCTTCTCTGTGCCCAGGCGGGCTGCTGTGGGGGAGGGGAGAGGAAGGGGTTGCGGGCCGCGTGCCCAGGGTGGGAGGTCCCGCCTCCCCCTAGTCTGCACCACCCCCTCCCCCAACCGCGCCGCCGAGAGCACGGCCGGGGCTTCTGCCCACCGCTCAGCAGTGAAGTGCGAGGGCAGGGGTGAGGGGCGGCCAGGAGCAGCGCTCACCAGCTGGGTCTCGCTGCACTGGGTGCCGACGTGGCTGTGTCTCCCTGTTCCCAGGGTGTGCGGCACCCCAGCTGCCCCTGCAGGAAGCTCTGCGGCTTCTCCCTTATTCTCAGAAGGGCAGGATGGGTCTGTCGGTGTCTGCTGCCTTCATGGAGGGCGTGGGCCGTGGAGAGGGCCGCCTGGCCTTCCGGCCGCTGGGCCGGGTGTGTCCGTGTCTGCCCCTGGCCTGGCCCCCGGCTGGAGCTGGTGGGGCCCTCTCTGCTTGGGACGAGTTGGCCGGCTCAGAGGGAGTGAGGACAAATATCTGACCCTGATTTGCTTGAGATGGGCTTAGGGCAGCCTTGGGGACCAATGCCGGGCTGCCGTGCTGACCTGCAGCCACCGCGTGAGCCCCTGACTGGGCCAGGCAGGCTCAGACCTGGGTCCAGCAGGGAGGGGGGGCCCGCAGCCGCCCTCCGCTTGCTCGCCATCACTCGCTGGCCCTCCGCTCCGTGCTGCGCCCCGACTCGCAGGGGTGGAGCCCACAGAGCGCATCTCTCCTGGAGCATGCGTCCTAGGGGAGGGCGGGGTGGACAGTCCAGTCCAGTGACGCGAGGGCCCTGGGCCAGCCGAGGCAGGGAGGGCTTCCTGGGGGAGCTCCGAGCAGGAGTTGTCCTGGCAGAGGGGACAGAGGCCAAGGGAGGGGCTGCCCGGGCGAGCTCGGGACACCCCAGGCCGGGGTGCGGACAGCTGCGTGGGGGCCGTGCCGGCGGGAGCAGGGAGGGGGCTGGGGAGAGATGATGGACGACGTCCTGTTCCCTGGGGGCTTTGGGAAGTCAGGGCTGTGCTGGGCAAGGGACTCCGGTTGCCTTAGCGGGGAGGAGAGGGCACAGGGTGACGGTCTGGACCAGGCAGGGCTGTGGGCAGGGCGAAGCGTGGGAAAGAGCGGCCCCTCCTAGCAGCTGCGCTCCCTTCCCAGGCTTCCCGTCCCTCGGAGCCCAGTGGGCAGAGCACACGCGGGACGGGAGGCCGCTGGACTCCACGAGAGTGCGTCGTGGGGTGGAGGCTGGCCCCACTGCCGGCCTCCCTTTTCTCTGTCAGTGGCCACTAGACGCCTAAGTCAGGGCGACAAGCGTAGGCCACACATGACAGCTGGAGAACACCACGCCAAGCGGGGGCGACGGCATGTATCTGCAGGACGGGGCGGAGGCAGGGCTGGAGGTCGTGTCTGCTGGTGCCAACTCGGGGCTCTCTGCCCCAGCCACGAGCCCCAACCTTTCAGCATGCCGAGGGCAGCCAGACCTGCACCCGGACCTCTCCACCTGGCTGGGTCCTTCCAGGGCCTCCCAGAGTAGAAGGTGCGGACTGCAATTGACAAGCGAGGCGGACTTGTCGGAAGCCCAGGGCCCGGCCTCTCCAACGGGAACTCTCCGAGCGGGCCAGTGCCTGCCGCGGGCCTTCAGCCCCAGGAAGCCTCCTCGCGGGAGGGAAGCAGCACGCCGGCAGGGTGGCTCCGCCCGTGAGCCTCCGGGCTCAGAAGGGTCAGCAAGTGCCTGGACCGCAGATGCCTGGAGCCCAGAAGGAGGAAGTGACAGTGAGGAGGAGGAGGAAAAGGAAGAGCAGGAGGCGGACGGGCGGCCACTGTGCCCGCGGACACACCAGGCTCAGAACCCCCCCTGGCGCCGGGGAGCGCGTGCGCCCAGGCCTCTGCGGTGGTGCTGTCATAGCCCCTTTGCCATCGCAAAGCAGGACCCCCTGTGCCATAGGTGAGGTGAGAGGGGCTCAGATCCAGGAGGGACAGCCCAGAGTCGCCCCCCCCCGCAGTAATTCCTCGTGCTCTTGCCCACTGCCACGCAGCGTGTCGGCAGGTGTCAGCAAGGCAGGACACCACAACCTGGGGCTCAGGCCCAGGGCTTTTCCTTGGTTGACTCACCCTCCACACCCAGCCAACTGGAAGGTTAGCCTTCAGCTGGGCCTCTCATTTGCAGACTAGGGATTTGAGACCCAGAGGAGAGAAGGGTTTTCCCAAGGTCACACGGCTGTCAAGAGGAAGAGCTGATTTTGGAGCCCAGTTTGTAGGATTCCAGGTCTTAGCTTTTCCTGCGACCCTGGGGTAGCTCTGCTTTTATATACAGCTGTTCATCTTTATGGGATGTCCTTGGTGGATGGATGGACGGACAGACGGATGGGTAGAGGGATGGAGGGACTGAAGGATTGGAAGGGTGTATACACAAGTTGGTGGATGGATAGAGGCGTGGGTGGATGGATGATGGATGGATGGATGGATGATGGATGGGTGCTTTGAGGATGGATGGCTGAGAGATGAACAAATGGATGGATGGATGGATGTAAGGAAGAAGGATGAAAGGAAGGAAGGAGGTGGACAGATGGAGGGACGGATGGATGCTTGATGAGCAAACAGATGGGCAGATAGATGAGGGGACGGATGAGTGGGTGGATATGTGTAGGTAGACAGATGGGCAGACAGGAGGGTGGGTAGATAATGGCCAGCTTGGGTGGGTGGGTGGATGGACAGACAGATGGCAGCATGGTGGTGGCACCTTGGCTTTGGAGCTGCCAGGTTGAAGTTTTACCTTGATGTTACTGGAGGACGTCTTTCGCCCTCTGAGTCTTGGTGTCCTAGCGAGGGCGCTGCTGCCCACTGCAGAGGGGCCCCGCGAGACCTAAATAGCTGTGTGGGCAGAGGGCCTCGTGCAGGTGGTGCTCCCTGGCATTGCCCCGGTCCTGGCTGGCGAAGGCTCACGTTTCCTGTCTCCCTCTGCCAGCCGACGAGGACGAGGCCCCCGGCTGCCTGTGGCTACCCCTGCGGACGCTGGACGGGCCGAGCCTGCCTGAAGCCGACCCCCTGGACCCCCGAGGAGCCTTCCCTGCGTCCCCCTCCTCACCCTCCCCGCCCGCCTCCCCGGCCTCGGCACCCCCCGCGGCCACATTCCCCGGGGCCTCCCGGCCCTCGCCGCCCTCCTCGGCGGCACCCCAGCCCCCCGGGAAGCCCTCAGGGGCTGAGGCCTCGGACTTGGAACGGCGGCTGCTGGACTCGCAACGGCAGCAGGGCGCCCTGCTCAGCTCCTGGTCCCAGCAGCAGAGTGCCCTGATGGCCCAGCAGAACCTGCTGCTCCAGCGGCTGGCCGACGGCGTCGAGGCCCTCAACCGGACCCTGGAGAGGCTGGTGGAGGCCCTCCCGACCCGGGGCGCCTCGCCCGCAGTCCCAGATGGCTCCCCTGGGGGCGGAACAGCCTGCAGGCCAGCTGGAGGCTCCCAGGGCAGCCCCCAGGGCAGCCACACAGGCCAGGAGGTCTTCTCAGGGATGATCCTGAAGGTGGAGGAGGAGATCTAGGGTCTGGACCCCGTGGGCCGCGTGAAGAGCAGGGACTCCGGTCCTGCCCCTCTGAGGGGCAGAGATGGGGCCTCGATGGAGCCAGAGAGGATGCAGGACTTGGCCTGTGGTTGCCCCTTCCGTCCTGCCATTGTCCGTGGGCCTGTGACGCGAACGGAGGGCCGGGCTGAGGTCTACTCAGGGGTGACGCCGGTAGGCGGACTGAGCCCCCTCCGCTCCCATCCCGTGCTCCGACCGTCGGGGCGAGTGCTGTGGAGTGCAGAACGGGGCGCCTCTCGGCGGGCAGTGAGTGAGCGGAGCTGCAGGAAGAAGCACGCGGAGCGCAGCGCCCCCAAACCACTGCCTTGGGTGTGGGTCCTGGAGTGTGGCTCTGCTGGGCACCCAGAAAGCCCCCGGCGTATGCCCTGGAGTGACTCCTGGAAGCCCGCCTGCTCTGCGGGCGTATGGACTGAGGGGGGCTGGGCCTCTGCATCCTCTTGATTCTGCCCCGAGGGAACCACACCCCGCGGGCCTGCGGTTATTTCTCTCTATTTTATGCCTGCGGTGTGGGGTATATATATGTATGTGCACATATGTTCGTTGGTACTGGACGGGGTGGGATGCCATTTTATACCTGTCGACTTTTCTTGGAAAAAGATATTTTTCCTCATATGAGCATAAAATAACAACAAAAAAAGGCAGTGATGGTAACGAGGGTGATGACAGGAAATGAGATGGAGCCCGTCTGTCTGCGCCTGGGCTCTGCTTCTGCCCTTGGCTGGCAGGCGGCCCTGATCCCCCCGCTGGTGTCAGATCCGCCTCACCTGTGACTCCTGGCCCTGTGGGGTCCCTCGGGGCTGACCCCAGCTCCTGGCCCCGCCAGGCAGGGCACAGGGGCTCAGCGCACAATTCGGGTGGCTGTTTGGGTCCTCGTGGCCCTGGGGCTGTGCCACCTCCAGCTTCCCCTTGGCCTCCTTCTCCAGACTCGTGATGAAAGCCTTTTCCGGAAGCAAGAGGCTGAGGTCCTGGCGTAAACTGGACAGCGTGCTGGTCCCAGGGCTCCCAGGCAGCCTGGCACTGAGGGGAGCAGAGACCAGGGTGGAACACACACAGTGGGAGGGACTTTTCCTGGTTTCTCTGTTTACCGTGTGGCCAGCAGCATGTCAGCAGCTCTTGTCCACAAAAGAGAGCCCGAACTCCTTAACTGCCCATCCAGCCCTCTGCAGTGCGGCCAGCGCCCTTCCAGCCTCCTCTTCCCCTGCGGTCTGGAGGACACCATGTGTTCTCCATGGCGGCCTTTCCTTCAGCCCTACAAAGCCAGAGTGCATTTCAGTGCCATGTCTGGCATCTTCCTAGAGCTTCATTCCAGGTGAAAGGCACGGACCCTGCTTGTCCACTAAGATGCCCACTGCAGTGGACACACATCTCTCTATAGGCAATGAACACTGCTCTCCAAGGTTACCCACTAACCCTGGTCAACACCTACTCGGATCCCAACCTAGCCCTGACCCTGGTCACACTCGGAGCCCTGATCCTGGTCACATGCTGAGCCCTGACCCTCGTCCCGTGCTGAACTCCGACCCTGGTCCCGTGCTGAACTCCGACCCTGGTCCCGTGCTGAACTC